>NC_083768.1:51672463-52021629 GCF_963514075.1 Conger conger
GAATGCAAGGAGGTCCTCCTTTTGAGTTAAGAAAACGGAATCGCACCCAAATGATTTAGAACAGATTTATGGTAAGGGCGGCACGGTGGGTAGCACTGCTGGCTCACAGCAAGGAGGTCCTGGGTTTGAATCCCCGTCGGCCGGGGCCTCTCTGTGCAGAGTTTGCATGTTCTCCCCGTGTCTGCATGGGTTTCCTCCGGGTACTCTGGTTTCCTCCCACAGTCCAAAGACATGCAGGTTAGGCTGATTGGAGAGTCTAAATTGCCTGTAGGTATGAGTGTGTGAGTGAATGGTGTGTGTGCCCTGCAATGGACTGGCGACCTGTCCAGGGTGTATTCCTGCCTTTCGCCCAATGTATGCTGGGATAGGCTCCAGCCCCCCTGCGACCCTGATCAGGATAAGCGGGTTCAGATAATGGATGGATGGATTTACGGCAATGCCTACAAATTTTGCCTATTAGTTAACCTGACCTACTACAGTAGGTGGATATTTTTTTCTAAAAATGAACTAGCCTAGTTGTTTTTGTTTCAGATCCAGTAGGCAAGTGCAGTAGGCTATATATTTGAGAAAAGTGACTAATTAATTGATGATGCAGTTCACAATATAATTATACCTTTATAATAAAATAAATGTTGCCATGCCACTGTTGTATTGTTGCAGCCGTATGTATTGCTATGGTATTTGACTGGCAGCAAGTTGTTTTCAGTTGGATTTAGTTTTTAATTTATTTTGCTGTGTTATTCAACCCAAATGTACACAACCCAAGATAAAACTAACCAAACTAGTTGGCAGGGTTTTCTGAATATTTTAACTGGGTGGCGTTAGGGGAAAATAAAACCTGAAAATAATAATTGTAACCGGCTAGCTATAATAACCTGCTGCATATCTACAGTAAATGTGCTAAATTTAATTAATCTCTTACATTTCAGGGTGGTTGAACAAATTGTTACTCATTGTCACGAGTGAGGGAACAGAGTTGCACGCCACTGTTACATTCTTTTGGGAGAACCCTGGTTGGCACCTGAATGTGAATACTCTTTGTACTTCTGAATAATAAAACAAAGAAATCAGAGAAGAAAACTGAGAAGATCACTTTTACATTAATTTAGGTAATACCTTTACTATTAGCTTTTACTATTACTATTGTCGATACTTAATTCTTTGCTCAATGTGCTAATTCTTTATGTTTATCTTACACCATTTATTTGTACTAGCACAAGCTAACGTCACAGCTGAATTGCTAGACAAGATTATTATCGACATGGCAAACATATCTGTGGGTTATCTGTTGATATGACTTCCCAAGGTTTAGACTTTGCTCTACATTTTCAGAATTCTAGATTCTGCAGAGTTGCCAGTGTGGGGATACCTCCATCCCCAGTGAATGGTTAGAAATGACAACAAATAGTATCTTTGTTTAAGGCCTTCTGAGAATTGTTTCAAATGTGGTCAGAAAGACTGTCTCTTCTGACGACAAATTGACTCTGTAACACTGTCTCCCTGTATGCTTGAATAAACTGAAGTGAGGACTCTGTGTCTTCAACCTGATTGTGTCTACTAGACTCCTGGTATATCCACAGATGTGTTGCTGAATGAATGCTTAATCGGAATCTTTTGGCAGTCCAAAGTAAACATTGTAACTATTTTAAATGTTTTCTTGGAAATAGTTATTTTTTTCAACATTTGAATCACCTGAATCAAATTAGCTGCAGAGATCAGATTCAAACAACTTAAATTATTAAAATTAATAATTAAAATTGGCCAACAGTGGGTCCCAAATCAGTTTAATGGAATCTGACTTCAAGTCTTGACACGCCTAGAAGGCTGCAGAAAAATTCAATAAAATGCATTAATCTAACACCGCAGGGTATACAGCGTGCCACAGAGTTCCTTTTCCTGCCCTTAACATTCACAAGGACTGATTTGGTGCAAATGTATCCTGCATCTTACATGCTAAACATATAGTGCAGAAACGTTCTGTTGTTTTGGCTCTGTACTCCAGCACATTGGATTTTAAAGGAAACAATGAATATGAGGTTAAAGTACAGACTGTTAATTTGAGTGATTTACATGCATATTGGATGATCCATGTAGGTATTACAGCCTTTTCTACACATTTCTATGCATAGTCCCCCCATTTCAAGGGATGAAAAGTAGTTGGACAAATTCCATCCGTCCATCCATCCAATATCTTAACCCGCTTATCCTGAACAGGGTCGCAGGGGGGCTGGAGCCTATCCCAGCATACATTGGGCGAAAGGCAGGAATACACCCTGGGTCGCCAGTCCATCACAGGGCACACATACCATTCACTCACACACTCATACCTACGGGCAATTTAGACTCTCCAATCAGCCTAACCTGCATGTCTTTGGACTGTGGGAGGAAACCGGAATACCCGGAGGAAACCCACACAGACATGGGGAGAACATGCAAACTCCACACAGAGAGGCCCTGTCCGACGAGGATTCGAACCCAGGACCTCCTTGCTGCTGTGAGGCGGCAGTGCTAACCATTGCACCACTAGTTGGACAAATTAACAATCTTAAATGAAGTTATATTTATTATATACAATCTTAAATAAAGTTGCTAATCCCTTGCATTGGCTGACTGCATCAAGTTGCATACTTTTGCAGACATTATAGACAGGCAAGCATGAAATCGAGTGCAACTGAAGTTCAATAGACATGCATCAGCTAGGCTATAATTTTTGTTCAGGATTTTTTGCAATGTTGGCAGTGACTGATCTTGAATTAATGAATATGATAGTTTTATTAAGGATATCAGTGTATGAGTATATAAACACACTTAGTGGTGTTCCATTTACAATTCTTAATGTTTGAGATGAGTTTAACGTATTTAATGCCAGTGAATCTAATTGTATTGCTGAATATAGGCTACATTTTGCTATGAATACCCTACAAATTAATACAAAAAAGTCAGAATGGGTCAACTGAAAGATGTAGGGAGTGGGGGGCCCAGAATCACATTTGCTTCTTCTCCTTCAAACTGCTATTCTGCTACATCTGATCCAGCAGCGACTGCATCGAATAAAGCTTATTTTTAAAATACTCAGCCGTAGTACTCAGCAATGTGTTCTATGTTAGAAGTCCTTCTTCTTATGGTTTCAGAGTAAAAAGAAGGCAGGGAGCATTGCACAGTTAATCACTTGTTACTACTAGTTAACACTCTCATGACAACTCATTACTACTAGTTGTCACTCTTGTTCGCAGCCGTTATGCAGTTAAGTGTGAATTTAAGGTGGGGAGACTGGGGAGAGGGGGGTTAGGATTGCAGGGTATTAGTTTGGGAATAAGGGATGGTTGGGGGGACATTCAGTGTTCATGGTTGAGGCAGAAAGATTATTGAAAAGTATTTTGGATTCCAGATTTGTATTTTGGCTCACTTTAACCCATTTTAACCTATGTCTTTCTTCTTTGTAATCCATCTTGCTGATTTATTTTGTTTACTGCCTTTATTCAATAAATGAAGAGGTCCTCCAATGAGGGGTGGTGGTGCTGGTGGGTTAAAAAAAAAAAAAATCTTTGCTGTAGTGTGGCCTTGGTTTGAACTTGGTTTGGTGGTTTTGTGTTTTCGTGCAATATGATCTTTTTGTGTTGTGCACACAACATACCTTTTACTTTGATGTGTGCTCATGTGCATTGTGCTTTATTTGTACACCAACCTTAGATTTTGAGCTTATATTTATTTTTTTGTTTGAAATAAAATTCCAACTATTACTTTATATCTGACATTATACTGCCTTATCATTTTCTTTCTCTCTCCACCCACAGTGACCATACCTGGAGTATTGTGACAGATATTTCATTTAATATTTGATCTTCTCTGAGATTATCCAAATCCAATATGCGCCCAAACTGTAGCTTTGTGGAATCCTAAAATGGTTGTTTGTTATGACTTTTGCCTACCATAGAACTCCTGCTGCATAGCACTCAATGCTAACATTTCACACCACTCCGGTCTGCCAGCTCTGGTCGCCTTACGATTCCCTCTCTACGGGCACCTGGCGGTCGAGCTGCACGTTCACGCCTGTTTTCCGTTCTGGTTCCTCAGTGGTGGAATGACTTGCCTACCACTGTCAGGACAGCAGAATCCCTCCCCCTATTTCGACGCAGACTCAAAACACACCTGTTCAAACTCTACCTTAGTCCCCCCTCCTGATTTACCCCGCCCCCCCCTTCTGATACCCCTATCCCTGTCTAAATCCCCCCCCCAAAAAAAAAAGAAAAAAAAGAAATTGCACTTATGATGACGACTATATGTTTAGAACAGCAGTCCAGGTGTATTTTTCTAGTTCTGGATGTGATGCTTTGACTTGTGGTAGAACCTATGCACAAGTCGCTTTGGATTAAAAGCGTCTGCCAAATGACTAAAATGTAAAAAAAAAATGTAATTAGTTTGCTGCCAGGCTAGTCTGAATTGTCATGTTCCTGTGTTCTGTGTGTTAGTTTATCATTGTTTTTTATCATCATTCTTGTAATTTATTATTTTTCATATTCATGTCTGGTGTTCTGTTTATATTCGTTAGTCTTTACACTCGTCTTCCCCTGTGATGTCTGAGTCTGAATGTTTTCTAGCCCAGTCACTCCCTTGTCTGCGTGCCCCACTATTCGGGTGTTTACGGTAGTTCCGGGGTTCAGTCTTCCTTCCAATCTTACATTCCTTACTTCCTGCTTTCTCTCCATTTCATGTTTGTACATAGCACTAATATACTAATCCCAACTAACATAGAATTTGTACAGTACTAATTATACTAACACACTAATATGTTTGTCAAACTAACAACTAACATTCACTAGTTTTGGGTATTTGTAATTTAAATCACTTAACTAACTTACTAACGCATCTCCAGTTTCAATTCTGTTCTGTAACTCCGCCTCCCTATTCTATCACTGATGACTTGCTTAGTTTCAGCGAAGTATTCGCACCTGTCTCTCTCTATCTCTGCATCTCCTGATTCTCTGCAATTGTCTACTCTCTAGTCCGGAGCCGTTTGTATTACATGTGTGTCATTGTGAATCCAGTCCGCATTTTCGTTTCCCCCTCGTTATTGTCCCTTTCATGTGTCTCACCTGATGTTTATTGGTTAGACCGCCCTCACTCCCATGCTCTGCCTAGTTTGTCTCATTACCCTGTGTATTTATACCTGTCCTTTTCAGTTGCACGCTGCTAGTTCGTCTTGTCCTGTTCTGTTCCCGAGCCCTTGTATTCCGTCCCCCAGTTCTAGCCTCCTTGTTTTCCTTGCCCTTGCCCTTGTTCCTGAGTCCATTCCCTTGCCCTTGGTTATCTGGTTTTCTGGTTTTGACCCCTCCCTGCTTCCTTGGACTCTTCTTTGTGTTTTGGATTTTTGTTTGGACTGACCCCCTGGATTTGGACCTTGGCTTGTTTTTTGACTACACTCTGTCTGGCCCTGCTGTATTAAAACCTGCCATTTTTCTGCACCCCTGTCTGCTACTGGTTCCTCTGTTCCCCCCGGCATAACATGAATACTGGTGGTCAGTTCAGTTAAATTCAATGTTTCCTTATTTTTGCTACATAAGGACACAAGCTTGAAAATGACATACCCAAAATATAACGGTTACTATATTCTTGAACCCTTTTGACTAGGTAACCCATGGGGGTTGGTTTTCCAAGAGTTTGTTTTGCCACCCACGTTACAAAATTAGGAACTGTTGTCATTAAAGCAATGACAACTTAAAATAGGTTATGCAGAGAGAACCGTGAATTTCAACACTTTGAAGGGGTATATCCTATTACCATAATGATTGAAAATTGCACCGTGAAAAAATAAATAAATGAAAAAACCATCACAGGTGAGACTTAAGGGGTCAACTCCCCCTGAAAAAAAGAAGCAATTAAATCAATTAATTTGCAATTACCTTTTTCTTGAATTATTTCCCATTAGGAAATAAAACGATAGAAAATGAGAATATTGTGTGGTTAACCAACACCAATTCATACAATTGATTCAATTATTATAATACGTATCGCTTGACAGTATAGTGGTATTATGGTAGACTATACAAACATCTACAATAATTGCTTTATCCAGGAAATCGCTGGCAAAAAGGTCAGCTCTCCCAGTAGTTATATCCAGAAGTCTATCCCTTCTTCATGCAACAGGCAGCAACTTCACCCCAAGCTTTTTAAAGGTGGTTTGGAGGTTGTAGTTTACTCCCGGTGTAAATTAACTTTCTATATTTTTTCTCAAGACTCTCGCACATGTGTTTACTTTGAGTTTTGACTGTCGATTGGTTTTCGTAATGCAAAAGGATGAAACCATCCCTTTATTGAGGCTATGCATTTAAATAGAAACATTTACTCAAATCTATTTTCATTGATGTTGGTGACATTTTGCAGTGAGGGCAAATATTATTTGTGAGAACCATTGCAAAAGGTTTAGTATACAAAAACATATGAGTGAGATCAGTTCCCAAACACATGTTCTCAAACACAAGTGTTCCAAAACTTCCCAGAGTTGCAGAATCACCACTGCAGCTGATCAAAAGCCTTCTCTGCATCAAGTTAAAGCACCGTGCATGGGGTGTGGGCATCTCCAGCAGAATGAACTAAATGCAGAAATCCATGGATATTGTCAGATGCAAGTCAGGATTTTATGAAACCTGTTTGGTCATAAAGTATGAGCTTATAAATATGATATATACAGTATATTGCACCAATAAATATATCATATACAGTGGGCTGAATAATTATTGGCACCCTTAATAAAAAATTGAGAGAAAAAGCTGCATATAATAAACTAGAGCGAAATAACCTGTCTGTCCAGCAATAACTGACTTCTAAACTTTAATGTAGTTTTATACTTATTTATTTCATTAAATAATTCATGTGCCCTTTCTTTGTCATTGGTGTTACCTATAATGTACACAACATAAAATGTTGAATAGAATATTTTCTCATTACAACCTGAATATTTACTTAAAGGCAGAGTAGTGGAATGATAAGACCAAGAACAATATTTGATTATTTACATTTTTAAATAAATGTTTAAAACAGCATTGTATGAATGCATTTGATTAGCACCATCATTTGTTTCTGTCAAACCAACAACAATTGAATAACAGTCAAACAAAGAGTGTTTTTTTTTGAGTGACTCAAAAATATCAACTATATCAATCAATGATTACATCACATAATAATCAAACAAACAAAATAACCCAAGATCGTTTTCTCAGCTACTGTGGTAAGAAAAACAAAAAAAGTTGACCTTTGACCTTTTGGATAAAAATGTCATCACTTCATCATGTTATCCTATGAGACATTTATGTGAAATTTTGTGATAATTGGCATATGAATTCTTGAGTTATAGCCAAAAACATCTTTTGTGAGGTCACAGCGACCTTGACCTTTGAACACCAAAATCGAATCAGTTCATCCTTGAAACTGATGAAACGTGTGCCAAATTTGGAGAAATTCCCTAATGCTGTTCCTGAAATATTGCGTTCACAAGAATGGGACGGACAGACAATGGACGGAAGCACGGACAACCCAAAAACATAAAGCCTCCTGCCACGGCTATTGCCAGCACAGAGGCATAAAACAATTTTGACTTCTGAAAAATAATAAGTGAACTTCCAGAAATAACATCAATATATGAGTGGAAGTATTTTTATTTGGCTGTCAAAAATGTATCCCAATGGGGAAATTTCCATTACATTTTGTAGCAAATTAGTGCCTGTATTGCTATAAATTTGTAGCAATGTAAGATTCCTCTGAAAGGTTTTTCATTAATAGAATATAGTGGTAGCGCATTAACTTGAAATAATAATGGCCTGTTGATGTGCATTATTCATACTGAAATCATTATGTTTGCTGATAAGTAATGTTATGAAACAATACTATTTACTTGTTGTAACCTAACTTATTTGACCTAATGATGAGTTAAAGGATTCCTAGCTAACCACTAATGGTGTATTAACTGTGCTTAACATTAAGGTTGGCTATAGCTATGCACTTTTTTGCATGTCTCCACTTGTGTCCAATTATGTTTGAGACATCTTTATTTAGGCTCTTTGAAACCATCAGGCTACCTGCCTCACACAAATAGCGGTATTCCGATGAAGGGCTACAAGCATTTACCCTTGCATTCGAATTAGATCTACTCTAATCCACCTCTAGTAAACAAATTAATCTAGCATCATATGTCGAATGAACTTTTTTCTTTTTTCTTTTGTTTTCCATTCCATTTTACATTTTAGTCATTTGGCAGACGCTTTTAATCCAAAGTGACTTACAAGTGCATAGGTTCTTCCACAGGTTAAAGCATCAAATCCATAACTAGTGAAACGCTGTTGCAATAGCTTTCTGATATAATTATTTAATGGAAAAAGGGAAATAGTTTGTTATTCATTAATTAAGTGAATTGTGCTTTGCCCGTTTCGGTACTTTGTGTTAAATAAACTTTACTATATTTTCCAAGGTTGTTCGTACTGATACTACCTGTGTATTGAATGATGTCAGCCTCTGCTAATTCAAAAAACTCCCCAAAACTCATTTATGTTAATTTCATATCAACTAAATGTGTAGTATTTTGATTTAGTTGAGACTAACTAGTAATGCGCAATTATGTGAGTATCCTCTCACAAAGATTTTTCTATGTTGTCACTTCATGTTTATTTTAGTGGAACACATCTGAGTATGAGTTAATGAAATGAAAAAGCTGCACAATTTTAATTGTCCAAGCATTTCATGTGAAACCCCTAACTTTTATCTAAATGATCTATTCAAAGAGAATTGTACAGCAAAACTAAAGAAATGCAGATTAAGCCTTTAGACTTTAGAACTTGAAGAACACAGCCCTGTCACAGTGAAGTTGAACTGCAGACAGTGTCTATTATTGTTATGTCCTATAAGTTCAGACATGTTTGTGGATTCAACACATATTCCCTTCATACAACAAAAGCTCACACTGAGGGAAGGGGATCTGAGATTCAATTTGTCAAATAGATTGAAAGTCAACATAGATGTTATGTCTGAAAAACAACTCCAGGGATTGAATTTCTGACATATAGCTGTTCATAGAATCAAATGTGAGCAAGACAAATGGCTTCCTTTGTGGGAACCGTAAAACATATAATTAAAATACATACAAATGGCTACAGCGTATTGACTGCAGGAGCTGGTTGTGCTCAAATGACAATTTATTGGAAATATCCTATAATAATTGTCAAGCTGAAAAGAGTTTCCATCTGAATAAAGTGTGTGGAGAAGATTAGCAACTCTTGGCATTTAATATACTGCTGGCAGTGATGACATACTGTGCAGTATTTTGACATTTTTTGTTGTTTTGGCTCAGTACTCTGCCATATGGGATTTGAAAAAAAAAAAAAAAATTTGATTTGTGGGTATTTACATCCATATCAGATGAACCATGCATGAATTGCAGCCCTTTTTATACAGTTTCCTCATTTTGGAACACCAAAAGTAATTGGACAATTGGCTGTTCTGCTGTTTATTGACTAGTTGTCCAACACAACTAAGATAAATAATTTTAACCATAGATTTATTTGTAACGGGTGCAGTCTCTTGTGTAAGGGCGTGGGGATGGAGGACCAGAAAAGGGGGAAAAGTTACCACCAGAATGGGTGATAATATAATCTAGGGCAGGGGTCTCCAATCTTATCCTAAAAGGGCCGGCGTGGGTGCAGGTTTTTGTTTTAACCCAGCAGTAACACACCTGATTATACTAATGAACTAATCGTGGTCTTTAATCAAGACCTAGATGAGTAGAATCAGCTGTCTTAGTCCTGTGCTAAAACAACAACCTGCACACACACCGGCCCTTTCTGGATAAGATTGGAGACCCCTGATCTAGGGGAACCACTAGAGGAGAAAGGGGAAAACAGAAAACAGGACAAAAACTCCCTGGCCAAACGGCAAGTAAAATAGTACTGAAAACCTGATACAAGTCTATTTTGATTCAATAGGTGAAAAAAATATGAAAGAAAACCTGATACGGTGACCCAAATACGGATTTACATGCATTTAGATCGCTAATGAGTAAGCCAGCCTTGCAGGCGACCTCTACCTGGCTTGTTTTTTTTGTTTTTTTTGTCCTATTCTTTGCAAACTCTAGAGTCTTGTGTGCGTGAAAATCCCAGGAGAGCAGCACTCAAACCACCCTGTCTGCCACCAACAATCATTCCACGGTCAACATCACTCTGATACAATTGCCACACAATTGGCTGATTAGATAGTTTCATGAATAATTATGTGTAATAAAGTAAAAATGTTCCTAATAAAGTCCTTGAATGTTGAATATAAATATATATAAAGAGAACTTGGAAGAGAACTTCTGGAAGAGAACTTGCTGATGCAGTATAACTACCTTGTGCATTGTTGCTGTGCTCAGTCTTGCCATGGTGTATGACTTCTGACATTAAACTGTCTTCAGCAACCTCACCTTGGAGGCAGATCCAAGCTGTTCCTCACCCAGTTTTAACTCTGTTTCAGTTAATGATTGTGTTTCAACCTACATATTAAATTGATGATCATTAGCTCCTGTTTGGTACAATTGGTTAATCACACACCTGACTATATGCCTAAAAAAAAGGGTGGTCACACCAAATATTGATTAGATTTTTCTTCTGTTCACTCACTTTACATTTTGTTAATTGATAAAAATAAACTATTAACATTTCTTTTTTTGAAAGCATTCTTACTTTACAACATTTTTTTCCACACCTGCCTAAAACCTTGCACAGTACTGTATATATACAAAAATACAGAACCTGACATGTATATTTGCATTGAATATATATAGTCAACACAAAAACTACATTTAAAGTGAGTGATAATGTCATAATGGTTGGCAAAGGCCGAAACAGACAGGAAATTCAACCCAAAATCTATGTTTTAAAGAAGAGATAATGATTGGCAAAAGCCGAAAAAGACAGGAAATTCACAATAGTACCGAGAACATCATCTTGACCTATGCACTGACAAGGCTTCCAACACACAATGCCTTAATACCTGCTATGGGTACTGTAACGATGGTGGTCTACTCAAACAACATGTACCATTGGGCAGGCTGCTGAGGATTCAATCAAATACTCTCTTTGAATCAACAACCCAATAGATTATTATTAGACTATCTTAATTATAGCTTTGTATAGTTGTACCGCTAGCTACTTGTAACTAACAAGATAGTTAGCTATCAATAGTGACCTGAGTTAGCTGCCATCTGAAATAGCCTGTCATGACAACCAGTGTGTCCCATTAACCGGAAAGTGCATACTCCTGCATAGTGTACAATGTAGTATTTTAGAGCTGAAGTCTTTTCACATTTCTGTGTGACTTCATCGTGCTCACATCCAGCAGAGAAGCTAAGTTCTTTGCGTTCTGAAAATATATATTTTAATAAGAACCGTGAGCGCACATGAAAATCTGCTTTTAGGAAAAGGCACTAGTCCGTTTAAAAGTAGGATGTGTTCAAATTGGGTGAGAAACTGTACAACGCTTAAAAAAGTTTGTAGAAGCGCGAAAAAAAACTTATGAAAATGCTAATATTTTCAGGATTCGTTGGAATAGCACGTTTGCCTTACCAAAAGATTTTTCATGTATATAAGTCCCAGAACTGCGAAACAATGAGGCTGGCGGTTTTCGTATTTTGCATGCAAGTGTGGTTTGGACATTATCTAACAGGCACGACCATATGTATATATTAATTTACATACGTATAAGTTGTTAATATAGTATATTCATATTATTAACAATTTTAATACTTTTATTTTACTGGAAGGCCAGGATACTCTTTATGCCTGCTAAAGGGGATGAACGCTACCTTACCCTCCAATCCCATGTTGGTCTACAGCTGGCGGCCGGAAACATGCACAGATGCAGCAGCTGCAGCAGCTGCAGCAGCTAAATGCTTTTGTCATCACCCTGATCAGCTGTCGGGTTCAGGTTCAGGTGCTTTTGATGACAGAGGAGGTCTCCAGTGGTCTGATTTGGGGTATGATTCCTCCCAGACCTAAATGAACAACAGAAATCTCAATTCCAGTTAATTGGTGTAGCATCTTAACTTGAACATGGGAAAAAAAGACTGTTTCTACTTATAGGAGTAGCAGCATTAAATTGCAAGGCACTTTTATCAGGAATTATTTATTTATTATTCCTTGTTATCAAGGACGGGCAGTTCTTGATAAGTGCTTTTAGTGGAGCTGCTACAGGAGCTTTCCCTCACTCTCATTCAGTTATATATACTCTTACTCTCACTTCAAAATGAAGTGAAGGTTATTTTTGAGGAGAATCAGCATCTCTGAAATGTTAGCAGACAGCCGGTTCCTCTAATCATCAATGACGTTTGAGACTGCACTAAAGAGTCTCTCGCTTTCAATACTTGTGCAGGGGACACAGAGAAAGTTGGTTGCAGTAGCAGCCAGTGAGGGAAATTGTGTAGCATGTGCCCTCCAGTACTGTAGTGGATTGTCTGACCTTGGGATGGTTTGCTCTGCAAGGTAACAACTGAACAACTGCCGATGAGGTGCTCACAGACCCTGTCTCTGCCTCACTCTCAAAGACCTCATCTTTAAGATCTCATCAAAGACACTGACCATATAGCTCCATATAGCTCCTCTCCCTTTCTTCTATCTTTTCCAACTAAGTACTCTTAGTTGGACATGGGTGAAATCATAATAAGGATAATAATAATAATAAAGCAGACCCTAAAAGACGCCTGTTAATATGACAAATGAAAGGGAAGTTTGGAATATGTATACAAGCCAATGAAATGGTATGAGGGAATACTGATATTTTGGCATTTTGACTTTAGTAAAAGGGGTGCGCTACAGAATTTGATGTTGGTTGAGACTGACTACCATTAATGACAACAGTGTATGGACGTCTGAAATTAGTATTTAGTTATTAGTATTCTTGATTTATTTTTGTTTCATTTTTGCTGGATGAAAATAATGAAAAAGGATATTATGATGATTGGGCCTATTATTTATTTTCTTTCTTTGGTATGTTGTTGGTGTTACTATTGATGATTATTATGCAGGTTTGTTTGCCTCTCTTTTTTGTTTTTTTCTTCTTCTTACTATTACTAATTATTATTTATAATAATGATGATATTATGGGACATGCAGCCAATGTCATGTTGTCCAAAGAAAGGCAATTTGCTTTATTTTTTCTATTTCATTATTAGGCGGCACGAATGGTGCAGTGGGTAGCACTGCCGCCACACAGCAAGGAGGTCCTGGGTTCGAATCCCAGTCAGCCGGGGCCTCTCTGTGTGGAGTTTGCATGTTCTCCCCGTGTTTGTGTGGGCCCCCTCTGGGTACTCCGGTTTCCTTCCACAGTCCAAAGACATGCTGATTGGAGAGTGAGTCTAAATTGCTTGTGGGTATGAGTGTGTGAGTGAATGGTGTGTGTGCCCTGTGATGTTGTTTCTCAACTCCTGCTCTGCCACCGCCCTACAACCTGTGCCCTTGACCCTATCCCCTCTTCTCTTCTCCAGACTATCACACCAGACATTCTCCCATTTGTCACCTCCCTTGTCAACTCCTCCCTGTCTTCCGGCTGTTTTCCGGCATCCTTCAAGAGGGCCCACATCACTCCGCTGCTAAAAAAGCCTGCTCTGGATCCCTCCATCATCCAGAACTACCGCCTGGTATCTCTTCTTCCTTTCCTTTCTAAAACTATAGAACGAGCCGCTTCTACTCAACTTTCTTCTTTCTTTTCTAACAACAACCTGCTAGACCCCCATCAGTCTGGCTTCAGATCGGGCCACTCGACAGACTGCGCTCCTCTCCGTCAGTGAGTCACTCCATGCCGCACGAGCAGCCTCCCTCTCCTCTGTCCTCATTCTTCTAGATCTCTCTGCTGCCTTCGACACTGTGGATCACTCCATCCTCCTGTCTGCCCTGTCAGCAACGGGCATCTGTGGCACAGCCCTGGACTGGATTGAGTCCTACCTCTCTGGTCGCTCCTTCCTGGTTGCCTGGGCTGGTTCGGTATCGACACCTCGGCCCCTCAGGAGTTCCCCAGGGCTCAGTCCTTGGCCCGCTTCTTTTTTCTCTTTACACTCGCTCCCTTGGCCCTGTGATCACTGCACATGGGCTATCCTACCACTGCTATGCGGACGATACCCAACTCTTTGTCTCGTTCCCGCCGTCTGATACGCAGGTTTCTGCCCGTATCTCTGCTTGCCTGAGGGACATCCAAAGCTGGATGGACAACCACCATCTAAAGCTCAACCCAGGCAAGACTGAAATGATATTCATCTCTGCTAATACCTCTCCCCATCTGGATCTCTCCATTTCCCTCGGGGATACCACACTCCCGTCTTGCAGGTTCTTCCGATACAACATACGGAGAATCCGCCCCTTTCTCACCCCCTACTCGACCCAGCTCCTGGTCCAAGCGATGGTTCTGTCCCGTCTGGACTACTGCAATTCCCTCTTGGCTGGCCTCCCAGCGTCCGCCATCAGACCCCTCCAACTCATCCAGAATGCAGCAGCTCGTCTGGTCTTTAACCTTCCCAAATACTCACACGTCACCCCCCTGCTTACTTCCCTCCACTGGCTGCCTGTCATGGCTCGCATCAAATTCAAAACATTGGTGCTACCCTTCCAAGCAGTTAAAGGGTCTTCCCCAGCTTATCTACAAAAAATCATCAGACCCTACACCCCTGCCAGACCTCTTCGTTCAGCCTCCACAGGCCGCTTGGCACCTCCCCCTCTCCGAACCTCCACCTCACGCTCACGACTACTGTCTGTTCTGGCTCCATGGTGGTGGAACGAACTCCCCGTTGAGGTCAGAACTGTAGAATCTCTCCCCACCTTCAAGCGCAAGCTGAAGACACACCTCTTCAAGCAGCACCTCTCCCCATCCCTCCCTACCTCCCTGTGAACCTTAATTGTTGTCTCTGTGACTTGCTTTGTGTATCTGTATTTTTAGTTGGCTAGGTAAGCAGTGTTTGGATAATTAACTTTGGTCACTTTTGCTCTGTTTGTTTGTTTCTTTGTTCCAAAAAATATATATATTGGCTCTCGTCCTTATCTTTGTTGTACAGGTAGCAGTTGAAATTGTACTTCCCTCTAGGGTCTTTCAGCGCACTTATCCCTGGTTATGGGTATGCACTTTGTTGTACGTCGCTCTGGATAAGAGCGTCTGCCAAATGCCAATAATGTAATGTAATGTAATGATGGACTGGCGACCTGTCCAGGGTGTATTCCTGCCCTTCACCCAATGTATGTTGGGATAGGCTCCAGCCTCCCTGTGACCCTGTTCAGGATAAGGGTTAAGATAATGGATGGATGGATTTCATTATTATTATTTTTGTTTGTTTGTTGTTTTGTTTTGCTTTGTTTTCCTTGTTTTGTTTTGTTTCATTCTTTCAGGTTCATAACCATTCCAACCATGTGCCTTAAGTGTAGCTTCGTCCATGTTTGTATGGTGTCTTGTTATTGCAGGTCTGTCTAACTGTCGTAATATTGTCCTGTTTGTCATCATTGTTCTCATTAATAGTTTAAGAAACCCACTTAGTCATGTCAATGGATGTAATGTAATGGATTAGCATATAAAAAGAAAAGATGTGACATTTTTACATGGCTTAAAGATAAAGATAATCATTACATTACATTACATTAATGGCATTTGGCAGACGCTTGTATCCAGAGCGACATGCAGTTGATTAGACTATGCAGGAGACAATCCTCCCCTGGAGCAAAGCATGGTTAAGGGCCTTGCTCAAGGGCTCAACTGCTGTGCGGATCCTATTGTGGCTACACCAGGGATCAAACCACCGACGTTGTGGGTTCCAGTCATGCACCTTAACCACTATGCTACAGTCTGCCCTGCTGTATATTTACTGTTTGCAAGAATCCCATTCAGGCGGCACGGATGGTGCGGTGGGTAGCACTGCCGCCTCACAGCAAGGAGGTCCTGGGTTCAAATCCCGGTCGGCCGGGGCCTCTCCGTGTGGAGTTTGCATGTTCTCCCCGTGTTTGCGTGGGTTTCCTCTGGGTACTCCGGTTTCCTCCCACAGTTCAAAGACATGCAGGTAAGGCTAAGTCTAAATTGTCCGATCTGGCGATCTGTCCAGGGTGTATTCCTACCTTTCGCCCAATGTATGCTGGGATAGCCTCCAGCCCCCCTGCGACCCTGTTCAGGATAAGCAGATTAGGATAATGAATGAATGAATGAAGAATCCCATTCATCACTGGCAGATGAAGATATTTGGCAAAAGGAATGGGCAGGTCTGATTGGGTTATCTCATGGACTAAAGTGCTCAAAGAGTCTCATGGTACTCTTTAAGAATAATTTAGATATTTAAATATTATCATCCTCTGCAGATTCTCTGGGGAGATGGACTATTTTAAATATAATGATTGAGAGTAATGAAATATGTTTAATCAACCTTTATGGTTCAAATAAGGATGACCATCTCTTCTTTGAGACAATAAGTACACATTTACAAGGTCTTGGAAGTGACCACGTAATCATTTTAGGGGATTATAATGCAGTTTTAAATATGTCACTTGATCGTAAAGGGAATCAGTCTTCAAACAATCGCCCACATCCATATGGAGAGATTTTAAATATTATGAACACCTTTGATCTTGTAAGTGTATGGACACTTAAATATCCAAACCTACCTAGATATACATGGCGGAGGGCAAAGCAAGTCGAATTGATTACTTTTTAATCTCCTTTTCCATTATGCCTTAAGTAAATGAGGTGCTAATCGGGGATGGATTAAGATCAGATCATCACCTTATTGCATTATTTTTAAGTATTTCCGACTCCCCTAGTGGCACTGGATATTGGAAATGTAATGTAAGTTTATTAAAAGATGATGTATTTTTAAGTAAAACAAAGGAATCTGGAAGATTTATTTTGCCATAATATAGGATCAGCAAATCCTTCTGTTGTTTGGGATGCATTTATATATGCCTTTAGAGGCCACAAAATAAAGATGTATTCATGTAAGTACAAGCACTTCATATTTAAGGATAAATAATTCATGAGAGAAATTGAAACACTACCACAACAATGTTTTTTAAATCTTCAATATAGAAATTCATCCAAAGAGTATAATGAAATTGATTACAAATAGCCTAGTTGGGAAATATTTACCCAACCAAAAGAAATCACCAAATAAATCTTAAGAGAAGAAGCCAACTATTTAAAATATATTTTTTCATTTAAATTTACTCTTTTCCAAAAAACAAAAATTACCACTATACAAAGCCTGTGTGAAGAGCCTATTACATAAGCAATGAACTTGTTCCAACCTAGTAAAACTTTTTTTTTTGATTAAAAAAAAACCGGGACTGATATTTATTGCACATTTTTAGAAAGCCTTTGACAAAGTCTGACTTGACTACATTTATACATGTTTGCAATTCTTTAACTTTGGTGAATCATTGATAAAATGGGTCAAGATTATATACACTCACCCCTGTAATTCTGTCTGGTTTACTCCGTTTTTGGATTTTTCTGGTTTTGATCTCTGCCTGGTTTTTTTAAACTCTGTTTGGATTTTGTTTTTGTACTGTAGCTGGTTTGGTCTTTCACTTCGGTTTTTGAACTCGATCACGATTACGCTCTGCCTGCCCGTATGTATCCATCTGCCTGGATTTGCCCCCTGTTAATAAAACCTGCCCTTTTCATATTATCCCTCAAGAGTCTGCTTTTGATTCCTCTGTCCCGAGACCTGACAATCTTAGCAATTGAAATTTTCGTAATTAAAATAAGATCTAATGTAAGTATAAAAGGTTTAGAAATTAATGGTATAAAAAACACAAGTATCAATGTATGCAGATGACACTAATTTTCCACTGAGCCCATACCCCTCAACTCTACAAGCTCTAATAACTGACTTGGAGAAGAAGTCTAAGTTGTCAGGTTTAAAACCTAATTACGATAAATGTACCTTATGGAGGAAAGGATCATTGAAAGGTACACATTTTACTCTACTCTGTAGTTTCCCAATTAGATGGACTGGTGGACCACTTGATGTACTTGGTATTCATATTCCAAAAAATATGAATGATCTTACAAATATACATTTTAATAATAGGATCAATAAGATTGACAAAATACTCCAGTAGAGAGAGGGAACTGGGCGTAATATTGTTTATTTTTTATAAAGTTATATTTGGCCCTTTGTGCGATAAAGTATAATGAAGTTGTCCTCCAATTGGGGAAGGAGGGGCGGGTGGCAAGGAAAAAAAGACAAAAGACAAGGCTACTGCTGTGTTTTGACGTGATGCCTTTTTCACAGGCTCTGCCTCTGACACTTCACTGGTCGCCCTCCTTACCTCCATCTTCTCCACCTCTTGAATGAGAGAACCCTTAGCATGCCTCTGGTTGTTTGAATATGTGAATACTTTAAAAAAATCATCTAACCATTAACACAAGTAAATCTACATAAAAAATAAATTGCCTTAAATGATTGATACTAGTGCCTTACTTTTATTCATTATACAGCTAAATTGACTTCATCATAGCATTCAAAAGGTACAATTTCTGGACTTGCCTGTCTTTGTATCTGGGATCCATTAAAGTGCCAATGCATTAGAGTGGCTCAGTCTCAACCTGGCTGAAGCATCTATCCATTGCCTCTAGCTGAGTGCTTTTCATCGTCTTGATTCCCTGGTCAGTGCCATGCTCTCGAGAAAGAACACCTTTAAGGACTGTTATGGCAGGGATCACATCAGCTGCAGTTGCAGTTTCAGCACTCACTACCCTAGTCAGTTCCTCAAAGACAGCTAAAACCTTGACTTCTCCACTGGTTCGCCGTCACTGTGGCTGAAAAGTTGTGGTCAGCACTTTTGCTCCAGAAGGCTCTGCATCATGTAGTCATCATGATGTAGTGAGTGCTGTTCCATCTTACTTGCACATCTTGCTGTAGGTGATTGGCTGGCATTTTCATATGAATTTGGATATCTTCCAGACGTGAGTAGGCCTGTGCCTCTGTCTACCACATAAAGCAGTACATGGAATATAGGCGATGCTATGAACAGCATAATGAAGTGGGTGCAGTGTGTAGGTTCTCATACTGATACCACATGGTTAGTCTTGCACTCGGTTGCCTGGCAACAGAAGGTAGCTCATCTTACCCACAGGCTAAACTTGCCCCAGTCTCCCCTATGGATCGTCCTCAATCAAGGTGACAATGTCCTTGATGACAAGATTCTTGGCTGTGTTGGAGGACAACCGGCCGTAGCAGCTGGTAGCAGCCCATTCATTGAAATGGTCAAACTAGGCGGCATCCAAATGTGGTGGCATCCATTAAAAAGTATTATGATGGTGCCGAGTCAAGTTTCCAAATAAAGGTTGGATGGTTGACCTGTAACAGAAGAAAACAAAGGTCGAAGGGGGAACTGCTGCAGCATCCCTCTGCGTGCCCTCTGTAGGAATACATTGGAACAACAAGGTAAATTCCTTTATTTTCTGCACACAGCATTTTGCAACTCGTAATCAACTAGAGGTTTCATTTATGGATATGATATTTCAGTAGCTATCTAACCAGTTACGATGCCAAGTGGAAGTCGGTAACTGTGAGGAGATTTGATTGTTGATTATCCACTGTTCTTAGTAAGCTAATGACTTTACATCCAACCCATTCCCTAATGGTCATGTCCTCTTTTGTTATTGAGATATGTGTCCCCTAGTGGTACAGGGGGTAACATCGCACAGTTCTCAATTTTACAGAATACTTAAAAAAAAGTGTCAGATTCGATTTTAGTAAAAAATGAGACAATCGCAGATTTAATACAATCCACAATTTGTGAAAGTGAGTGGGCTTTTCTTATATTTCTATACAGCGTTACGATTAGCTACCTTCATCAAGCCGACAGCATTTACCCAGCATTGCTAGATTGACGCTATTTCCAATATGAGTTTCCAAATTGTGCTTCTGAATTTTCTTCAATAAATGTTTCAAATATATAATGCCTCGCTGAGTCCATGCTGTGTCTACTGCAAAAAGCAAACTTTCTTAGCTATGCTCGCTTTAAGCAGTCCTTAAGAAACACAAAACTTAAGATTCTTAGACATCTTAGAAAACAGGTCATAAGCGGAGTACATCGTCCACCTTGTTCATATTTGTGCCTGCCATTTCATTATTTTGCCTCTACTCAAACGCCTTCAATGGATAACAAATTGGATGACCTTCAGACTGGCTGCCCAAATGGATAGCAAACCGAGGGGGCGTGTCACTATATATAAAGCATGTCACACGCTTGACACTGTAATTTGCTCACTGGGGGCTGAGACAAGTAGCCCTGTAGCTAAAATATTGGTCATATCCTATGTTTTTCTTATGACCATTAAATGGTGCTGTTGTTCTTGGTTTCACCATAATTCAAACTGCTTCAATTAATTTATTGATATGAAATAAGATGACAAAGGAGATCTGCACAAGGGTCATTTTTTAAAAACATATTTTCCAGTTTCTTCAAAACATAGAGAGGGCTTATCCCTGTTAGCCCATTTATACCAGCTGCCACTGTGTGCTGTGTCCTAAAGAATAATCCATAGCTGAAATCAGTTCATTGCTTTTACAGCTGATGTTCTTATAAGTTGCTTTTTTCATAACAGCACAGGGAAATCGGGCAGATAAAACTTAAATTGAAAAGCTTTACTTTGACAGATACATCACAAGATACAAGATCTCAAGCATGCTTTTGGGACAGCATAGGTCAAACAGATCTATGCAGGTCTATGAAGCCAGTTATATTATTTATACATGGTCAAATTTAAGAACATGATAAGAAGCGGCACTAAGCTGCAAGTCAAAAAATGCAGTCCTAGTTAAGATTTTTTATTACGTCCCATTTGGTCAATAATATTGGTATTAGTATCGTTATAGCTTATAATCTTATGGATGAGACATTGAACTGAGGTGCTGATGTGGGGCATATGCTGGACTTATTATATTGGGGTCTGGGGGTTCAGTAGTGTTCAGTAGAAATAACTACATTCTGCAAATGGTGGTGAAACCAGTTATTTCATTTAAGGGGCAATTACTTTTTCACAGGGGTGATGTGGATGTTTGATAACCTTTTTCATTAAATCAATGAAACAAGTGTGTTGTGTTCAGGTTCCCTTTGTGAAATTCCATTTTGTCTAAAGAAACAATATAGGGAATTACGAAGGGACAAATATATTTTTTATACAGCACTGTAGGTGGTTAAAAGGTGTTTCTGGGGAACTTGCTGTACAGAAATGATATCCTGAATTTCTCATGGGGATGTCTTATCTTTATTCCATTCCTCAAGCTGAAGACAAACTGGGAAGTGTCTTATGGATAACGCTGAAGACGTACACAAACATTAGTGTAGCCTAAGTTAAATGGGGAAAAGCCCTGCTGGTAACTAAAGTGAGACTAACATTAACTAGCTAGGTAAAACTAGCTCTAGAAGTATCCAACATTAGCAAGCGCTTCTTGGGCAAACTTAACTTTTTTGCAAACCAAGTTGCAGTATTTTCATTCGAAGATGAAAGATTAATGAACTTGCAGAGTGGCAAGCCGCTGAGGGGGAAAAAACTGTTGGTCCTGCGACTCCCCTGGTCCTGACTCTCCTTGGTCATTGAAAGTTCCCATGGTACTCTATGGCAAAGAAAAGTTATGGTCCCTCTCACCATGGTCACATTTCCAGTGTAGCCATGCAGTCATCTTTGGTTAAATAAATCCTTTCTTTTTGACTTCTACCAATGTGTGGGGACAGTCACAGGGCATAATAGCTCCAGGATATCACCGAAGTGTGTGTCATTGATTAAATGGAGTAGCTTGCACTGTAAAGCAATTTTCCATTAGTGGTCAAAAGGTTTTATCATTTACAGCACCTTAGTGTTATGGACAAATCCCCCATTTCGTTAGCTTGGTACTACCATGGTCAAAATGCCATTCTGCAGCAGTAGTACACTACCATTTGTTACCTGCTCTTACAATGGCAGTCATATTCTTACCTTTTACCACAGGAAATATCTCCCAACATACAACACATAAATAAAATTGACTTTCAATCATGCTTCCTGCATTTCTCTTAATCTGCTTGCACTTGATCAGCATCAAACTCCTGTCAACACCAAGTAAGGCGTTGACTATACGAGAAGAAATGAGTGCCACCGGTTGTTAAACTGTAACACGCCACAACAATATGTAATAGTAGTAGTTTGTCTGTGGTTATAAAATGCTAAATTCTGTTCTCGCTTTGTGAAAACAATAATATTTAGTTTATCCCAAAACATCAAGAAATTGACCAAGCTAACTCAGGTAGCCATGTACCCTACCTGTCTGCGTTGCTAGGTAGCATGTGCCAGGTCAAAGATTAAAACATTTTAACCCTGGTGGCGCTCAACTTGGCTTTATTTTGAGCTGTACACTAGCCCAGACTTAGCTTTGCTACCAAGTTGGGCTTCAGTGCTCCCTCCATAGGAATATAATGGCTTTACACCATGTAGTGCATTTTGATGCTAATCATGTGAAAGCAGCTTTACATTGAACAGAATGATGGCAGGTTAAGTTTTCACAGCTCACTAGAAAAATAAAAACTGAAGCTCTATGTTGTCTTGGCATTCATTACAAAATAATTGCCTCGACCGTTGAGATCGCTACAAATGAAATCCACTGGCTTGAATGTGAACTTTTTAAATTTCCATTTTTCTATGTCTGTTTATTTTTTAATCTATTTGTATATCCATCATCTTCAGATCAGGCAGCTCTCAGTGGAGTAAAAATGCATCAACAGCATTTAATAACATATATACATCCATGATGGTTCTGCTGACTGCTGAAGTTACCCATGGTGAAACTATCTGCAATATTATCTGCTGACCAATAGAAACCTGCATTTAAGAACTATACCCTAAGTTTGACATGTTCATTGTGTTATGTTCTTTCTTACTATTGTATGTAATGCTTGTCCTCTTGGATTGGGTTGAATTTACCACCACAAAATATTAATAATGTTACTAACAATAATACTGATAATAATAGCAGGCCTCCAGTAAATGTTACAAAATTAATATTAAAAGCTACGTATTTTGCAAAGAAAACGTGATCAAGTTAAGAAAAGCAGTTGGAAAAGAAGTAGCATTACAGATTTTAAACACTACAGTAAAGTGCCTTGAATTCCAGACACAATATTCCACATTCAATAACAACCAAACTCTGGCACCAAGAGACAACAATAACATCTTCTTGTTGATGTTGTCCTGGGAGTCCTATTCACAACTGAATCTTGTCACTGAGGTATAGAGCACCCCAGCTTGTGAATGCAAATATTTCATCAGCCAATCAGCAACTAAATATATAAAAGCATGCGGACATGGTCAAGAGGTTTTTCACACCAAATGTGAGAATGGAGAAGAAATATGATCTAAGTGACTTTGGCCATGGAGTGATTGTTGGTGCCAGACAGGGTGGTTTGAGTACCTCAGAAACTGCACAACAGTGTATAGAGTTTGCAGATAATGGTGCGAAAAACTAAAAACATCTAGTGAGCAGCAGTTCTGTGGGCAAAAAATGCCACAGAAGAAGGGCCAGACTGGCTAAAGCTGACAGGAAGGTGACAGTAATGCAAATACGCACACATTATAGTGGTATTCAGAACAGCATCTCAGAACACTCAATGGGTCAAACCTGAATTGGATAGGCTACAGCAGCAGAAGTCTAAAAAAATATGTAACAAGTGCTCACTGAGTGTATGCCGTACCATAAGACATTTCATAATAAAATATATTACCTTCATTAAAATTACCTGATGGATTATTGCTTTATAAAGTAAATGATCTCACACATAAAAGTGTGGCCTTTTCCTGAGTACAAATATATCAACAAGCCTTAGGACATAGGAAAAATGTATGATATCTAAATGGGGCAAGCTTCAAAAGTTCAATTTATGTTTCCCTAAACCAGTACTCCATCATTTTATCATGAAACTTATTAAAGCTACATACAACATACGCTACACTACATACATTCTAGCAAGATATTCCCTCAATAAGATAGCAATACTGGCTTTTAGCATGTTTAGATTTTTCCCTTTTTTCCTCCCAATTTGATAGCCATCTAATCCAATTAGAGTTAGTGTTACACGCTTTCTTCAAACCATTTCATGCTCGTGACCATGATTCCAGGACGTCTGGTACGAGCCAAGTCCCTCCCTCTGGAGGGAGCGAGCCAATTATAGTGCTCCAACTTGGCTTTTGGCAGGCCTGGGAATCGAACCCCGGTCCCCGGTGTGCAACTGCAGCAAACTGCAACTGCAAGTCAACTGCATCTTAGCCTGTTGTGCCACCGCAGCTCCAGGCAGACCCTTTTAATCCAAAGTGACTTTCAAGTGTATAGGTTCTTCCACAAGTTAAAGCATAACATCCATAACTAGTACAATACACATGAAGCGCTGTTCTACACAAAAAGACAGTCATCGTTTGTCCATATTTTTTTAATTTTTTTTTAAAGGTTAGGGTTTGACAAGAGGGATATCAGAAAGGGGGGTGAGGAAATCTGGAGGGAGGACTAAGGTATAGTTTGAAAAGGTGTGTTTTTAGTCCGTGTCAAAATATGGGGAGGGATTCTGCTGTCCTAATAGTGGTAGGAAAGTCATTCCACGAGAACGGAAAACATTGAACATGAACATGCAGCTCAACCACCAAGTGCTTGTAGTGAGGGAACCACAAGGCAACCAGAGCTGGGAGATCGCAGTGGTCTTGCTGGGGAGTAGGGAGCAATTAAAGATTGTATGTAAAGTGGGGCAGTCCACTTAGCAGGAATTGCGAATGGCATCTACCTTCTTTTCAAAGAAGGAGACAAAGTCATCAGCTGTGAGTGATGAGGGAGATGTGGGGGGGAGGGGGTGGAAGAGAGGAGAAGGTTGAAAACAGTTTGCGAGGGTTAGAGGCGGCTGCATTAATACCATGTAGTATTATGATATAAGTCTTATGCCTATGGTTCTGGAAGTTTGTCTTTGAATGAGAATATTTAATTAACTTTAGTGTTGCAAACATGCAAACACTTTCTCCAAAGTATCATATTAACAGTGAATCAGATCACAGAAACACACATGTGCACATGAACATTATGGTATTTCTCCCTCAGGATTTCAAACTGCTATACATTTTGAAAGCATTATATCAGTGGGTACAATGTATCAACACTGTATAACAGTAAATAGGCCTATTCAAATATTATACTGTATAAAACTAAATGAAAATGATGAAAAAACTAAATATACCAAAAATGCTCTTCAGTATCATAATGGTAGTTCTGCTAGTCTGATTATGTAAATATCTGTGTACTATTTGTGATTCCATATTTATCTGTCTATTCAGCAAGTGTAGACTTCACACTTAAACATCTTAACATAGATGTTTAACACCCTGTTAAACCTGGATCAAATTCAACTATAAGGCATCTGGTTAGGAAACAAAATCATATAGACACTTTCTATATTTTTACACATTTTGAAAATAAGTAAACTTTGAAATAATGGCTGTAAACCCTGAAGTGAACCCAAGATAATTAACCCATTAATATTTGTTACAATGTTTTTAAATTGATTCTTTGACCTGATTTATGACCTTTGAATTACCAAAATTACTATTTTTTATATACTCTGTAACTACAAAACTGTGGTACTGGTGTGGATTATCACATTACATTATGCATCAAAATATTAAAGAATGTATATATTTTCTTGAAATTGTAATGTACATACTGTATTTTGCCCTGTTTTATACAGTCCCTTCAAAAATATTAGAACAGCAAGGCCAATTCCTTTGTTTTTACAATACACTGAATACATTTGGGGTTGAGATAAAAAAAATGAACATGAGACAAGAGTTCAGAATTTCAGCTTTTATTTCCTGGTATTTACACCTAGATGTGCTAAATTATGTAGAACATAGCACCTTTGCACCACCCAATTGTGAGCAAAAGTATTGGAACAGAGAGTATTTAAGTAAATGAAAGTAAATAACATTTAACATTTGGTAGCATGTCCCTTGAGGCAGCCTGAAACCAAACTGTTGCATTCTTCTGTTGTGATGCTTTTCCAGGCTTTTACTGCAGCCTCTTTCAGTTGCTGTTTGTTTCGGGGGGGGGGGGGTTCCTTCAATCTCCTGGTGAGGTGAAATGCATGCTCAAATCGGTTAAGGTCTGGTCATTGACTTGGTCAGTCTAAAACAGTGTTGACAGTGTGTTTTTTGTCATTGTCTTCCTGTAGGAGGAAGTTCCTCCCAATTAGTTTTGACAAATTTCTCCATAAGATGGCAGACAGATTGTTTTTGTAGACTTCTGAATTCATCCTACTACTGTCATCATGATTTCAATCAATAAATATTAGTGAGCCCACTCCAGAGGCAGCCATACAAGCCCAAGCCATGACACTTCTTCTACCATGCTTCACAGATTGGCTTGTATGTTTTGGATCAGGAGCAGATCCCTTCTTTCTCCGCACTTTGGCCTTTCCATCACTTTGGTAGAGGTTAATCTTGGTCTCATCAGTCCATAAAACTTTGTTTCAGAACGTTTATAGCTCATCTCTGAACCATAAATTGTAATCTCACCTTCCGATTCTCGGGTACTGAATTCAAGCCACAGTACACTGTGAAGATAGTGAAGCATGGTGGCACAAAAATCATGGTATGGGGATGTTTTTCATACTACGGGTTCATATATCAGGGATCATGGATCAGTTTGAATATATCAAAATACTTGAAGAGATTATGTTGCCGTATGCCGAAGAGGAAATGTTTCAACAAGACAACGACCGCAAACAAATGAGTAAGCGAGCAACATCTTGATTCCAGACAAAAATAATTGAGGTAATGGAGTGGCCAGCTCAATCCCCCGACCTCAACCCCATTGAAAACTTGTGGGGTGACATTAAAAAAGCAGTTTCTGAAGCAAAACCCAAAAATTCACAGGAACTATGGAATGTAGTTTGTTCATTCTCGGCTGAAATACCTGTTTCTAGGTGCCAGAAGTTGTTTGACTCGATGCATGCAGATGTGCAGCAGTTATCAAAAACAATGGTTATGCAACTACATATTAGTTCAGTAATTTAAAGTGAAGTTAAATCTTGAAAAATCTCAGCAAATCAATCAGTTTATACAGTTTGAAGAGGGTCTGAAGAGAAAAATGTCAACATTGCCATTTTTTTGAACAGATTAATATTCCTTTTCTTTGCTTCCTGTAAAAGAATAACGCAGACTTGATAAAATTTGCTAATGCTTTGATTTGGAATTGAATGTGTAATGTTTCCACTACATTTGAACTATGGAACTAAAAGCTGTTAAAAAAATATTTGCACTTTATTCACTTTTTTTAATGCACTGCTATTTATTTGAACACAACTGTACCAATCTGTTTTGTTTATTTTTTGCCAGATTGTAATGTGCTTCCACCATTCTCTCCAGCGTTTTTCTTGTCTGATCTGGTCGTGTACCGACCCATTTTGTTTTTCGACTATCGTTTTCTGGATTACCCTTCTGTTTGGGGATAAGCATGCTAGAAAGGGTGCCGCCTGGAGACTCCATAGTTCTGCTAGGTGACTTCAACGCTCACGTGGGCAACGATGGAGAAACCTGGAAGGGTTTAACCCAAGCGGTGTCTTGTTATTGGACTTCTGTGCTGGTCATGGATTGTCCATAACAAACGCCATGTTTGCGCATAGGGTAGCTCATAAGTGTACTTGGTACCAGAGCACCTTAGGCCAAAGATCGATGATTGACTTTGTGGTCGTATCATCAGACCTGCGGTCATATGTCTTGGACACTTGGGTGAAGAGAGGAGCAGAGCTGTCAACTGATCACAACCTGGTGCGTTGGATCAATTGGCCGGGGAGGCTGGCGGACAGACCCGGTAAACCCAAACGTGTAGTGAGGGTGAACTGGGAACATCTGGCAGGGGGCTGCTGTCTGCTAGGTCTTCAACTCCCACCTCTGGAGGAACTTCTCGCAATATCCCGGGGACATGGAGGCTGGGGACATGGAGTTCAAGTAGGCCATGTTCAAAGCCTGCATCGCAGAGGCGGCAAGCAGGAGCTGTGGCCAGTAGGTCATCGGTGCCTGTCGGGGCGGCAACCCAAGAACCCGCTGGTGGACACCAGCGGTGAGGGAGGCCATCAAACTGAAGAAGGAGGCCTTTTGGGCTTGGCTGGCCCAGTGGTCCCCTGAAATAGCAGACAGGTGGCCAGAAGGGCTGCAGCTTCGGCAGTTGCTGAAGCAAAAACCCGGGTATGGGAGGAGTTTGGGATGGCAATGGAGAAGGACTTTCGGTTGGCCTCAAGGAAGTTCTGGCAAACCATCCGACGACTCAGAAAGGGAAGGTAGGGATTGTCTCAGTTTTCAGCAGGGGAGAAGAACTGCTGACCCAGACTGGGGATGTTGTCGGGCAGTGGAAGGAGCACTTCGAGGAGCTCCTGAACCCGAACAACACATCCTCTGTGGAAGAGGCAGAGCCCGAAGACTCAGGGAATCTGCACCTATATCCCTGGCAGAAGTTGCTGAGGTAGTCAAAAAGCTCCTCAGCGGCAAGTCGCCGGGTGTGGATGAGATTTGCCCTGAGATGCTGAAGGCTCTGGACATTGTTGGGCTGTCTTGGCTGACACACCTCTTCAGTGTCGTGTGGAGGTCGGGTCCCCATTTTCAAGAAGGGTGTGCTCCAATTATTGGGGTATCACACTCCTCAGCCTCCCCGGGGAAGTTTACTCTAGGGTGCTGGAAAGGAGGGAAGGTTTGCCCATCCAGTTTGCCCATCCAGTCCACATTTGTGCTTGGAGAACTTGGAGAAGGCTTTCAACTGTGTCCCCCGGGGAACCCTGTGTGGGGTACTGCGGGAGTATGGGGTACCGGGGCTGTTGTTACGAGCCATCTGGTCCCTGTATAACCAAAGTGAGAGCTGTGTCCGCATCCTCGGCACAAAGTCAAGCACATGGGTGTGGGACTCCACCAAGGTTGTCCCTCGTCACTGGTCCTGTTTGTGATATTCATGGACAGGATCTCAAGGTGCAGCCGAGGTGAGAAGAGTGTCCGGGTTGGTGACCTCAGAATTGCGTCTCTGCTTTTTGCGGACGACATGGTTCTGCTGGCTTCATCGGACTGTGACCTTCAGCACGCACTGGAGCGGTTTGCAGCCGAGTGTGAAGCCGCTGGGATGAGAGTCAGCACCTCCAAGTCAGCAAGCAGCCAAAATTAGCTTCCTCCGTAGGGTGGCTGGGCTCAGCCTTAGAGATAGGGTGAGGAGCTTGGACATCTGGAAGGAGCTCGGAGTAGAGCCACTGCTCCTTAGCGTCGAAAGGAGCCAATTGAGGTGGATTGGCAATCTGATCAGGATGCCTCCCGGGTGCCTCCCTTTGGAGATTTTCCGGGCTTGTCCAAGGTTATAACGCCTCGGGATCCCCCAGAAGGAGCTGGAATGCGTTGCTGGGGAGAGGGACGCCTGGAATACCCAGCTTAGCCTACTACCACTGTGACCCGACTCAGGATAAGCGGGTGAAAATGGATGGATGGAATACACCCGTTTGCTGGTTATCGATCTTTGCCTGTTTACCGTGCAACAAAGTTAATAAGGACTTTGACTAACTTCTGTGGTTTTACTATTGGGTTCTTTGTTCTGAAGCCTGACAATCTTGAAAATCTTGAAAAACAGTTTTTAATGGATTTTTCACTTTAAACCATTAATTGAGGTTTCTCTTTGTGCACGACACTTCTTCTTTTTGTTAGTAATGGCACTGGCCTCAACACTGCTCTCTGTGTGGCTCAGCATATGATACAATCAGTCCTTGTCCTTAATCCTTCTTTTTTTCCTGAAGGAGAGCCTTCTGCCTTCTGCGGGTATTGTTTTACTTTGTTGAGAGAGGGAAAAAGGAAAGGGTTAGAGATTCAATCACAGTACACTTTGATAAATAAATTGACCATGGGGTTACATCTTTGTTCTTAAAGGATCAAATTTCCCAAATGTACCCTGAAAGTATAGTAATGTTTCTATGTAATTCTTTAGGTAAAACTAAGTACATTTTCCAAGAAAAAAAGGAACTAATTAATTATATATTGCATTTTAGGTACATATAGGATACCACCCCAGCAACAAGCATTTGTACCTTTTTAAGCAGTTTTCATACCTTTATTTCTGAGAGTGTACAGAAGGTACAGAACCCTGTCCACTCAAGGAGATTGGTTCAGAGCCCATTATCGAGATATTCTCTGACAGACTGCAGTGAGCCTCCTTTTTCTAGCTTCATTCTTGTAAGACGTGAAGACTGATACAGCTGGTAGCAATGCAGTCAGTGTTCTGAACTACTATCTCTGGCACTGTTCTCTCTATCAGCAGGCATAAACTCTGAGGATTGAATTAAGATGGACCCTTTGTATTTGTCATAGGACATGCCACTGAACTTTGATGTATTCCCGTATACCCATTAGAATGGACAGCTCTGAAAAATGACAAAACAGGCACTGAATTAAAATGCTTTACTTAGCAATTTGATTAAGTACACATAATTATCAGCTTAAATGTATCCATCTGTGCTTATACTAAATCTATAATTTAGACAGAGCAGTGCCATAATTCCATAATTCCAAGTCATATATAATTTGACTATATTTTCTGTGATCCACAGATTATTCATTTATGTGCATGTCTCATACTTACCAGAACAAATGGTAGTGATTCTGTGTGAAAAGTGTTTACTTGTTGATGCTGGAGGTTGCATATGTACAGGGAAATACATTTACAGTGTACCAATATTACATGATTGCAATAGGATATTGAAGAGAGGTTGGGTTGTATTGCTGCTGTCATATTCTGAATATTTTGTTAAGTGGCATTTACATTTGGATTTTTTAAACTAGAAGTACAAGCAAAATGCTAAGACTGACTTTCAGTGATCTATAAAACAGGGTGGGGACAGATTTGCTTAGTGAGAAGGAATTGTGTTTCCTCTGTTGCCTTTGGGTAGGCTGCACTTGTATTTTTCTCCCCGATGTTATGGATATTTGTAGTTCATCACAGCCTACACCTATCATCTTTTATTTCTCATTTAATTTTCTCAAGTCACCCTCTGGGTTTTCCTGAAATTAATAATCATGCTTTTTCTTTTTCAAAGTTGGTATAAGCCTATGAGGGTACCAGCAGGATCATGGTCATTTTGGAGGCTTACAACAACTGAATTGTTTTCTGTTTTCTGTGTCTCTTTTCTCGGTCTATTTTCTATTTTCTCTCTCGGCCCCAACATTTTGCCTTTTGTTTCCCTCATTGCTTACCATAGTTCTGTTCCTTGCTTGTTCATTTTACCTGTGTCTTATCACATTCCCTTGTTCCACACCTTTTAGTCATTCTGCCTCATTATCTGTCTATTTAAACCAGGCCTTTATTTTTATTTTGTTCTTTGCCAGATTGTAATGTGCTCCTGCCAATCTCTCCAGTGTTTTCTCTGTTTGAGCTGCCTGTGTTCCGACCTATTTCGTGCACCCCGACCACTGATTTTTGGACTACCCTTCTGCTTGATTCTGACATGCTGTACGTACATATATATATATATATATATATATATATATATAAATATTTCCTTTTTTCACACAGCGCTTTCCCCTTTGCCAGTTTGCCAATCAAATCCCCCCTAAGTGTCCTCATACTAAGCTTAAAGAGATTAAGCATCTTAAGTCTATCCTCGTGCCTCTATATCTTTCATATAGTGCGGTCCCCAAAACTGCGAACAGTACTCCAAGTGTGGACTAACAAGTGTATTGTATAAGGTGAGTATAACTTCCTTGGACTCAATACTCCGGTCTATATATCCTAGCATCCTGTTGGCCTTTTTTACTGCTACCGCACATTGAATTAACCTGAAAGGTCAACTTTCGTCAACTATTACCCCCAAGTTGAGACGGGTGCGTGGGGGTTGGACCCAAAATGCACGACTCAGAAACATAGTAGGATAAAGTCCTGTCAGGGCTTTATTCGGGACGAATCCCAGGAGTGTAGTCAAAACAAGCAAAGTCCATACACGTAGATCCAGCCAAACAAACAATAAACAAACAAAAAGCACGGTGCCGAGGGAAGAGGCAAACTCGTAGTCGGTAGACGTGCAGGAAGGTCCGGTAGCAGGAGAGCTGTCAGCAGGGCAGAAGTACAGGCGGACAGCAGGCAGGGTCGTAGTCGAGGGCGATGCGGGAGTCGAAACCATAAAACAAACAGCGAGGCAAAGGTACAAAAATGGCAGGCGAGGACGTGGTCAAAAACAAACGATGGTCAACGAAACAGAAATCAATAAACAATGGTCGGTAGGCAGGCTTGGATCTTAACGAGTAATCAATGACAGTAATGCTCAAGCGCTGCTTTGACGTGCAAGAGGCAGACAATTTTGCAACGAACAGAAGTGCGATTGGGCTATAAATGCAGGTGTAGACAGGTGTAGACAATTAGTTAGAGAGCAGCAAGGGAATGGAAAACAGGTGCGATGGATGACAAGTCTAACAAGGTAATTAGTCATTATTAGTAATAAACCTATCCTGCCCTAGCATTAGTAAATTAGTAAATGACATGCACGAGAAACGTAAGGTAACATGAACACATGATTAGTTTGTTAGTTTTACCCAATCCTGATCTAGCGTTAGTAGTTTTAGTAAATTAACAAATGGAAACAATTAGGGTGTGAGTGACAGAAAGAGAGAGAGAGAAAGCTGGAACGCAAGGTTTGCGGAAAGACATGTAAAAGTGTATGTTTAAACAACGACCAGTCAGCGTAACAATAAACATAAATCAAAACATCACACTAAACGAACTAAGACGATAACCACTCAACATAACAAGGTAAAATAATCGTAACGAAACATAACTAGACATGACGAGAAAATAAATCGTAACAAGAAACAAACTAAACAACATGATGAACCTAGACTAACATAATACAAGAAAGACAATACGTGACTAAGACAAATGATAAAACATAAAAACAAGGTAAGACAGACCTGAAACATGACAGAAGTCTTTTTCAACTTAAGCACTATTCTATTTTGTACCCCCCATAAAATAATCCTTCCTTATATTTTCATTTCCTGTAGAACTTTAATTGTATTGAATTTCATTTGGCAGGTTTCCACCCACTTATGGATTCTGTTTAAACCTTCTTGGATTACTTTAGTAGAATTCATACTGTTAGCTAAACCTTCTAGTTTTGTATCATCTGCTCATTTAACTGAATTAATTTCAATGCCTATGTCAAGGTCATTTATTTAAATGAGGAAGTTTGTCATCTGGTACCTAATTAAATGCTTTTTGGAATTCCAGATATACAATATCATAAGCCCTACAATCATCAAAACACTTTTTAGCTTTCTCAATAAATAATTCCCATTTGTCCCTAATGATAGATTCCAGTATTTTACATGTAATCCAAGTTAGAGCTACTACAGTATTGAAAGAAGCATTTGGGATTGCATTTTAAATCTTACATTTAAATGAGTTATTTTTTAACCTTAGAACACATATTACAAATACAAAATACATCAAAATCTATTGTGGAATGGTCACTTGTCCCAAATGGTTCCATTACCTCTATCCTGAAAATTCTGTCTGAATCATTACATATCACCAGATCTCTATATCAAATCTATTTCCCTCTTGTAGGCTGACTGACTATATACTGTGTCAAAAAAGGTACTTTACAATAAAAATTCATCCTCACTTTTTCCTTGTCTGGTCACCGAATTCCAGTTAATATTTGGGTAATTTAAGTTTCCCATGATAACAGTCTCACCTCCCTGACAAGCTTGTTTAGAGAATTGTATTCACACTACACAGTGAGTACAGTGCCTGCCTTGAATTTAAGTTAAATCCCTGTCTTCCTTTACTTGCTTTGCCATTTGCTTCAGGTGGATCACTGTCGCCACAGAGCAGCTCAAGGGTCAAGGATGAAGTTATTGTGGGTTCTCCACATTGGCATCTGGTATTCCAGTTTCATCACACTCTGTGAAAATGCTGTACAGTTTAAATGGTTTCATGTCTCTAAGCTGAGAGCACACTTATAGGCTCCGTGGGTGGAAATATCACATGCAGGGACACTTGAATTATTGGTGTTGCCACCCACTATTCAGACCTGCGAAGGTCCATTTTTGGGATAAAGTTAAGGCAGACAAAGTATAATTGTGTTCTTTACTCACTGATGCCAGCATTTAAAAATTTTTCATCCTTGACATTATCATCAGAAAACATAATCAGACAGGTGAACTGGGGAGGCTTTTTTCTCCTCGAAAACAGTTTGGTGAGTTACGATTTATGAGGTGTCAACACAACTTGAAATCTTGGTGCAAGTCCTGCCATACTTTATCCAAATTGTTAGCTGAATGCCATTTTTAATCTATGGGAACACAACAGAAGTGTTTGGTGAGAAAATTGTTGTTTGGGCCTAAAATGGCAATATCCATATATTTTCTTTTTTTCTGAATGATGATGTTGAATAGGTGTATATATGTGAGTGAGTGTGTGAATATGTGTGCTTCTGTGTATGAATGTGTGTCCAACAATGAACTGGCATCCTCTTCAGGCTGGAGCCCTGGCTGGCAAACAGTGCCTGCTGAGTTTGGCTTCAGCTTCTTGAAAGCCTCTATGGGACGGCAATTACTGTTAACAGATGGATGGAATTAGAGAGTTGATCCTTAGTCACATACCTCTATATATTTTAGGTATGAAAAAATGCATAATATATATTTTGTGTCTGTGAGGCCAAGTGGTGCACTGTGGAGAATTCGGCCTCTGTCCAAGTGTCAGGAGCAGGGCAAGGCAGTTGCAAGAGCATGAAGAGGGTCAGAGGACAAAGAGGCAAAGAGCAAGAGAGGATAAAAAGCAAGGAAAGAGGCCGGACAATGCTTGTGCTAACTCTCATACTGTGAAGGTTTATTGCTCCAGCTATTACAGTATTGGCTAAACCGTAACTACTCTTTTTAACAGTGAAAGTAGTAAGACTTATAGTTCTATTTGTATAAATGATTTTACAATACTACTGTTTTCGCTGCAACATTTCCTTACGTTATGTGCGGTGACAAAACAAGCATGGGGGGACCTCAACTTCTATGCATTTTAGAACTTCACAGACCACATGAATCGGCTAAAATTGGTATTCTGAACACAATACTTTTTCCTGCTTCTATCGGCGAACCGTAGTTGGGAGATACAGAGGAACTAAACCACTATTTATTTTGATTTCAGGGCCGAAGCTGCTAAATATAGCTAGTTAGCTATAGTTGCACCATTCACTCATCAGTAACCTGCAATTGAACGCACCTAATCTGAATCACCTGTGAAGCCATTTGTCTCGAACATAATGGTGCCCTGAAATGGCGATTTGGTAGATTTATGAAGTGCAATATTTTCTACATGGTGACTGGGTCAGTTTTGATGTGTTTTTATCCATGCTTAATATGTACTCTTTTCAAATCACAACATCCTGATAGAGCCCATGATTTCTGAGCCAATAATTTCCTCAGGAAGCATTGTGCTAAAGTGAATACAGATTAAAACACCAATATCTATGTTTCATTCAATATCTTCACACAGGCTTGAGGAAAGCCCATTACAAGTATTTTAAGTAGTTGTCAGCTGGTTATGTCTGACTATGGAAATGGACCAAAGCATTATAATCACTGCAATATTAATCAAGGGTTATAAATGAATGGCTGTGGCAGGACTGCTACTTGCTTGAGAACTAGCTCTCCGGCAGCTTTCTACAACCTTCAAATAGAAACAGTATCCCAAGGCACTCTTCAGTACCATGCATTAAAATGTCTTAGCGGACACTTTTAGCCACATTGTCTTCCACAGATGACATTCTTTTCAATCTATTCACACAGCTGTAAATTTTGCAGAATCAATTGCACAATGGTATAATGACAGCAGCTAACAAGAAATGTAATCCACAGCCTTTGCAATACAAGCGCAAACCCCAAAGCATTATATACTGCCCTTTCATTACTTAATTGGCATATCCATGAGCATTTGTAAAAAGGGACACACTGGCACACACATTTCACTGTTTTCTTTCATCACACGCTTCATGCTATTCAAAAACAAACAACTGAATAAATTAATAATGTATTCATTCCATATTACAGTAGCCAAGAATAACGTTGTCGAGTGTTGTTTTGTGCCAGAGAAAAGTAAGTGCTTGATTCATACTATGTACTCAGGTAAGACTTAAATACTTTTATTGTAGTTAAGGCATGAAGGAGATGGACAAAAAAAATCAGTTGATGTCTCCATTTATCAATGCATGAGCTCAATGAATGTCAAGGCCACTAACTGTCACATGGCAAGCAACATTGATGTATCAATACTTAAAAGCAAAGCTATAATGTACTACCACCTATACAACATTTTATGTGGAAATGTGCATTTTGACACCAACCTCGGAGCACCATTCATTCAGATTTTTACGATAAAAGTGATAAAAAAGGCAGTATTGATTTTCAGTTAAAATTCAGAACATTCTCTCTTATTTGTAATTCTTAAATTATTATGCGGTTAAGACCTCTTTGCAACTGTGTAACTGAAAAAGTGGTTACATTTCCTGCCAGAACAAAAGCAAACAACAAAAGAAAAATTATTTAAATTGTTTGCTACCAAGGTATTTTATTAATTGTGCTGCCACTAAATAGAAAGTTACACATGTGAAATTATATTATGTGATATCAAGGGTACAGCAGTGGAATGATAATCAATACTTAATCTTTCTTTTTAAAAGTAATGCTGTAACTTTGTACTACATATTACAACATTTTATGTAGTAAACATAATGTGGAAGTGGGAATTTTGACAGCAACATTTGAGCACCATTTATCCTGATTTTTATGGGCACTACCCTTAGAGAAGAACCCTTGTAATATACTTACAATAAGACATTGCTTGCTGTAATATTTACTGAGGTATCATTAACATGGCTATTTAAAGGGTAAGCACCCAATACTGTATTTTCAAAAATGAACTACAACACCAAATGGAAGAAGTATTATCTCAGTCCCATTTCACAGCATTTAAAATAATAATTTTATTGACAAAAAAGCAAGAAATCAGCCCTAAAACATAAAATCGGTTACTGTTACAGTTTTCACCGTTTTCATTTTCAGCAAACTGAAAATTAGCTCAATACATCATGTTTTGTGACAAAATTCTCCAACTTCTGAAGGTGGAAGTAGGATGCTGCTATTAGCTTTGTAGCATTGTGAAATTAGCATTGCTCAAGGCGCCATTGTGATCGGCAATGGTCACGTTACAATGGTTAGAAGATGCGTTGTATTCGGGGGCAAGAACTAGTTAACTGGTGCAGTTAGCTGAAAGATGCAATTTGGGTGGACAGACTACTTGTGTCCTTGGAGTGCCCTGTCCGCAATGCCTGCACATCCAGGCTGAAGGTGGCAAACAAGAGGTGAGGGGGCTTCTGCGTGAGTCAGAGGTCATACTCACAGATGCTTTCCACCGAAGACGACATAAATATGCATGCAGCACAGGAACACCTAGAATAAGATTACATTGTACCACCTTTTTTTAAATCGGAATACTTGGTGAGCTTATCCAGCTAACCCAGTAACCCTGCTGTGTGATATACTGTAAAATTACATCTGATGCAAAACTAACTAGACAGTTAGCTAGCAAGCCAGCAAGACAATTTCTTAAAAACTGCCCCTATAGCTAACATCCAGCTAGTCATGGCCTATACAGGTTTATTATTTCATTTGGTGCTTCTGCCTGAGGTGATCTGTTGGACACGGCAAATTTACATATATTTTTTGTATTTCCCACAGTAACTACTTGTGGTTCGCACAACCACCACCAGGTGGCAAAAGTGAGCACTCTAATCCAGAGCTGACTGAAATGCTTTTCCGACAGTAGGGGGCAGCAGAGTGACATATTTCTAATAGGCCTACGCTTCAAGTACTCCTCTAAAACTATCTAAAGACAGTTTTAAGTAAGTAGTAACTATTCATAACTTTGTTCTTTGTGATTTCACAAATAATGATGTTCAGGATCAGCTTAGCATTATATTGTAGGCTACAATGGTGGATATATTTGTTGACAAATATTTTCATCCTGCTCCTCCTGAATTAGCATGTTTTCTAAGACTTGTACGTAAGGTACTTAAAATAATCCATCCATCCATCCATCCATTATCTGAACCCGCTTATCCTGAACAGGGTCGCAGGGGGGCTGGAGCCCATCCCAGCACACACTGGGCGAAAGGCAGGAACACACCCCGGACAGGTCGCCGGTACTTAGTTATTTCACACATCTTGCGATGCACTTGGACACATCATCAGTAATGTTACCTGGGGTCATTGGGTGTTTCGGGTCTTTCAACAATCATACACCCTCACCCAGGCGACCCAGCCAGGGTTGATCAGGCCCAAACTCGTGTCCAAGTAGCCTATGTTGCCCACGGATCGCCCCTCTTGATCCACAGCCATCTCGAGGCCCTCTCTGCGGCCTCTGTGGTGTTCTTGATGGCTTTTCTGCTGTGCAGCCCGGTGATTCCAAGGAGCTTGAGGGCCCTGTAGAGGGACTGGCCTACGAAGCCTCTGCAACCCACCTCAATTGGCAGACATTGTGCCCGCCACCCTTGCCTCCGGCACTCGCCTACCAGCTCCTCATACTTTGCCCTCTTTCTTTCGAAGTCCTCCTCCATCCGGTCTTCCCAGGGAACAGTCAGCTCCAGCAGGACCACCTGTCTTGCTTTTTCAGACATCAGGACCATGTCTGGCCTGAGCGTGGTCACTGCGATGGTGTCTGGGAACTTGAGCTGCTTCCCCAGGTTGACCTTGAGCTGCCAGTCTCGTGCAGTGACGAGCAGCCCAGCTGACACTCTTGGCTGAGGCTGCGGCTTCTCCCCCGCCTTGACAAATGTGATGGCCTGCTTTGCTGGGCGGTGCTGTTTGCTCTGGGTGATCCCATTGCAGATGACATCTGCTACCACTTTAAGTACCTGGTCGTGACGCCAGCGGTAGCGCCCCTCTCCCAGGGCCTTTGGGCAACAGCTGAGGATGTGCTCCAGTGATCCTCTTCTCTGGCACAGTAGGCATGCCGGTGTTTCCACCATACCCCAGCAGAAGAGGTTGGATGGGCTGGGGAGGACATCGTACACCGATTGAATCAGGAACTTGATGCGGAGTGGCTCGGCCTTCCAGAGCTCTGCCCAAGAGATCTTTCAGACAATTGCCTGCTCCCATCTGGTCCACGCGCCCTGCTGCCGCATCCCCACCATCCTACTGGAGCGCACCTCCTCAACCCCTGATCGCACCTCCTCCTGGACCAGCTGACGTCTTTCCTTGCCTCGTGCTTTATCATAGCGAGTTCTTGGAATGCTACCAAGCCCTGCCCGTCCAGACGCCACTGATCCCACCAACAAGCTGTGCCGCAGCCGGGACTCGGCCTGGTCGACTGCGTCCTGCGCCCTCCACTTCCTCCCAGTCCTCACTTCTATGCCGGCTGTCGAGACTTTGGTGTCGGTGGAGTCTCTGTATTGCAGCACCTCTCTTGCACGAGTGACCATGAACTCCTCGGTCAGACTGCTGAAGGGGAGCCGTAGCTTGTTGTTATGCCCGTACAAGGCGATACTGCTCAGGCTTCGTGGTAGGCCCAGCCACCTACGGAGAAAGTGGCTGATCTTCCTTTCGTAGCCCTCAACCATAGTCAGTGGGACCTCGTATACCAGCAAGGGCCAGAGGAGTCGTGGAAGGATGCCGTGTTGGTAAATCCAGGCCTTGAACTTCCCTGGCAGCCCTGACTTATCCACTCCGGCCAGCCATGTCTCCAACTCCCCGCTGGTCACCTGGAGTGATGCTGTGTCCTTCAGGGTGCAGTCAAAGGTCTTGCCCAGGCTCTTGATCGGCTTCTCAGTGACCGATGGAATCTGGACACCTCCTAGGGAGAAGCAGAACTTATCGCTTAACACTTTCCCCCTCTTTATGACCAAGGACCTGGACTTTGCTGGCTTGAAGTGCATCCGAGCCCAGGTGATGAGTCCCTCAAGGCCTTGAAGGATCCATCTGCATCCCGGCACTGATGTAGTCGTCACCGTCAGGTCATCCATGAATGCTCTGATTGGGGGTTGTCGGACACCAGACTTGGTCAGGGGGCCTCTGCACTCCACTTCAGCTGACTTGACCAGCATGTTCATGGCCAAGGCGAACAGGATCACTGAAATGGTGCACCCAGTGATGATACCCTTCTCTAGCCTATGCCATGCAGATGTTGTTGTTCCAGAGGTGACTCTCAGACTGAAGCAGTTGTAATAGTCCAGAATGAGGTCCCTGGTCTTGCCTGGAACATGATGCCGGTCCAGCGCTGTTTCCACCAACTTGTGGGGTATGGAACCATAGGCGTTGGCGAGGTCCAGCCAGAGAACAGCCAGGTCTCCTCTGCCTTCCCGCACCTCTCTGATCAGCTGTGTGACAACCCCTGTGCGCTCGATGCACCCTGGCACATTTGGGATTCCCCCCTTCTGCACTGAGGTGTCGATGTAGGAGTTCTTCAGGAGGTACTCAGTCAGGCGTTGGGCAACGATACTGAAGAATACCTTGCCTTCAACACTGAGGAGTGAGATGGTCCTGAACTGCTCGATGTTGCTTGAGTTCTCCTCCTTTGGAATCCACACACCCTCAGCGAATCTCCACTGCTGGGCTACCTTCCCCCTCCTCCAGATCACCTTGAGGATCCTCCATAGTCGATGCAAGAGCCTAGGACACCTATTGTAGACCATGTAAGGCACTCCACTTGGGCCAGGAGCTGAGCCCGTTCTGGCAGATCTGACAATCTCCTGAACCTCCTTCAAGGTGGGCTCCTTGTTATTGAATTCAGAAGTGGGCTCTGGTGGTGTTATCAAGGCCCTGTAGTTCCCCAGATCTTGCTCCCTTGCGTTGTCGCTGTAGGTGTTGCGGAGATGGTGGTCGATCTCCTCTTTGGAACATTCCAGGTGGCCACTGCGTTTCTGCCCAAGCAGTTGTTTGGTGAATCTGAAGGGGTTCGCGATGAAGGTAGCACGCTTCCTGGCCCTCTCTCTCCCCCTCCTCCTATGCCATTCTGCTCTGCGGAGGGTCATGAGCTTCTTCCTCACGATTTTACGGAGCTCTGCCAATGCTGTCTTGTCCTCCTCCCTTGCCTCCTTGAACTGCCGCCTAAGAGACCTCAACTCCTGCCTTAGTTGGCTGATCCTTGACTGCCGTCGGTTTGGCCCACCAGAGTTCCTGGGCACACGTTTCTCCTTTGTGCCAAACCTTTCAGCAGCGATGTTAATAATGATCACTGATATTGACCGGAGCCGTTGGTCGGCATCACTCCTGGCAGTGGCTTCAAGGACCCCGTCCACATCCTCGTCAAACTGGCGCCACTCACTCTCCTTGCTGGCTGCAGGCCACTTGACCCGCCGATGTTCTGATTTGCATTGGGGTGAAGCCTGTGGAACTTGGAGGTTCCGGGCACTGTGGGGTGACTCCGGGCCTGGCTCCTCCTGCGTCTCACCAGGAACTGGTCCTGTGTGCTGTACCGCCTGCTCCACCCTCAAGCATTTCATTTTGGCCTGGTGAATCTTCAGGCCACGTGGGTTTTTGCAGACTTTGCCACATACACATTTTGCACTCATAGTCGATATTCCGTTAGCTTGGGTCGTTGCCTGTATATCCGTCCAGTTGGGGTGCTCATCTTAAAATAATAATAATAATAATAATAATAATACTATTCCTTACTGACTGATTCCATTGTTGAAAGACACAAGGGTTTGACTGCTACTAGGCTTGTTTTTATTTCAGGTTGAAGTAACTTTTCTCTGTTGTTGAATTTCTTTATATTCAAAAAAGAAAAATATATATATATATATTGTTTGTGACTGTCAGATTTCTTTATTCAGGTCAAAGTTACTTTCATTTTACTTCTACTATATACTGTATATACACTCACCAAGCTCTTTAGTAGAAACATTTTTACTTTATTACATTTATTCATGCGATTACCTAATCAGTCAATTGTGTGGCAGCAGTGCAATGCATACAACCAAGTAGATGCGGGTCTGGAGCTTCAGTTAATGTTCACATCAACCATCAGAATGGGGGAAAAATGTGATCTGAGTGACTATGACTGTGGAATGATTGTTGGTGGTTGACAGGGTGGTTTGAGTATCTCAGAAACGGCTGATCTCCTGGGATTTTCACACACACTAGTCTCTAGAGTTTGCAAAGAATGGTGCAAAAAACAATCCAATGAACAGCAGTTCTGCAGACAGAAATGCCTTGTTAATGAGACGTCAAAGGAGAATGGCCAGACTGTTCAAAGTTGTCAGGAAGGTGACAGCAATGCGAATAACCACACATTACAACACTGATATGCAGAAGAGTATCTTTGAACACACAACGCATCACAACTCTAAGTGGATAGGCTACAGCAGTAGAAGTCTAAAAAATAAGTCTAATAAAGACTCATGGAGTGCATTTGGTTCAATTCTGATCAAAATAGAGAAGCTTGGCCGATGGCCAAGTCTGATTTTGATTGTTTGTTTTTTCATCTTGGTTAAATTCAAGGTTTTAAACAAGGTTTCTTATTCCCAACTTCCTATTTGTAATACCCGGTACACCTAAAATTCTTCACGCCGGTTTTACAACTGCTTATGCGGAAATTCAAAGAAAAGTTTTTCTTTTTACTTTTTCGTACATTTCGATTAGCATACATATTTTTCTCATATACTAGTAGGAAGTCATATGGTGTCATATTCAGGAGCTGAGTTGTTGTGGATTGGGTTCAACTTGGGCAAACAAACATGGTCTAATTATAATTTGCACACAGAACACTAACTTCAATATTTTTGTGGGATTTTTTTCAGAAAGCTTTCATTTCACATTTGATGGAAAAAAATCATGCAACAGAATAGTATGACAGAGAATACATCATATAATCTATAGGACATATTAAGATAGAAGCATTTGATTACCTCAGTTTGCTCAAACATAACTCTGTTTTAGTGCATTTATTACCCTGTGTGCCTTATGGTTTATCCTAAAACTGAGACTTGTGACTAGAGCAAGAATATGTGGGGGACTTTATTAACACATCTCCTGACCATCTAACCACATTAGAAATGCCTGCACTTCCCTGAGACAAAATTACAGTAGTTAAATGCATTGGGGTGTAAAAAATGTGATACTACAGCCATAAGAATAATGAAGATCAATATTTACTTCTGCCAGATGAACTGTCATTGACTGAAAGTAATAAATCCTGATTCTGACTGAAACTCAATGAGGCACCTGAATGATGTCTGATCTTCCTGTCTGAGGAAGAAATGCCTTGAGCTTCACTTACAAATGGCACAGTTTGAAAAGCAATCATCCACCCTTGTTATTGACCTGAAACTTCCATTATTATCCTGTTACACTCTACAGCAGTACAATTATCCCATAATTTGAGCTTTCTTAGTGCTTACCTACATGATAATAGCTGAGGCAGCATACAATTGATCATAAATAAAGGTCATGATCTCTACATCATATCTTAATGCACACAAAAACACATAACAAAGCACAGGGCAAGGGTTGCCATTTTATGACCAGCAATTAAAATGTTTAATCATTTACTTATATCATTGTTGGGGAGTAGTATAACTACACGTTGTTACAGCAAACTAGTAGGTTATATTTTTTGTAGTTATATGTTGTGGCCTGAAAATTATTTTTCCCACACCCCTTTGACCAAATATCACCCCTCTAATCCTAATTAGTGTGAAACACTTCACTCTATTATAGTTGCCAAACGTCAAGAGCAAATTGCTCTGCTTGTCCCCACTGAGCTGCATTGTAGTTCTCCCATGTGCAAAAAGAGGGCATTGCTAACACGTGTCATGTCTGTGGAATATGATCATGCTTATTTGTTTACAGTAGTTAACACATTTATTTTTAGTAATTGTTGTTTTGCAAGTGACATTTCTCTTGACAAAACTCTACAGAGTAGCTTGACTTTAGTTGAACTACTTTCAGTATGAAGTAATTCATAGTTTTGTACACTTTCAGAGTAGTTTCAGCAACTCTTGTGATAATAAAATCACAATTCTGGCTGAAAGGTGTTTTGATTTAATTCACCGTTATTTGTCAATCCTTTTTACCGAAACCAGTGAGGATAATGGTGGATTATAGTTTGTTGCTAATGGATCAGCTGATCCTGAGAACGGCACACTTTCTCCAAGGCGCATCGTCCTGCCTGCGACCATGATTTCAAGGTGCCCGGGGTGCTGTTCTATGCAGTGATCTCACCAAACCCCCTTGCATCATGTCTGGTCCCAGAGTGTGTATTGCTCCTTTCACAAAGCCTTCCAATGGCGCTATATAACAGCTTTGAATGTGAATAGCTCAGCCATAAGTTATGTATCGTTATATCTATAGTGAGTTACTATTTTTATATTCCATAACTGTAAAGCAAGTTGCATATTGTTTATTCTTGTTGCTAGTGCCATCATGTAGCAACTAAGGAAAGCCATTTTCTCTATTTCTTTAATTTATGCACCTATAACAACCGTTAACAAAAGTAATGGAGTTAACAGGATACATAGGTTTGTTTGCTACAAGACTAATGATTTCACATATCTCTCTCGCTCTACCTCTCTAGGTTGTTGCATGCTGTATGAGATCGCTGGATCATTTGGGTGATGCTTAACTTTCCATATGATGTATGAATTTGAAGAAAAATGTCAATTTGCTCATTTTGTTTATTTACTTGTAGAAATTTGTCCCATAGTGAAAAGGGGTAGCTCTGTCATGAATCCCTTCTTTACCCAGTCTTTTTCCTATTGTAGTCAGATATAGCTGATATAGCAATATAGCTGAGGCTAGAGAGGCCTGCAGGTCTTTGTTCTTCTGGGATCATGTGTGACTTCCTTGATTAGTCACTGTGCTGTTAGAGGAATTTTGTTCTCCATTTGGAGATAATGGCTCCCACTGTGGTTTGGTGGAGTCCCAGAGCCTTAGAAATAGCATTGTAACTCTTTACATACTGATATTTAGTCTTCAGGAGTTTCCTTTGATCATGGCATACCAAACCTATGACTTTGTCTGAATTAAAACAGTTTGGCAAAGAAAAGTGGGCTAAAATACCACAGCAATGTGAAAGACTAATATGAAATTATAGGGAATATATGATGATAGGGCCAGAATTTGACGCCAACAGCGTGAATCCGTGGACCCAACCTGCCTTGTGTCAACAGTCCAGGCTGGTGGGGGTAGTGTATGGGTGTGGGGAATGTTTTCTTGGCACACTTTGAACCCATTAATACCAATACCAATCAATCATTGCTTGAATGCCACAGCCCAGAGTATTGTTGCTGACCATGTGCATCCCTTCATGGGCACAATGCACCAATCTTCTAATGGCTACTTCCAGCATGATATTACACCGTGTCACAAAGCAAAAGTCATCTCGAACTGGTTTCATGAACATGACAATGAGTTCAATGTTCCTCAGTGGTCTTCCCTGTCACCGGAACTGAATCCAATAGAACACATTTGGGATGTGGTAGAACGGGAGATTCGGAGCTGAAATAGGCAGAAATTGCATGATGAAATCATGTCAATATGGAACAGAATCTTAAATGTTTTGAACATCTTGTGGAATCCATGCCACAAAGAATTAAGGCTGTTTTGAGAGCAAATGGAGGCCCTACCCACTATTCATATGTCAAAGACATTTGCATTATGCTGAAAAATGTAAGAAAAACTTTTTCTCCAGGGGTCTCAGGAGGATATGATTTCCTGGACTTTGTATTTCAGGAGCTGAAATATGCATTGAAGACCAACTTTATCACTTGTTCTTTTCTTCCCTTGGAGATATTTGAATTGTTACAGGTAAAGGAAACATTCTTGCCAAACTGGCTGTCCACAGGTCCCAGGATCTCAGGGTGCACCACAATGGCAGCTCTTGTCACTAAAGCTGGCAGGATGCACACTGGGGTCAGGTGACCAACCCAGTTAGGTCAGGAGTCTAATGCCCATGCAGTAACCCAAGAGCCCACAGAGAGTTCACCTGCTCTCAGGATAACAAGGAAAAACCACAACCACAATTGTGCAGCTCACTTCCCACACCTCAATCCTTATATTTTTCTGACCTTAATTTAAATAGGTACACTCCATTGAGCCAATCCTGTGTAGGGCAGACGGGTGTACGTGCATCACATAATTGTTTTAATGTCATTAAATAATTGGAACCAACAAAACAAACACACATACACGCCCACAAAATATGTGTTAATATTTAAATTGAATAAGGACAAAATCTAGCTTCAGATGAAGAATTGATCAAATATGTGGGGACGTGGAAATGATGAAGAAATTGGGACCACTAAATCAAAAAGACATTGCATTTAATTTTATGAATTTTATGAAACAATGACATTTCCTAGCTGTAATATCAATATTCACTTCTGTACATTCTCATCCACTTTTGTGAAAACATTTGTTCTTAACTTTCATTCCAATTAAATCTCAATGTTACATTTGTCTATGCAAACACATTTTCACAAGTTCATTTTGATGTTTGGTGAACCATTCCTCTTGTTTTCTAAACAATAGCTTTGCTATACCATACTAAGGTGTTCAGATGGCTTATTACTTGCCTTTTCTTCCATTTTCCATTTGGCAGCAGGATATTCTTATTTATCTGATGGTTGAGAGGGTAAATAAAATGTTCTAGATAAAAATGCTAAAAATGAGCAAAAATGCGATCTTTGAAGCAGACTTGTAAGTGTAAAATGAAGAAATATAAGTGCAGTTTTGCAGCCTTTTTGCATATTTAAGCCAGACATGCAGGCCTAGTTATTTTCTTGAACTTTTTATTCATAATCACAGCTTGAGTGTGTGAGCTTACAAATAAACTTATTTAAAAAATATATATGCAATGATATATATTCTCTCCTCTCTGTCACTCACACACGCACACACACATCAATTCAGCTCAGTTTCACTGCCAGCAGTACAACTGGGAGATGGGGAACTCATGGGAAAATGAAAAAAATGAAATGAATATGCCAAAAGCCAGTGTGCCAGAAAGTAAAGGCTGACACAGAAGTATTTTAGTTATACGTAGTTAACAGTGAAGTCACATTCCTTTTCAAGTGTGAATGATCCTATTGAATTTATTCAGCTTCTCAAATAAAGTGAAAATACGTGATTATCACTATGCTAATACTACAGTGGTATGAAAATTATTGAAATTGTACTGCAGGGTTAAGATGAAAAATGCTTTAGATTTTTTGACAAGTACATTAATATGCCTGTTGTGACCAAACATCACCTTGTCAAGGTGAAGACAAGATGAGGTTTCTTAAAAAAAAAAAAAAAGAAGTGGTTTGAACCTCACAGTACTGTGCTTTGGCAGGTGAATGGAATGAAAATACAAGCTACATTTCCAAGGTAGTTATTCATTTTGCTGTGGTAATCCAATTTCAAGACAAATCTCAAAAACACCACACTGATTATATAATTATATAATGTAGTGTATACTGGTCACACAGCACTGGTATACCACGATTCAATGACAAACTCGCACTGTTATTTTAAACCGGCAAATGCCGCTGTTCGACATCGGATTTCTTATTTCATATTTTTCTTTTTAATCGATTTTCATTTTTTAATCCAATGTTAGTTTAGGCTAACGTACCGCCTGTCACGTTTCAGGTCTGTCTCGCTATGTTTTATGTTTATTCATGTTGTCTTAGTCACGTAGTGTCTTATCATGTATTATGTTAGTCTAGGTTCGTCATGTTGTTTAGTTTATTTCTTGTTACGATTTATTTTCTCGTCATGTCTAGTTATGTTTCGTTACGATTATATTACCTGGTTATGTTGAGTGATTATCGTCTTAGTTTCGCTTTGTGTTATGTTTCGATGCATGTTTATTGTTACGTTAACTGGTCGTTGTTATGCATACACTTTTACATGTTTTTCCGCAAACCTTGCGTTCCGCCTTCTCTCTCTCTCTCTCTCTCTCTCGTTCTGTCCTTCACTCCCCTAGTGTTTCTATTTGTCTATTTACTAAAACTACTAACGCTAGATCAGGATTGGGTAGAAACTAACAAGACTAATCATGTGTTCATGTTACCTTACGTTTCTCGTGCATGTCATTTACTAATTTACTAATGCTAGGGCAGGATAGGTTTATTACTAACGATTACTAATCTCCTTGTTAAACTTGTCATCCATCGCACCTGTTTTCCATTTCCTTGCTACGCTCTAACTAATTGTCTACACCTGTCTACACCCGCATTTATAGCCCAGTCACGCAACTGTTCTTCGCGAAATTGTCTGCCTCTGTTTACCACGCAACTCTTGAGCATTTACCACTATTGATTACACGTTACGATCCAAGCCTGTTACCGACCATTGTTTATTGATTTCTGTTTTGTGACCATCGTTTGTTTTTTGACTCCGTCCTCGCCTACCGTTTTTGTACTTTTGCTTCGCTGATTGTTTCATGGTTTCGACTCCCGCTTCGTCCACGACTACGCCTCTGCCTGCCGTCCGTCTGTTCATCTGCCTCGCTGACAGCTCTCCTGCTACCGGACCTCCCTGCACGTCTACCGACTACGAGTTTGCCTCTTCCCTCGGCACCGTGCTTTTTGTTTGTTTACTTTTTGTTTGGCTGGATCTACGTGTATGGACTTTGCTTGTGTTGACTACTCCCCTGGGATTCGTCCCGAATAAAGCCCTGAGGGGTCTTTATATTACTATTGTTTCTGAGTCGTGCATTTTGGGTCCAACCCCCACGCACCCGTCTCACCGCCTTAACTATAAACCATTGCAGGAAACACTGAATATGAAAGATGCTGTGTTATAACTTTGCCAAGATCATATCATAGCTAACAAGGACATTAAGAATTAAATTATTGTTAGGCGTTACATATAGATTATTTTATGTGTTGTTTATTATATGCAGCCTTTTTTCTTAATTTTTATCAAGGGTGCATATAATTCCGGAGCCCACTCTATATTAATTATATTTGATAATTAATGAATAAATACTTTATATTCTATATAAGTGTATGTTGCTACCTCGCTAGGATTTGGGCTGGCTATGATGTCATTGCTGTAAGGTTTAGTTGTACTGCCCACCAGTTTGCTGCTAGTCCCAATACCAATGTGTTACATTTTGGACTAGCCGGTCTTAATTTATGTTCTGCTTTCATTACTCAAAACTTTATAGATGCGACGTTTAACTGATTTTAGAATGCATTAGCTAAATAAAAATTGTTATTAACCCCCTGAGACCTAAGCATAAGTGCTGATTTCCCCCTCTTCTTAGTTTTTATCTCATAACTTTAGTCTGCCTTTACCTTCACTATCAAACCATTGCTAATTTTCAGAACAGTGTCACCTACATGACCAAAACACGAAACAATCGTTTCATTGTATTATGTGTGCCAACACACAGCCAACACAAGAATTTTTATTCATATTTCTGTCACTCCAAGATATTGGCATGAGAAAACAACCAAAAACAGTTTCACACATCACAGAAGGCATAAAATATTGATATAAGCAGAAATTGGAAAACAGACAATGCCAAGTATTAAACGCATAAAATGCAGATACGGGTCAGGAGCTTCAGTTAATGCATCAATTCAAAACATCAATTATCAGAATGGGGGAAAAATTTGATCTCAGTGATTTTGACTGTGGCATGATTGTTGGTGCTAGATGGGCTGGTTTGAGTATTTCTGTAACTGCTGATCTCCTAGGATTTTCATGCACATGTAGGGTCCTCACACGGGGGACCAAAATAATGTAGGGTCCTCGCACGGGCCACCAAATAATGTAGGGATTTTACTCTCTACGAAACCGGGGCGCCAATTAATGTTATGTAGCAGTATAACTGCAAAAAGTAATCAGTCTCATAAAATTACTGTTATCAGAAATATCTAACCACAAATTTAGTATTTTAATTAATAATTAAAATAACCAATATTAATGATTAAACATACCGATAACCTGAAGGTTGGAAGTTCTTCGAAAGACTGCTTTAACTCGGCTCTCATGTCTATGTGACGCCAAATCAGACACCGGATTTAATTAAATATATTTATTAACAGAGAACAGATAAACTAACAGGAAGTTAGTAGGGCAAGTTAGTAGGGTGTGTGTGTGCGCGTGTGTGTCCCTTGAACAAAGGAAAGTAAAAGTGGGTGTGTTAATTATTGTTAGCTGTGAGAAGACTACTTGCGTAGTGTTACGACCCAGGTTCGCGATCCGCTCTGGGTTTTTCTCTCTGCTTGTGTGCTCTGCTTGCAGGAATGGAGAGGTGGGCGGAGCTGTGGAGAACTGAACTGGCGCTGATTATTGAATTTGGCCTGCGAGCCTGTGTGCCCACCCTTGGTAGTAAGGACTCGGTGAGTTCAGTTGTGTTTGGACCGTGGTAGTCTGGTTCTGGGCATGTATTGCTCAGCTACCATTCCTGTGCGAGTACAACATATCGTATGTGCTCTGTAGGGAGTGTTTATGGTTAAATGTCATGGGGGAAGTAAAAATTGTAGGAATTTCTGGGTTCATAAGAACTAGAAATATTCTGTGTAAAAAATAAAATAAAAAGTAAATTGCACCGTAAACATTGCGTCAGTTTCGTGTAAATTAATGTTCTGGGCGTTTGGCTGGCAGCGGTAGGAGTCAGGCGATTGAAGGTTGTTTGGCTTATATGAGGAAGTAGGATAGGTTGCCCAGAAGAGGCGGCCAGGGGGCACTACCTACTAGTGAACCTTCCCAAATACTCACACCTCCTGCTTACTTCCCTACACTGGCTGCCTGTCATGGCTCGCATCAAATTCAAAACATTGGTGCTAGCCTTCCAAGCAGTTAAGGGGTCTTCCCCAGCTTATCTACAAACAATCATCAGACCCTACACCCCTGCCAGACCTCTTCGTTCAGCCTCCACAGGCCGCTTGGCACCTCCCCCTCTCCGAACCTCCACCTCACGCTCACGACTACTGTCTGTTCTGGCTCCACGTTGGTGGAACGAACTCCCCGTTGAGGTTAGAACTGAAGAATCTCTCCCCACCTTCAAGCGCAAGCTGAAGACACACCTCTTCAAGCAGCACCTCTCCCCATCCCTCCCTACCTCCCTGTGAACCTTAATTGTTGTTTCTGTGACTTGCTTTGTATATCGGTATTTTTAGTTAGCTAGGTAAGCAGTGTTTGGATAGTGAACTTTGGTCACTTTTGCTCTGTTTGTTTCTTTGTTCAAAAAAAAAAAAAAAAAATCTTTGTTGTACAGGTAGCAGTTGAAATTGTACTTCCCTCTAGGGCAGGGGTGGGCAATTATTTTTTACATGGGGCCACATGAGAACAAAAAAATATTATGGAGGGCCGGACCGAAAGGCTGAACTAAAGTCTGCATAATATTAATTGTGTTTCTTTATATAAAGCAGTAAATAGCATTGTTTTGATAAGTTGGTAAGACTGGTAAGAGTATATGTTATAATTGAGCAATGAAAAAGAGAGGTTGTCTTAGAAAAAATGACATTTACTCAAAACATTTTCCCAAAACAATGGTTAACGAAATGTAAACATTTGTACAGTTTTTGATTCATTATATTAGTGACCATTTTCAGCCACATTCAGTAAGATACATCATATTATAAAATAATGATGCCTACATTTGTAGTTTAATCACATTCACAGTCATCACTCATTCTGTGTTTTTCAGTTCTTTTTTCTTGTTCAGTGAGAGAAATCTAGTCTCTGTTGGTCTTTAACAAGTGCATCAAAGTCAGGTTGAATGTCTGAGGTGGAGATGCGAATTACAGCTGACAGATGATCATCAGTGAGAGAGGATCTGTACCTGGACTTGTTAAACTTCATCACTGAGAATGTTTGTTCACATATGTAGGTAGAGCCAAAGAGAACAAACATCTTCTGAGCATGTCTCCTCATGTTTGGAAACTTCTCTTGCTTAAGAGAAGAGTAGAATTTCAGCAGTGGTCATGACTTGAAGTGCTCTGCCAGTACTGCATCAGACTGCAGGTCAATGAGTTCCAGCTGGACATCACTAGGTGCATCATCCACATTGCAGGTAAATGGAGAGGAAATCAAGTGCATTTCACTCTCCATTGTTCTGAGATCTTCAAATCGCCATGAAAACTCACCATCCAGTGCTCTTAACATAGATGAGTACCTGCAGAGATTATCATCTGATGGTGTGACTTCTTTCAGTGTTTGCATGTGAGTGAAATTCTTGCTCTCCAGTTGCCTTGAAAGAAACTGTAACTTTGTCATGAAAGCCTTCACCAGGTTGTGCATTTCATGGACGAAAAGGCCCTTGCCTTGCAGTTTGGTGTTCAGTGCAGTCATCAGTGCAGTCACATCAACAGCAATGCAAAATCTGCCATCCACTTCTCATCTGAGAGCTCTGGGATGTCTTTGCCTTTCTTCTCACAAAACTCTTGGATCTCTGCTTTCAGATCCCAGATGCCCAGGCTGAGCCATCGGACAGCTGCCTGTGATTCAATGCTCGTGTTTACTATTTTAGTTACAACATCAATCACATCGTGAATTTTAAGCACTGACTTGCACAACACATGCTGATGTAAAATACAATGCAAAAATACCACTTTCTGATCTGCATTGATTTCAGTCACTTTATCTTGCATACGTTTCAACAGCCCGACATTTTTCCCTGTTAGATTTGGACAACCGTCCGTTGTGACACCCCTCAGTCTGTCCCATTTCAGTCCCAGTGTGTCCATGCATGCATTTACCTCCGTGAACAGATCGCTCCCCGTCGTTGTCCCTTTCATTGAGCGCATTGCTGCCAGCTCCTCCGTAATCTTGAAGTCCGTTATCCCACGGACAAATACAAGTAACTGGGCTGTGTCACGGACAACACAGCTCTCGTCCAAAGCCAAGGAGAAAAAGTCAAAATTTGCCACAAAATTTGCCACCGGTGTGCCTGGACAGCAGGACTTGCTCAAATGCTTCTTTTTTTTCAGGACATATTAGTGCTGCAGAGTCCACCAAGCACTCTTTTACAAACTCTCCATCTGAGAATGGCTTACTGTTTTTAGCGATTTTGTGGGATATTACAAAGCTGGTCCTGGTTGCTGCATCCCTGGATGTGTGAAGCTTGGAAAAAACCCTTGTTGCTTTTGTAGCTCTTCCGATATCCGCGCCATTTCAGCATCATTCAAGTTTTTAGATTTCTCCGAATGTTTCGTCTCGTAATGTCGACTCAAATTGTAATCCTTGAACACGGCACTCTGGTCTCCGCAAACCAAACACACCGCTTTACCTCTGACTTCAGTAAATAAATACTTAGCAGTCCATGTCTTCTTGAAAACCCTGCATTCAGCATCTACCTTTCTTTTTTTAGTTGACATTGGCCGTCTGAGTTTTTGTGGGGAATTTCATTAAAGACGAGTTGCTGCTGTTGGCCTGTTATTGGGGTAAAGTGAGCGAGGTTGCAGATAAAAAGATTGGCAAACTCAGAGCCTATTTAAGTACATTAGCAATAGAACGTGGCCTTTTAAAAACGGATAAAATGTCTCAATTAAGCGAGTTGGAGTTTAAATTGAAGCTTGCTGAATTAGAAAGCAAGGAAAAAATTGAACTCGCTAAAATCAAATCAAATGAGGCTCTCAAAGAAAAAGAGCTAGCGTTAGCCGAAGAGAAATTTAAAAGTGAAGAATCGTACCAGGAACAACGTTTGAACAGACACGGGGAGAACATGGACGGTAAGCTGGATTCTTCAGTGTTATCAATTGCTGAAGTTCCCCGAGTGCCTGGCCTTAACTCATTCGTGCATAACTTGCGGCTAATCCCTAAATTCTCAGAAAAAGATCCTGACACGTTCTTTGTTTTGTTCGAGCGAATTGTGGACAGAACTGGCCTGAGGAGGAACGGGTTATTATGTTGCAGTCGGTGCTGGTCGGGAAAGCGTATGCGGCATTGACTCTTGAACAAGCTCGTTGTTTTAGTACAATCAAGGAAGCAGTGTTGAAAGCCTATGAGCTTGTTCCCGAACCTGGAAACGCCGGGACAAACAATCGCATGTTGAGTTTGTTCGGGACATGCTACTACATGCTGGTGCAGATACGCCAAACACCTTGGGATTTAATTGCCCTCGAGCAGTTTAGAAGTTCTGTGTCTGATTCGGTCGCCACGTTCGTAACGGAGCGGAAAGCCCAAACAGCTTCCGTAGCTGCTACGTTAGCTGACGAGTTCATGCTGATCCGTAAGGTTAGAGGGGGGAACTACCGATGAGGTCATTCTCAGCGTGATGGCTCTCGCCCTTCCAAACCGTTCCCTGGTCAATCTGGCAACCAAGAAGAGTCAGTGTACAAGGCCAAAGATGTTATGGGGACTGATGGAAAGTTTGTTCCCACTAGGATATGTCACGTGTGTCATAACCAGGGGCACTGGCGGAATGAGTGCCGTGGTCCCAAAAGCCCCAAGTCTTATAGGTCGGGCTTCGAGTCAAAACCAGTAGGTCTGGTCTCTACCAATCGTTTTCCTCGTCCTTTCCGTGTGCCCAAGGTGGATACTGCAGAAAAATAATCAGTTAATCCAATGTGTAGTAAAAGCGCAGATTATTCTCCGTTTGTTTCGGAGGGGTTTGTGTCACTGGGAATAGGGCCCAAGTGGTTTGTAAAAATATTGCGTGACACTGGGGCTTCGCAGTCCCTGGTTTTATCTAATGTTTTACCGTTCACTCCCGATTCGTACACTGGACACAGTGTGATTATTCGGAGTGTGACTGGCCAGTCAACCGTGCCTCTTCATTATGTTTCCCTTTCCTCAGGTTTGGTGTCTGGGGATGTTGTCCTGGGGGTCTGTGATGAATTCCCAGTAGACGGTGTTTCCCTTATTTTGGGAAATGATTTGGCGGGTAATCAGGTATCGGTGCCCCTCCTGGTGGTGGAGAATCCTGCCGCCTGTGGGGAGGAGGATGAGATTGGTTGTCAGTTCCCCGAAGTATTTCCCTCGTGTGTTTTTACTCGGTCAATGACTCGGTCTAGTAAAGACAAAGCCGAATGTGATCACGGTGTAGACGAAGGTGCCTCGCTTTGTAAATAAAAAAGAACTTATGAGGTTCTTGGGGATTGTGGGGTATTACCGCTCCTTTTGCAGGAATTTTTCCATGGTGGTGGCTCTGTTTGTGTGGGATGTCCTGTGTAATAAAGTATTCCAAACGGTAAAAACCCTGTTGTGTTGTGAACCGGTCCTGGCCACTCCGCGGTTTGACAAGCCCTTTGTGCTGCAGGTGGATGCCAGCGGAATTGGTGCCGGTGCCGTCCTACCGCAACAGGATGACCAGAACATTGAACATCCGGTGTGCTTCTTTTCCCGGAAGTTCAATAGTTATCAACAAAAATATTCTGTTATAGAACAGGAAGCCCTGGCTTCGATTTGGGCCTTACAGCACTTTGGGTTGTATGTGGGTTCGGTGTCCGGACCATAACCCTCTTTTTACGGACTATGCAAAACCCAAATCAGCGGCTGATGCGCTGGTCTCTGTTCCTTCAAGCACATAACATATTAAAGGCACTGCGAATATCCTAGCGGACGCGCTCAGTCGAGCGCCTGTTTAACGTACATGATTAACATTTTCCCTTCGTGTCCATCAAGTCGATTCAGCATGGACTGTTCTCGATTTGTTCCTTGGCTCGTGTCCCTGTTTTCCCTTGTCTCTCTCTCTTGTCTGTTTGTCTCCGCCTTGTTGGGTGCGCAACTGCAAGGGTGGAGTTTGAGCTGGCGGTTGGAGAAACTTTAGAACAAAAGAAGCGTGGGTTAAGTAGACGGGAATAAAAAGGGAAGTATCTTTGTTATTGGTTTTTGTGTGTAAATATTGCGTCACGTTGAACTTTTGGTTGTTATCCACTAGGTGTCACTGTATTTGATTTTTGTTTCACTGCCTAATTGTCTTGTTTAACCCACCTGTTATTCAGTCATGTGATTTGTGTAGCCCATTGTCGCTTGTATTTAAGCCCGGTCTTTTCACCATGTCTTTTCAGTCTTCACTGAACCCTCTGTGAGTAACTTTGTCTGATCATCTGTCAACTAAGAACCTTGATTGCCTCTTCTGTTTTTGACCCTGGATTGTTGTGCTCTGTATTACTTGGATTGCCCTTTGGATTTAGTTGCATTTTTTTGTATATCTTTTTGAATTTTGAATTTTGTGAAAATAAATCATTGAACTATACCTGCAGTTGCTCCGCAATTGAGTCATCCGCATTCCTTGGTGGTTTAGGGGATTGGTCTCTGACTAGCACACCAAAGACCCGGGTTCTAGACCCGACTGTGACATATTGTATATGTAAATTTGGTGTTAAATGGTTTTGACGGACCACGGAGGTCTTTGTGGGGGAGGTGTTACGACCCAGGTTCGCGATCCACTCTGGGTTTTTCTCTCTGCTAAGGAGAACTGAACTGGCGCTGATTATTGAATTTGGTGCACCTGGAAGCTGGGGTTTGAAAGCACAGCTTTTTCGCCATTCTATAGCTAGCTCACGTTAGCTCATTGCTGCATTGCGAATGCTCCTTCCTCTCTCTGGCGTTGTGGCCTGTATTTGGTTGTTTGCCTGGACACTTGTTTGAAAGGCTTGCATTTTTGCAAGTAATAAGTTGGAAGAAGAGAAGAAGAGGGGGATCCTGAGAACATGTCTTGCTCTTATACGGGAAAGTTTATTGCTCCCGCCATTACAGGATTGGCTGAACTGAGCTAGACGTCATGCGGGGTGGACGTTTCGGAATCGTCCTGTGGGATTGTGGGAAATGTGGATCCTACACACAACAGTTTACAGAGAATGGTCTGAAAAACAAAAAACATCCAGTGAGCAGCAGTTCTGCAGGCAGAAACTCATTGTTAATGAGAGGTCAGAGGACAAGTGCCATGGAACTCCTTTCTTGACAGAGGCAAAGTGGGAGACAGCTGGACTTCCTAGATTCTTGATAGGGTATGTCCAGCTCTATTGGTTTAGAACTGTGCTTCGGGTGTCAAAAGAAAGCTACAAGGATTAATGTTTCGATGGAACTCAATTTTGTCCGTCGAAGTTATAGATAGATGCAGCTTTGCTTTGCATTGGTAGATTCACGGTAAGCCCACCCCCATTTACATGCCTAACGGACTGGCTTGCTTTGATTTAAAAAAAACATTAAAGTGTAAATGACAGTTACAATGTTTTTATTAATGTTTGATTAGGAGAGTATTAGGAGTGCATTATTGCCTGGTGCCAACCCGGTTGGTCTCAGGCGGTTAATGTATTCACCATCACATGCACCTGCTGCTTTGCACTATATAAGTTCCAGCTCAGTAGGTCACTTTTGCCTCTGACTCTTATGTGCTTGATGGTGCATGAAATAAGTATTTCTATTAGATTATGAGTGCTTGCTGCAGGTAAGCCAAATGAACCAGTCCAAGAATGCAAAAAATGCAAATAACTCACACATGGTTGTCAGAACTTCATGATACATTTACACTTGCATATGTTTTACAGAAGGCGGCACGGATGGTGCAGTGGGTAGCACTGCCGCCTCACAGCAAGGAGGTCCTGGGTTCAAATCCTCGTCGGCCGGGGCCTCTCTGTGCAGAGTTTGCATGTTCTCCCCGTGTCTGTGTGGGTTTCCTCCGGGTACTCCGGTTTCCTCCCACAGTCCAAAGACATGCAGGTTAGGCTGATTGGAGAGTCTAAATTGCCCATACGTATGAGTGTGTGAGTGAATGGTGTGTGTGCCCTGTGATGAACTGGCGACCTGTCCAGGGTGTATTCCAGCCTTTCGCCCAATGTATGCTGGGATAGGCTCCAGCCCCCCTGCGACCCTGTTCAGGATAAGCGGGTTAAGATAATGGATGGATGGATGGATGTTTTACAGAAGGGAATGCCACAGCATTACACATTCTTGAACAGTTTACCACTCATGGAAATGGGATGCAAGGGACACTTAAGGAAAGCACACCTGCTGCATGTGATGTGTGGTGTCTTGACTGTTTCTCTGACTATGAGGAGAGAGGTGGAGATATGATTACAATTACAGTTATTATTTAGCAATGTATCTAATTCTGTAATTCAGACTGGCATACATTAGACATGACAACTGAAATATAAGACAGAATCTTGTCACAGTCACAGCTAGCAAAAACACCTATACAATTAAATAGGGTTTTTATTAAATTTGTAAAAACTATTTAGCAATACAAATGGAACAGCACAGGTCCATTGGCGTCCCTCAAGGCCTCAGGCTAAGTGTCCTTTACCTCAGCCTACAACTCTGAGGTAATAAACAGTAGGTGTCATTCAAGCCCCTTGCCATGCTATTTCAATGCCAGGTTTCATCATGGACCCTGTAATGATGCGACACATCACACAATGTTTGCTGTTGGAAGCATTGAGTGCACTTAACCACTGCTCAGCCATCTGCTTATATGTCTGCTTACTCAACTGGAAGCCTCATTACAGCCTGTGTCATCACTCACATTCACAGATAACGCCAACGTGGTGTGCATCCTTAAACAGGCAGGTTCAGCGTACTACACACCGGATGGCCATGCCATGTTCACCTTGAGCAATCTGAACAAAAAGACAAGACAAATAGCCCTGTGAGATGTCCCAATGCAGTGATGCGCTGAGCTCTGACAGAAGTGATTCCTTATGAATATGCAGACAAATGAGCAATAAAAAAGCTGTATTTTTATGGGGTAATTCGGATCTCTGCAATGATGGTGTGAGTGAACATTATGTCAGTGATTATGGTCGCTGGTTTTCAGTTATTTTGCCAATAATGCTCTGAGCACAAAATATTTTTACTCTCCACTAGTCTCAAGGTTTGTACCTACTTGCCAAGGCAAAGGCATTAGCTAATTATGACTGGGACTGACCTAGCCCTGCAAGGGATAGAAAGGTTTTAAATTACGAAGGGCTCCTTGGGTTATCATTCCTTGCAGACAAAGCTCATATTTATGGCTTAAATATAGGCAAAGCACCAAACAATGAGGATGCCATTTTTGATTCATAAGTATGAACTTATTTAGAATCTTTATTTTTTTAGTGAACAGCTAATGCTCAAGTCTAATTATACTAGTAAAATGTGATGTGTGGTAATTACAATCAACTGCAAACAGCAATCACTGAAAAACACCGACAATGAATCAAACCATGAATTAAACAACAGCTTCAGTCTAAAACTCTCTCACATGAGTGTTGCAATAATTTGATAAAGCTCCCTTCATCAAGTAGAGCACATAAAGACTAAATGTATTGCTATTTCTGATTGCTTGATGCAGCTTCAAGCATCTTACTGTTGGCTTTCCAAAGGAAGCAAAGCACTGGGTGATCAGTGTTGAGCAGTGAACCTTGCACATGTGATAATGTCTATGGACTTGAGAAGATGGCAGGTCCATGTTGTGACAGTCTTTGAAGAAGCAGATAGGGTTTCTTTGTAAATGCCTAGGGTCTGTTACAGGATGAGAGTTTGTTAGAAGCTCACATATCGAAACCACTCCCAAAATAAATGTAATATGTTCATATGTTCATAATGTTGAATGCCCAGGAATTTTGTCTGTGCAAATGAGAGGGGATGCCTTACAATTGTTGATGGTTTTCCTGCCCAGCTTGAGGTGATATTGAGCAGGAGCCCGGTTCGATTCCCAGGTCCTGCCATGGCCGAGTTTGGCCGGCTCACGTGGAGCATGGTAGGAGGGTGTTAGAGAAGGGGGAGGGATAAACTGTGTTGTGGTTTGAGGGTGTTTCTTGCAGCAATTCCTCTCTTGACCGTTAAAAGTCCAAAATTACCTGTTGTACCTTTGATGGTGGTTTGAAATACTTAAATACGGCACACAAAACTTTGAGGTGTTTGTGACCGGCATCGTCATTGTATGTAATTTGAGTGGTGATTTCAATACATTCCATAACCAGTATGCAAACACTGAAACACTGTCCAACATTAGTGGGATCACGTTGCATAAATCTACTCATTTTATTATTTGGAGAAGCGCTGCTCTGCTTTCTCTGTTCCACAAGTGAAATTTTGGTCACCCTAAACTCTCACACTTCTGCCTGCTTATGGACACAAATCTCTCTCAAAAATCAAGACCTGCATCAAATAGTTTCTGAATCAAGTGGCAGCGTGTAGCTCTGCGTCCCTTCTTGCTCACAAATTCTGGGCAACATTAGCGCAAGTGATTGAAGTGCATCGGCTAGCATTTAACGGAACTCACAGCAGTGGTTTATAGACATTTTATCACTGCTATGAACCAATCACATTGCGAGATTTGTTCTACCCCTTTCATAAAAACTCTTTCAGCTCAACTCTTTTTCAGCGTAGCCACTCGGGTCATTCATAGCCTCATACTCGTTCTTGCGTGGGTGTGCCCAAAGCAAGGGCTGGACCAAATTGGAAACAGATGAATCCTAGATGTTCTTCTGTGTGGCCCAGGAAAACAATTGGTCACTGGAGAGTAATTAGTTCAGTGTGAATACATTTTTGTGTTCAAAAGTACGGTTCAATGGGGAAATTAGCTTTTTGGCACCAAAGGCTTTCAAAACTGCAATACATCATAGCCACACTAGAGCTTGCAAGCTTTTCAGAGAATGGCAAATCCGGGGACCCTGCGTCTTTTGATCTCAAACTCAATTGTCTTCATCCATCCATCCATCCATCCATCATCACCCGCTTATCCGGAGTCGGGTCGCGGGGGCAGTAGGCAAAGCCGGGTATTCCAGGCGTCCCTCTCCCCAGCAACGCATTCTAGCTCCTCCTGGGGGATCCCGAGGCGTTCCCTGGCCAGGAGAGATATATAATCTCTCCAGCGGGCTCTGGGTCTCCCTCGGGGTCTCCGACCAGTTGGACGAGCCTGGAAAACCTCCAAAGGGAGGCGCCCAGGAGGCATCCTGATCAGATGCCCGAACCACCTCAATTGGCTCCTTTCGACGCGAAGGAGCAGCGGCTCTACTCCGAGCTCCCTCCGGATGTCCGAGCTCCTCACCCTATCTCTAAGGCTGAGCCGGGCCACCCTACGGAGGAAGCTCATTTCGGCCGCTTGTATACGCGATCTCATTCTTTCGGTCACTACCCAAAGCTCGTGACCATAGGTGAGGGTTGGGACGTAGATCGACCTTCCGGCTCAGCTCCTTCTTCACCACAACGGTCCGGTGCAACGCCCGCATTACTGCTGACGCTGCACCGATCCGCCTGTCGATCTCACGCTCCCTTCTACCCTCACTCGTGAACAAGACCCCGAGATACTTGAACTCCTTCACTTGGGGCAAAGACTCGTTCCCAACCCGGAGGGAGCAATCCACCGTTTTCCGGCAGAGAACCATGGCCTCGGACTTGGAGGTGCTGACTCTCATCCCGGCCGCTTCACACTCGGCTGCAAACCGCTCCAGTGCGTGCTGAAGGTCACGGTCCGATGAAGCCAGCAGAACCACATCATCCGCAAAAAGCAGAGATGCGATTCTGAGGTCACCAAACCGGACACTCTCCTCACCTCGGCTGCGCCTTGAGATCCTGTCCATGAATACCACAAACAGGACCGGTGACAAGGGGCAACCTTGGCGGAGTCGAACACCCACCGGAAACGTGCTTGGCTTTGTGCCGAGAATGCGGACACAGCTCTCACTTTGGTTATACAGGGACCTGATGGCTCGTAACAACGGCCCCGGTACCCTATACTCCCGCAGTACACCCCACAGAGTTCCCCGGGGGACACGGTCGAAAGCCTTCTCCAAGTCCACAAAGCACATGTGGACTGGATGGGCAAACTCCCATGACCCCGCCAGTAACCCTGCCAAGGTAAAGAGCTGGTCCACTGTTCCACGGCCAGGACGGAAGCCACATTGCTCCCCCTGAATCCGAGGTTCGACCGTCGGTCGGAGCCTCCTTTCCAGTACCCTAGAGTAAGCTTTCCCAGGGAGGCTGAGGAGTGTGATACCCCGGTAATTGGAGCACACCCTCCGGTCCCCCTTCTTGAAAATGGGGACCACCACCCCGGTCTGCCACTCTACAGGTACTGTCCCCGATCTCCACGCGACACTGAAGAGGCGTGTCAGCCAAGACAGCCCAACAATGTCCAGAGCCTTCAGCATCTCAGGGCGAATCTCATCTACACCCGGCGACTTGCCACTGAGGAGCTTTTTGACTACCTCAGCAACTTCCGCCAGGGATATAGGTTCAGATTCCCCCGAGTCTTCAGGCTCTGCCTCTTCCACAGAGGACGTGTTGTTCGGGTTCAGGAGCTCCTCGAAGTGCTCTTTCCACCGCCCGACAATATCCCCAGTCCGGGTCAGCAGTTCTCCTCCCCTGCTGAAAACAGCCTGAGACAAGCCCTGCTTTCCCTTTCTGAGTCGTCGGATGGTTTGCCAGAACTTCCTCGAGGCCAACCGAAAGTCCTTCTCCATAGCCTCCCCGAACTCCTCCCATACCCGGGTTTTTGCTTCAGTGACTGCCGAAGCTGCAGCCCTTCTGGCCACCCGGTACCTGTCTGCTGCTTCAGGGGACCCCCGGGCCAGCCAAGCCCGAAAGGCCTCCTTCTTCAGCTTGACGGCCTCCCTCACCGCTGGTGTCCACCAGCGGGTTCTTGGGTTGCCGCCCCGACAGGCACCGATGACCTTCTGGCCACAGCTCCGGCTTGCCGCCTCTGCAATGGAGGCTTTGAACATGGCCCACTCGGACTCCATGTCCCCAGCTTCCCCCGGGATGCGTGAGAAGTTCTTCCGGAGGTGGGAGTTGAAGACCTCGCGAACAGGGGCCTCCGCCAGACGTTCCCAGTTCACCCTCACTACACGTTTGGGTTTACCGGGTCTGGCAGGCAGCCTCCCCGGCCACTTGATCCAACTCACCACCAGGTGGTGATCAGTTGACAGCTCTGCTCCTCTCTTCACCCGAGTGTCCAAGACATACGGCCGCAGGTCTGATGATACGACCACAAAGTCGATCATCGATCTTTGGCCTAAGGTGCTCTGGTACCAGGTACACTTATGAGCTACCCTATGCTCGAACATGGTGTTTGTTATCGACAATCCATGACCAGCACAGAAGTCCAATAACAAAACACCGCTTGGGTTCAGATCAGGCAGGCCGTTCCTCCCAATCACCCCCTTCCAGGTTTCTCTCAATTGTCTTCAGTGTATAGCAAAAACTAAGGAATTCACTTTGCTGTTCCAATACTTTTGGAGGGGACTGTATGTAAAACACGTTACACACTTAACACTGTAATATGCTGCCTGGAGGTTGAGAAAAAGTAGCCCTGTAGCTAAAATATTGGTCATATCTTATGGTTTTCTTATGAACGTTAGATGGTGCTGTTGTTCTTGGTTTCACCATAATTCAAACTAAACTGCTTTAATAAATTTATTGAAATGATATAAGATGACAAATGAGACCTACACAAGGGTAATTTTAAAAAGATTCTTCAAAAGACAGGGACGGCTTAGCCCTGTTAGCCCATTTACACTAGCTGCCACTGTTAATGATCATTGCTTGTTTGAAAAAAAATTAAAAAAATAAGGTAATAATTATGTCTTCATACATTGATTATGCCAAGAGAGATATACACTCAGTCATCACTTTATTAGACATGTACACCAGCTTGTCAATGCAAATATTTAATCAGCCAATCATGCGGCAGCAAAACTAAATGCAGAAAAGCATCCAGATGTGGTCAAGAGGTTCAGCTGTTTTTCAGATCAGTGGCTAGTGGGATGATTGTTGGTACCAGACAGGGTGGTTTGAGTATCTGAAAAACATAGAATATCCAAGGAGGAGCAGTTATGCAGGCAAAAACGCCAGAGAAGGGCCAAACTGGCCCAAGCTGACAGGAAGGTGACAGTAATGCAAATAATCTTGCATAACAACAGTTGTCAAACCTCTAAGTGGATAGGCTACAGCAGCAGATGACTTATTTTTTAGACTTATTACTGTAACTATAATTTTAACTACTGTCATGTAATTAAAATGAAAAGATTTTGCATTAGAAGATGCATTATGCCATTCTTCTCATGAGAAAAAGAACTAAATACTGTATCCCAGTCTACAATGAGAATAGCCACAATGAGAATGAAAACAGCAGGAATTCAACTTGTTAATTGAAAAAAAAACAATAAATACAATGCCTAACAATGAAGTGAACAATAAATACAGTGCCTAACTACTGCATTTTCCTGCTTGTGGGATCTATATCAAAGACAAAGTGAACAGCATACTATCCATGGCAACCGTTTATTACTAGAACTTGTGCCTTAGACTTGGGTTGAGCAGGTGGGTGGCAAAAGAGTGAAATGCGGACCTGTCTGGTCTGAAAATTGCATTAAACTACAACTCTTGACTGAAACATCCTGAGTAGTGGCCCCCCACCCACTTTGACGTGCCGTCAGTCCCAAAATTACCAGATGCATCTGGATCATCCAGAAAATGCAAAATCAATAGCACACCAGCACACATCGGGCGGAAAAAAATACGGCCCTTAATCAACCCACCTCAGAATCCATTTTTTCTAAATTCTGTAGAAGGCGCAGGCAGGCTGAATCAGCAATTTCAATTACTTTTTGACTGGCGTGGTGTTTGTTTTTAAATAAAGAGATATCCACAAGTGTGATATTGTAATTAATAAATGTATAATTGAAGGACTGTATTATTATACAAATTAATTACATTTGAGGAGGAAATAAAGTTGAATACTTGCTATAAGCTATCTCTGTGGGAATCATGAGTCACCAGAACTGAGTGGAATGCATTTGTTAGCTTGCTGTGTCAATAATGTAACTCTTTGTAAGAGAGGGAAGTCTATATTCAAGCTACAGGGAATGGTAATGGAGAATGCTTTCCAAATTGTTAAATGCAGTGATGTGTAACATGTCCTTTGGTTCCCATTCAGCTAGCTATTTTAATGAACACTCAATAGTGTTTTTGTCATGAGTCTGTCTTCCCACACAAGGTAGAACACTATATGCAGTTACTTTTTTCTTAACCCATTCCTTGTTGTGTGACAAAGGTGAACACTGTAATCTGTTTTTATGTGTTATTAAAAGGGATATTGCTACCTGCCCTTTTAGGCTCAGGGGGGTGAGCTAAATAATGTGATCCCTCAATGTTGCTTTGTAACTAAGCTGCCAAGTCTTTGGCAAGGTGACTTGCCTGGGAGTACAGGATTCCTGGAAATCAAAGCATTCTGTTACTGATCATGTAGGGATTAAGAATGGTAAGCTCTCCACACAGGAAGTCTTGAGCAAAATGATTTCCTCCCCCTTATAATCTGCACATGTCTGTAATTTAATACCTTGTGAAACTTGCAGCACACTGGTGCGTACAACAATTTTGGGCTAATCAGAAACACTACACAGGTATTTTCTCTAAAAATGTTTTATAAATCATCAAAATGCATGTAAACTGGTTTTGTTCATAACCACAACCCCCCATCTAAGAGCAGTGCTATTGGATGACTATGTTGCTTGATGAATAACAGCAGTTGTTTGTAAGTGTGAAATATTACAAATAAACAACTGTTCAAGGTAAGGTCAGAATATTTTTTTGACTGCACACCTTAGCACAAATAAATAAACTCTGGCTTCAATCAAAATCATTTCAGGTTTATATAGTTTATGTAGTTCACATAAACTACATAATGGATTATGTAGTTCACAATATCCATTTCATGTGACATTTTTTCCATTCACATGTGAATATTTTAATTCTTTAATTCTTTAAACCTTGAAGGGAAGGGAGTTTTCACTAATGATGTCTTTTACTTGGATGTAAATTTGGTCCATGTGTACTACTGGTCAGTGTGTAATCGGCCGATGAGAATTGGCCGATAGGGCGCACTACAGTAATTTATGAAACTTGCACAAAGTTAGGCCAAGCTTCTTCAAACCATTATTCATTAATTATCAAATTTTGATGTCACAAAAAGGCTGAATGAACAGCCAATGAAACTTGATTAAGGACTTAATTTTCAAAAGCTTGCGCCCATAGTGCACGTATGAATTCAACAACAAAAATGGCAAAAATCCTTCATGGCGAGCTGTATTCTCCCAATAACTCCAGTGACTGCCATCCTGAGATTGGCATATTATAACCATAAATATAAAATTGATTTGGTGTACCTCAGTGGTGTTCAGTAGAGCAGAAGAGAAAATGCATATATGCATATATGCTGCTTTGCATGTATTACAAAAATGTAAACAGTTTATTTATTGCCCATAAAACTAGGCACAAAAACACTAAGAGCCAGATTTACTAAGCCTTTTGCGATGATTTTCAGGCGCACATATGACTGCCCAGGAAATGTATCAAATTGCCACACAGGGCTGGAACCGCAGTATGCCTGTGATCTAGGCGGGTCATCATAAGCTGTGCTTCTCTCCTTAATGCATATGCATTTAGGGTGGATCACGCAAATAAAGGGTGGATATATTATAAGTGTGGCTGAATATGTATTCCGTTGAATTTACTGAAGTTCACGCAATTAATGAGGGTTGATATGATGCTTTTAATCACTTTTGTCCATCACATAAGACATGCTTTTTGCCTTTAACAGAACATGCTCAACTGGCATTGCTAGAATAAAAAAAACAGGGTTGTGTGTTTGTTTGTATTAGTTATCATCCAAAACAGTCAAAGAAAATAAAAAGACTCCTGTGACAAACAACCAGCCATACAAATAATTGCACTTCTGGGAGAAATAAATTGTCATATCTCCGACACAACGTTCCCATTCTATGCCGGCAATTGTCAAGCTCATTGCAAAGTTACATCTCACATTTAATTCAAACGATAATCGCCGCCAGGCAGGCAGACTGCGACCACACCTACACACACTCATCAGGCTGCATTCTGTGCTACGAGTTCCATGTATGTAAATCTAGCCGTAAACAGTTCCCGGGGGAAGCTGGGGACATGGAGTCCGAGTGGGCCATGTTCAAAGCCTCCATTGCAGAGGCGGCAAAAAAAAAAAAAAAACACTCTTAAAAAAAAAACACATGCACATGGATTAAAGACTTTAATTGCTTGGTTTACAACTTGTTGAACCGAAGGTCTAGTACTGAAGAAAAGAGCTTTGACAGAGTAAGTGGTGATTGTTTTCTGCTTACACACGTCTTGCTGCTTCTGCTGTTTCACAGAAGCCACGGCTCTCCCCAGATTGCATGTAGGTAGAGCAGCAAAAACATACAGGTGACACAGGCTACTATGGTCATGACACAGTGGCAGAGTGAGGGCACAGAGTGGTGCACTGCCACTGTTACATTTATTTAACCCTGTATATTTTTGCATTTGTTTCCTTATTAAAAAAAATAATAATTATTTTATAGGATAGAACAGTGCAGAGAGACAGGAAGAATGGGAGTGAGAGAGGGGAAGACATGCGACAAATGTCGGATGGCCACATTCAAACAATCGACGTTGCAACTCGCAACAAGCACGTGTATGGTGCTCTACAGGCTGCGCCACCGAGACACCCATTGTTTCCTTATTTAATTTCCTTATTTAATATGCATTTGAATAAAAAATATACAAATAAATGCGTTCACATTGCCTTAAACCAAAATTATGTTTTTTTGAGATAGAACCCATGGTTTTGACAGGTATGTGTCAGGGTCGTGGACTGAAGAACCAGTAGACTCAGCAGTGAAGTGAAATGGCAGGCTTTAATTCAGGTTGACAGAAAAAGGGTCAAGTAATTGCAAGACAGAATTTGCTGTAATGCCCAAGAAACGGGTCATAAGCCAAGGGAACAGGGTACCAAAAAAGAGGCAGATGGATGTAGAGGGATAGGGAACACAGGGCTGGAGTAGGGGGCGAAGAAACAAGCAGGTGACAGGACGTGAAACCAGAACATGCAGGGTAAACAAAACAGGGAAGCTGAGGCTAGAGCAAGGAACCAGCAAGAGAGCATGAAACAAAGCCGGGTTGTAATTTTGTTGCTTTATCTTACAGGGAGCTTGAGGCCGCGCATCCATTGCCTGTCAGTCAATGATCAGTGAGAACGTTGCTGTTTGAATTCTCTATTTTGATTTGTTTCCGGTTCTTTAATTTTCTGTGTTGGCCTATCCAATGGGAAATAAATGTATGCGTTTTTCTTATTCTGGTTCTTATTTCTTGGTATTGCCTCTTTAATCTTGACCCTTTTCGGGCTTTTTCTGTGTACATGGTTTACTTATAGCAAGCTAAGTGGTATTGATTGGAATTTATTTAGTTTCCCTTTGGCGCACGGTACCAAGTTTTATATTTTGATGTTTTGATTTGTTTTGCCCTTGTGTGTTTGGTTCCCTCCTCATTATTTCCCCCCTTGTTCTTTAGCAAAGGCTGTGTGTCCCAGAGGAGGCTAGGCACCTGGTGGTGGTTCCCTGCACTGCATGTGACTTAAGAGCATGTAGGTTTGCAGATCTCACCTTTTTCTTATGACTTGCTGTGTGCACGTGTCTGTCTGGACCTCGAAACACACCTCAGCTAGTCTGCCTCCTCCAGGTAAGCCTCAGCCTTGCTCCCGTACTGGGACAAACCATTTTTCCCTTGTGATTATCTGTAGAGGCAACTATAGTGTCTGAACTGAAACTGACTTTTAAACTTGTCTTAGCTGATTATTAAATTATTGTGCCGTACTTGAAGTACCATTTTGTAATAAAGAAAGCATTTGCCATATTGCTATGTAATCATGCTCGTCTCCTTTTAGCTTACACCTAACTATCTGAATCTCCTTTTCCAGCATTCCCTTTGTCGATGCTCAATAAACATTATTTTTGGTTGAGGAAATCATGTCTCCTGCTTCTCAGTATTAACGTACCTGTGTGTCTATTCTCTGAGGTTTATTTCCCGGGGTGAAATTCCCCAGGTGGCGTAATCGGTTACTACTTTATTAATTACTTGGTGCTTTTATAACTGGTATACTAGCACACTGCACTGGTTACCCTCATGCCACATAAGGTTATGCTACCTGTGATAGTTGTTGTGCATTAAAGTTCAGTGCATTATATTTTTCTTTATAGATGGATATTCTGAATACTTTTTCCAAGAAAAATGGAGAGGAAGGGAGAGGAAGAGAGAATAACACATAACTAACAATAACGTTAAATCTGTAGGGTGCTTCCACTTACATCACTGTCTGTCAGACACAGAGACTGTAACTTCTTCAATTTGTTAGAAGTTAGTTTATTTATCTCCTGAATGTGCTATAGATTCGGAGGTGACAGAGTTCCCTTCAAAAGTAGTGGGACAAAGTGGCATTTTCTCTTTATTTGGCTCTATACTGTCAGGCTTGTGGGCCAGAGGAACAAAGCACATACTCAAGGGTAACAAGAAAATGAGTCTTCGCAGTGATGGCAGATGAGAACACCACACAGAACAACTGGCTGTATGCATAAGGTAAGTAACAGGTAGAGTAAAAGAGCAATTTCTCGGACTCAGTTGAAAGCTTTTCAAGGACAGTCGATCGCAGCATCAATTCAACATCTCCTGGAATCAAATGCCATTGACGGCCTAAAATGTACCTATGATGCCGCAGCAGTGATAAGTGGGGCTGTTTGTGACGTGCAAACCCTCATGAGCTCAATTTGGTGCTGTGTCACACCTGCAGGGCAATTCCAGAAACTTCCAGAAAATGTATTCGATACAATGGGGAGCGTGTACTCCTTCAGTGTTTCCTTTGTTAAAGGAACAATAGGTAAGATTTGTGTTGAAACATTGTTACAAGACCATTGTAAATCCCTTCCCATCATTGAAAAAGGCTCACTGACATGTTGACCCACCCCCTGCCTGCATTTAATTCAGATTTCAAAGTGTACATTTGTCAGGCCGTCAAATGTATCAAAACATTGTACAGCTGTACAGCAATTAAAGCTCATTGGTTGAAAAATGGTTCCAACTGCCACAGCCAATGGTATTCTGGAGGCTTATTCTGATAGTGTTTGTTCGTGTGCTGCCTAAATTGCACTCCATACAATCACTGAAACTGTACTATTGCTTATTATCCAAGTGAAGACTACATATCTAGTTATAAAACAATACCAGTTTGTTATTGTTAGCAACAAGCAAATAAGCTATAGTTTGAAGAATTTACAAATATCCACATACGATAAAATATAGGCAATATGAGCATAGTAGCGATTGCACAAGCGTTGTGCTTCAGGTAGATATTTGTACATTCGGGAAGCTAACTAGTAACCGCTAATTTGCTTGTTATAGCGAACTGGTATTGTTTTAGATAAGCAAAAATATAGAGTTTCAGAGTTTGTAGCTTTAACCATCAGAAATATGAGGAGGTTCAGAAACCCACTGAACTTAACACAGACCCATTGGGCATGCCAAGTATGCTCCGTCACCTCCACAACTTCTGTCGTCATGGAGTGCTTTTCGACTATAAAGACAGCCGTGGTAGTGAAACCCAGTTATCTAAACTTCAGCACAGTATATAGATTAGAACCACTGAGGGATTTCACAAATTCCTTCAGAAAGGACAAGTTGATTTGGCTCAAGCTACACAATACAGGCTGTCAATGACAGTTTGAAAAAGTGCACAGATGTTGCCTTGGACCTATATAAATGAGCCATGTCCCTTTGTGAAGTCCACAACATCTCAGAGCCAAGTGTAGGTCAAAGGAGGAGGCAAAACCAAATGAACAATCTTGTGGGACAGAACACTGCCTTGCAGCAATAGCAGAGCTCTACAAGATCCATCTGAAACCAGAGGTGGTGGTAGTAGCTAAGAATTGCTTAGCCTGAAAGAAGTATGGACTACTGGACCCTGACATGTTTCCCACATTGAAAAGAGTTGTTCAAGTCGCACTGAGATGCTGCCAAATGTTGAGGATGGTCAGGTTGATTGATGTACCAAACTTAAAGGCAAAAAATACACTGGCTTTCCCATCCTCTAACAAGTAATGGTAGGCATATGTTAAAAGCGGTTTCATTGATAATGAGTAATAATAGCAGGCGTAGACATGGTAGTATTGATTATTTTCACCACCTTTCAGCTGATTACAGCAGCTTTTCTAGGATTTTTTAATAGGGGTGAGAGCGATGCCCACCACCTGTGGTACCACCTCTACTTACCTTTGATCTCCGGGACTATGCGGGATTGGTTCCTATGAAACGTAAGAACCGAACATTGGTTAATATGAAACGTGTGACATACTGTTCAGAGGACCCAGACACAGACCAAGGAGTATGCAAAAACGTTTCTTTAATTAGTCCAGAATCAAGGCAGGTAACCCATTCAAACAATGCCAGAATTGAGATGCAAAAGAATGGTCAAAAAACAAACCAGGGGTCTATAATCCACAGGCTTACTATGAATCAGCGACTGCATTGAGACGGGTGCGTGGGGGTTGGACCCAAAATGCACGACTCAGAAACAAAAGTCCCGTCAGTGCTTTATTCGGGACGAATCCCAGGAGCGTAGTCAAAACAAGCAAAGTCCATACATGTAGATCCAGCCAGACAAACAATAAACAAACAAAAAGCACGGTGCCGAGGGAAGAGGCAAACTCGTAGTCGGTAGATGTGCAGGGAGGTCCGGCAGGCAGGGTCGTAGTCGAGGGCGATGCGGAAGTCGAAACCATAAAACAAATCAGCGAGGCAAAGGTACAAAAGACAGTAGGCGAGGACGTGGTCAAAAACAAACGGTGGTCAATTAAACAGAAATCAATAATCAATGGTCGGTAATAGGCTTGGATCATAACGTGTAATCAATGACAGTAAATGCTCAAGAGTTGCTTTGACGTACAAGAGGCAGACAATTTACAGTAGTGCGATTGGGCTATAAATGCAGATGTAGACAATTAGTTAGAGAGCAGCAAGGAAATGAAACAGGTGCGATGGATGACAAGTTTAACAAGGTAATTAGTAATCGTTAGTAATAAACCTATCCTGCCCTAGCATTAGTAAATTAGTAAATGACATGCACGAGAAACATAAGGTAACATAAACACATGATTAGCTTGTTAGTTCTACCCAATCCTGATCTAGCGTTAGTAGTTAGTAAATAGACAAATAGAAACAATTAGGGTGTGAATGACAGAAAGAGAGAGAGAGAGAAAGGCTGAATGCAAGGTTTGCAGAATGACATGTAAAAGTGTATGTTTAAACAACGACCAGTCAGCGTAACAATGAACATAAATCAAAACATCACACTAAACGAACTAAGACGATAACCACTCAACATAACAAGGTAAAATAAATCGTAACAAGAAACAAACTAAACAACATGACGAACCTAGACTAACATAATACATGATAAGACAATACGTGACTAAGACAAAATGAATAAACATAAAACATGGCAAGACGGACCTGAAACATGACATGCATATTGATCAACATTCTGACAAAGAACAATGCAGAGACTGAGGTTTAGGCTAGGCGGGGCACAGGAGTGAGGTGGGCTAAACAAAGGGACAACAGGTGGAGAACATAATAGGGTAATGATACAATAACAAGGGAGAAATGAAAACGCGGACTGGATGCACACAGACTAACATGTTATACAGATGGCTCTGGATTAGGGAGTAGACATTTGCATAGAATTAGGAGACGTAGTGATAGTGAGAGACAGGTGCGAACACTTTGCTGAAACTAAGCAAGTAATCACTGATAGAACAGAGAGGCAGGAAACGGGAGGTAATCGTTAGTAAATTAGTTGTGTATAAATCTAAATACCCAAAATAAGTGACTGTTAGTTTATTAGTTAAACAAACAGTAAGTGTGTTAATATAATTAGTACTGTACAATGTCTATATTAGTAGTTATAGTTATAGTATAGTACTATACAAAATTAAGTAGTGCGAAAAGCAGGAAGAAAGGAAATGCGAAACTGGGAAGGAATCGTGGGAAACCGGAAATCTCCGAAATCACCCGAATAGTGCAACACACAGACAGGGGAGTGACTATCGCTCAAAAACATCCTGACACAGACATAACAGGGGATGACGAAATGCAATGAACAGTAATGGGTGATAGCATAAAACCAGATATGATAATGAAAATTGATAAATTACAGGAAATAAGCAAATTAACTAACAGATATAACTAGAAACATAATGAAATAAGTTGATGACATTATGCACTTTTAAGTCTGCTGACGGCGGCACGGATGGCGCAGTGGGTAGCACTGCTGCCTCACAGCAAGGAGGTCCTGGGTTTGAATCCCCGTCGGCCGGGGCCTCTCTGTGTGGAGTTTGCATGTTCTCCCCGTGTTTGCGTGGGTTTCCTCCGGGTATTCCGGTTTCCTCCCACAGTCCAAAGACATGCAGGTTAGGCTGATTGGAGAGTCTAAATTGCCCATTGGTATGAGTGTGTGAGTGAATGGTGTGTGTGCCCTGTGATGGACTGGCGACCTGTCCAGGGTGTATTCCTGCCTTTCGCCCAATGTATGCTGGGATAGGCTCCAGCCCCCCTGCGACCCTATTCAGGATAAGCGGGTTAAGATAATGGATGGATGGATGGAAGTCTGCTGACATAAAGAGAAAGTGATCAGATTATTTTATAAGGAATTTTTATTTTTGGTCAATGGATTTATGTACTTTTTCTTTCATTTAATATTTTCTTGTCTATATATTTCTTAATACTTAAAGGCCCAATCCATAATCTTTTCACCATATAAATATGGGGTATATTCACATACTACATCATTTAAGTCTGCATTCTAGATTGAAAAAAATTGGATTTTGTGTCTCTCAACTGATAGTAATTGCAAATGCAGGGCTGTTTCACTTTAATGTCTAGTTAGTCAAGTGTTGTATAGTATTAGTCCTTTGTAGGTTCCAAAGGGTAATATTCTATTTAAAATCAGTCTCATTTAATTATTGCACTTTAGTAACGTTATTAAGAACAAACTCAATAGTAATGATTGATAAATCAAAACAGTCATATAGTTAAATTAATAATTTTAATTCTATAACAACTTATATGAATTTCATTAAATAATAAGTAGGCTCCGGGTCACAACTATGGTCAGAACATCAGAGACTCTGACCACCTTCAAACGCAGACTGAAGACACACCTCTTCGTGATGCAGCTCTCCCCAACCCTCCCAACAATCTTTAACTGATCTCTTAGCACTTGAAACTAGGGGTGAGCGAGTAGTGAATCACTCATATCCATTTCTGTATGCGAGTGAAACAATTAAATTATCCGTTACTCATACTCGGGAGTGGGCGTGACATAACCCGGAAGTGGTGTCATTTAAACAGCCCATATTACATCGCTATTTGCAGTACATTGAAACCAAGACCTTCAACTGAAGCACAACTACTACAGTTTTGCACTGTTATGCAGGTAAATCTTGATTAAATCTTTATCTGGTTAATCTTAACATAAATTAAAAAACATAACCGTCTCTATAAAACAATGTGTGCACGTGAACAATTTTACAAGGAACACTTTTGGCTATCTGCGTTGCTGTCAAACTCGCCCTTTAAACACACCCATGTTGTCCTAAAGCACTATACTCTTAAGCAACACATTCGTCACAGTTTGTTACATAAATAAAATAATGCAGATAGAAAGCACTGAAATAACATACCATAAATCACAAACACTTGTGTCACCAGTGACCACACTCCCGTCCAGTTCGCCGGACCGGTAATGTTAACTCTCACGGCAATCTGTGACAGAGGCAATACACCTAATTCAATACACTGAGCTAACATGGGTTATCCGTACGTTTCAAAGCGAGCAAAGTTGGAAGTAATCTGCCCCATACCTTGCTATCAGGTGATGTCTGACTACAGTACAGTCAGCCTAAAGTAGCCGGCGAGGCTACCAAACACCACCTAACGTTAACGTTACAATAAACTGGCTTATTTCAATTCATCTACTTCCCCATTTTAATAGCTAAAAATGTATTCATTATTATGATCATTAAGTACGGTTGATTTATTTTGTACATGACTGGGACCTGCAAGGTCGGTGGTTCGATCCCCGGTGTAGCCACTATAAGATCTGCACAGCTGTTGTCCCCTTGAGCAAGGCCCTTAAACCTGCATTGCTTCAAGGGAGGATTGTCTCATCAATGGTACGTCGCTCTGGATAAGAGCGTCTGCCAAATACCACAAATGTAATGTAACGTAATGTCTGACCCAGGTAGAAAGCTCACTCCATACAAAGTGCCACCATTCATGTTTTGAAATGTTTGGGCGGTTATGGGTTTATTCAGCGCAGTAATCCTGCTTTGTCAAATGCCACCAGTTGAGATAGCCAGCTACAGCAGATACTGTAGTTCAAATGCTGTACATGCATATAGCAACAATAGCAATGAGCCAACAGGGTCCACCGAGATAAGTGTTTAACGTTATAGTACACCAACTGTTATATTAAGTAAAACAAAGCACCTGAAACGGAGACAGAGGAACTGAGTAGTTTAACGTAGAAGAATGGCTAGACGTCAAGGACTTTCAGTCGTAGAATGTGTTCAGATCACATCAGATGACAGGTAATTTGACCAGAAAAATTGGTAGGACATAACAAGCTCGCTAGCTAGCTAGCTACATTAACATGACAGCAATGGGGTCATCCCTATGTTCCCACAGCCCTATGTTCCCACAGCCCTATATTCCCACATTTCTAAGATTTAATTTTTTTTCAAAATTAAATGTTTATTATTGATCGTGTAAACTGAACTTTATATATTTAGATGTCAAAATAGTCCTCAAAGGACAGCACTTGCAGATGCCTGTTCCTGGCACATAAAAGGTTGAAAAGTACTGATAAACTGCACGACTGTATATGTAGTGTAGTGTATTTTTTTTACTTATTTCGCTTGTTTGCTTGTTCATTAAAAACTTATAGATAATTGAACGTGTACTGTGTCTAAATTGCACAAACATACACTGGATTTCTTCAGGTCACATGCAAGCAGCCTGCTGAGTGTGAAGTCAACTGAACATAGAGCTGTCTACTGCAACATCACCGCAAACAGCTTCAACAAACAAATCAAGCCAATGGCAATAGCACACATGTGTCATAGCACAATCCCAGTACCTAGCTAGCTGGCTACTGAACACATTTTTATGTGAATAACTAAATAACAAAAATCTGAAAAAAGCTAAATTGACAAAATGTACTACCTTATCTCTAGGTAAAATATTGTTCATATCCACAAAATCGTGACCGCATCCTCCATCCTTACAATTAACTTAGGCTTTTTTAATCCTGGATCATTTATGTCTAAAGTCAACACATTCTCTCATTATTGATAATGAATCCAAATTCCTTGTACAACACTCGTATTCAGAAAAAACTAAATATTCGTTATGAGTATTTGTATGAAACGAATACTCGGATCACCTACTAATAGCGTATTGGCTACATAATCAATGTGGGCATAGTATTTAAATATATAATTATTTTTAAAGAGTCACATGACAAGTTATCTTATGTCATTTAATGCCCAATTGTAGATCTCATGCGCACAAGATACTTTACAATTTTTTTGTGCTTCCAATCAAATGACACAACCAACCGCATCGCTAAATTTGACCAATTTTACGATAATTCGAAAAATTCACCAAGCAAAATCCGGAACCATTGTAAAACTGGAAGATGGACTGGAGTAAAACAGCTGTTCAGGTGTTGTGTCTAATTATTTCCTCCACTGAATTGTGTTGCCCTAGTGTCCTGTGCCTAGAGGGCATTCATTATACTCTGAATTTGTCACGGAGACATACTGATTATGAAAGCCAAACTAAACTATTACCAAACTATTAGTATGCATCAGTTTCCTTGATATATGACTCAATTCTTTCTTCGGAGCAAGCCGATTCCAAAGCGCATTTTGTTATTTCTCTGGAATCATTGCAGTGAGTTTGGTGACTCCATGGGAACAGAATTCAACTTTGCCGACATAACTCTAGCTACTAGACACCCTGGACACCGGGCTAGCAAATAACTGCAATTATCGTGAAATTGGTCAGATTCAGCTAAAATATACAGCTATGTAGTAAATAAATGCATAGCCTGCTTAGTGTAGGGCATTGTAGACCACTGTCTTGTGACTCTTTATTTGATGATCTTTTACATTTGAGACTGGGTTATTGCAAGAAATGCACACAGAATTTATATGTATTTTTACGTAACCTAAACATGTGGTGCAGGGTGGAGCTGCTCCAGACTGCAATTTAATGATGGTAACAGCCTAGAGTGTATTCGCAACAAGTTGTGTTATAGAAATGTCAATATTGTTAACATTAGCTCATCAGTATGAACATTAACTTAACGTTCAGTAAACACATACAAGTTACCTAGCCGACGTGTTGATGTAAACTTCATGTAGGGAGGGCAAAATGGAGCTTTAGAAGGTAGACTGCTGTATGTTTACATTTTTACATTTTCGACATTTGGCAGGCGCTTTTGATCCAAAGTGATTTACAAGTGCATAGGTTCTTCCACATTTTCATCATTTGGCAGGCGCTTTTGATCCAAAGTGATTTACAAGTGCATAGGTTCTTCCACAAGTTAAAAGCATCAAATCAATAGCTAGCAAAATACTCATGAAGAGCTGTTCTAAACAAAAAGACAATAGTCATCGTAAGTGCAATTTATTTGTTTATTTTTTGGGTTGGGTTAGGCAAAAGGGATATTGGAAAGGGGGAGGAAATCAGGAGGGAGGACTAAGGTATTGTCTGTAAAGGTGTGTTTTTAGTCTGCGCCAAAATACGGGGAGGGATTCTGCTGTCCTGACAGTGGTAGGCAAGTCATTCCACCACTGAGGAACCAGAATGGAAAAAGGGCGTGAATGTGCAGCTTGACTGTCTGGTGCTCGTAGTGAGGGAACCAGAGCTGGCAGACCGGAATGGTCTTGCTGGGGTGTAGGGAGCAATTACAGATTGGATGGAAAATGGGGCAGTCCCCTTAACAGCCTAGAATGCCAACACTAGCGCCTTGAAGCGGATGCATGTGAAAATAGGAAGCCAGTGGAGGCCAATATGGAGTGGGGTGACATGAGCCGACCTGGGCTGACTGGTGGTCAGGCAGGCTGCAGCATTCTGAACCAGCTAGAGGGGCTTGATGGCACAAGCTGGGAGACTGGCCAAGAGGGAGTTGCAGTAATACAGACAGGAGACTAGGACTAAGAGCTGGGTGGCTTTTTCCATTAGGAGATGACGGATACGGCTTATATTATAGAGGAAGTACCTGCAGGTTCTGGCAGTGGAGGATAGATGTGGATCGAGGGTGAGGTGGTTATCAAGAGTCACCCCAAGATTCTGGGCCATATGGTAGGGGGATACTACAAAGTCCTTGACGATCAGTGAGATAATCAGTGTATGCACATTAACTCAACAATACGTTTCTCACAGAAAACATAGTTTATCCATTTTCTTTACTTCACAGCAGTGGTGATACAACTTACAAGAATTAGGTGCTAGTGTGTTTTTGGCCTTTACTGGTCCCCATATGAGGTTAGTGTGATTGTAGCTAACATAAGCCAATAGCACTAGGCTAACCCATCCAATTTTTTAACAGTAGGCTACTTGGCCAGTACTAACGCGGTGGAAGATATAGCCTACCCTATAACCTCACATATACCCTCGCTTGGTAGTAGTTCTGTGAAAAGCACTTTGGATTATGGGCAATCTTGCTACAAATGACTAAACTGCCTGTTACATGCCGAAATGCAACGGGGCTGCTTCATAATTACTTAATAATTATTTTTTCCCTGCCGGCTAAATTATTACCGCAATAATTAGGCAAACTGCCGAATGAAACACAAAACGACTGTATTAATGCCTCAGATTTAGTCATAGGGGGAATCATTTACCTACTGGGATTAATAGAAGTACACATTGCAAAGCGAAGCAAACCCTGCAGATACTGTATTTTTCTCTCAAATGGGCACATTTTTATGCGACACTGAAAATATAATACATTTTATTTGTCTACTCATTTGATACATAGATGCAACATGCAGGACATAACACATAAATATTTCCATTGTATTCCCAAATGTCCTGTAAGGTTAACCAATTGTTCAATAAGGTGTACAAATTACTTGCTTTTTCGAACATGCCACCACACAAAAGCATCTTCTCAGTTCATGGGAAGCCATGATAAATTATATGCATAGGCTAATTTAATGTTTCATTGTGCTGCTATTATTAGAAAGCAAGTAAATCAAAGTAGGGGTGCAACAATTAGTCGATATCGTTGACCATATAATTCCGTCGATTTGCATATTGTACATATTGTTTGACCATGGCAGCAAAACCCAGCTGAGAGTGCGGGAGAGAGTTCATCCAAAAAATCAGAGCATCCAAAGTGTGGGAATTCTTTAAGCAAAAACCCAGTATTATGGTACGGCAGATCACAGCAGCACGACAGCCATGCATGAACACCTTAAAAGAAAGCCGCCAGGAGCTATGTATATGTAGCTCTGTAACGTTGTCAACATTGCTATTCTCAGACATGTCATTGAATGAGCTGTATTAAATTATAGTGTGTTGAATGCATGAGTTTAGTGAAATTAACCTAAAACACCACACAAGTCTGAAATCTAGAGCTCGACATTATTAATGTAAATACAGCCATGATAATTGTTGGAATTGGACTGCACTGTTGGAATTGTTATAACGCCACAGTTACACTAACGTTACAAAGCCCTATTTCCACTACCAAGTTGTGACGGCTCCAGCCACTTAACGTTATGCATGCCAGTAGCAATATTAGGCAACTGTGTAACTCAAAACTTTGACAACGGTTTTACATTCCATTAATGGCATTAATGGCGATGTTATAATTCTCAATGTAAATATGGATATCCCTTTTCAAAAGCAATCTTAAAAAATCTTGTCTAAATGAACCAGTGGTAAGGTTTGTTTTATAATGTATCTGATTTTACTTATGTGCTGTCTTTTCAGTGGAAATGGCAGACGTTCAAATTCATAACATGCACAACATGTGTAATCTAACAAGAGGGCAATGAATGGGTCACATTCAAAATAGAAATAACTTCTCTTAAAAATATGTTTATTAAACAAATTTCCATTTCAATTTCCATGTCCAAATCCACCCTGATAAACACGTATCCAAATAAACAAATGTGCACAGACAAAGACAAATACAAGCATCAGCAAGTAATCTGTAATCATAGTGCAGCCCCTCCATCAGATAGTTGTGTGAGCATATAGCTACAGTCATAGATAAATAATATAAAATCCATCCATCCATCCATCCATCCATTATCTGAACCCGCCAGTCCATCTGAGGGCACACACACCATTCACTCACATACTCATACCTACAGGCAATTTAGTCTCTCCAATCAGCCTAACATGCATGTCTTTGGACTGTGGGAGGAAACCCACGCAGACACAGGGAGAACATGCAAACTCCGCACAGAGAGGCCCCGGCCGACAGGGATTCGAACCCAGGACCTCCTTGCTGTGAGGCGGCAGTGCTACCCACTGCACCATCCGTGCCGCCTAAATTATATAAAATGAAAAACAATATCATAGTAACTGGCGGGTGTTACATTATTTCAAAATAATAAAGTAGCTACAATGAGTCAATACATTAAAAGCAGTAAGACATGGCATGTAGGTGACTCACCAAACTAGTATAATATAGTAGGCATCCACTCTACACAGCATTTATGGGTATACATAAACTTAATGGCTCATGATTTATATTATTATCAATATTATTAATATTATATTCTTATCAATACAGTAGGTTATCAACAACCCTTAAGTACAAGTACAAGTCTTATATAATAGTCTAATATAAAATTCTAATATAAAATCGAATTGTAATTTTCTGGTGTAAAATTGTGCAACTGCAACCTCATTCTGACACTTACTTTTTCTTGCACTTTCTTTCTCTTCGTAAAAAACAAATCCGTGTGGATGATTTGAGCTCTTTACTCAAAGATGGTCTACAGCAGATTAATCGATAACAAAATAATCATTAGTGGAAGCCCGAAATCAAAGTCTTATTATGAATTTAATTTTTCTGCAAAAACCTGCTAGTTACTCTCTCATTTTGGCCACTCAGGCTGTGTTTGATTTGCAAATAAAATACAACATGCACTAAGTGAGCACTTTATTAGGTATTTATTAGACTTATTTTGTAGACTTATTGGTTTGGCGCGTTGTGTGTTCAGAGATGCTCTTCTGCATACCACATGTGTGGTATTTGCGTTACTGTCACCTTCCTGTCAGCTTCGACCAGTCTGACCCTACTTTGACAGTGGGGAAGAAATATGATCTAAGTGACTTGATAGTGGAATGATTGCTGGTGCAAGACAGGGTGGTATAAATATCTCAGAAATTGCTGATGTCTTGGGATTTCCATGCACAACAGTGTCTAGAGTTTGCAGAGAATGGTGTGAAAAACATCCAGTGAGCAGCAGATCTGCGGGCAAAAACACCTTGTTATTGAAAGAGGCCAGACTGGTCAAAGTTGACAGGAACGTGACAGTAACACAAATAACCACACATTACAGCATCTCTGAACACACAACGTGTCAAAACACTAACATAGGCTACAGCAGCAGAAGATTAATAAGTTAACATGAATTTTAGATTGAAAAACAACACATTGGAATGTTGTGTTATATTTTAATTATATCCTAATCATATTATATTTATTCAATTATATTTCCCCAACTAATTTATTATACTTGTTCAAGTGCTTTCTAAATTGCCAATTAAAACTAGGTTAGTATCTGTATTTTTTGTCACATATGCCCCTCACTTAGAGGCTAGGAGGAAATTGTTGGAGCCAAAAATGCATGTGTACCATTTTTTGCCATAATTAAAAGTTTTTTGGAATATTGAATTGTTAAAATATTGTTCAGCTCGTACCAGTTGTATGCAAGTTACTCCAATCTTATGGTTAAAAGTTAATCACTCAATAGAGTTTGGTATAATAAGTTTGGTAAATGCCACTTAGGCTCCTCTGGTTCCATGACGAAAGCAGAATGCTTATTTTTGATGATATTGTTTTTGTGAAGTGTGGTGTCATGCTGCTGTCGGAGGTAACACCCTTATCAGCGAGCTTTGCGGGCCTCAGCGTCCAGCAATCTATGTTGGATCCTTGTGGCTTCCACTTCCGTTGTTTTTGGGCTATAACTTTGTTTGATTCATATTTAAAGTAATTCTGACAAGAAATCCCAAAGGGTTACCATTCAGAAGAGATCAGGATTATGCCTGCAGTTCAAAGGGTGAAAGAATAGTTACCATTTTATTTTGGGTATGTCATTTTCAAGCATTTTCAAGTATTAAGAAAAGGGGCACTACTTATAGGGTTAATTAACTCAGGTTTAATTACGGTACAAGAAGCTGAAAATCTAGAGGCAGCATATTGAGTATAAAATAATATAATCAATTCATTAATATTATCCTCCATCATTAAATATATTTGAAGTATGCTCCAGAGACACGTCATGTACCCCTAGGTGTATGAGTACTCCAGTTGGGGAAGCAAAATAATCTGCTGTGAATAAACTATAGCTCAGGAGGTTTCAAGCACTGAACATGCTGAAGGCCAATGCAGTAATGGAAAAAATTTAATTCTCCTTATTTTTCAGAGATTCCTTTTCTTTCAGACTTAAAATAGCTGGCAAGGTGAACTCCCTGAAGTCTTGTATTCAGAGTTGGGGGATATGAAAAACAGGCACCAGAAATGTTGCCTACACATGAGAAGATAAACTTGGAAAAGAACATAAATGATGCATACAATAATGAATGCATAACAATGCACCTACCAATATCAGTTTTTTTTATTTGAAAAACATTCCAGGCTCTAAAAGGCTGTCTAGCAGACAGGGCAATACTCAGGGGGAGACAGATTCATCATGGACCCTAATGGACATAAACCCCTTCACACGTAATTTCTAAAATAATTCCAACCACATAATGCCACACAGTGTGAGTTTTTTTTTTGCTGCATGCAACAGCTGCTACATCACACAGTTGAACTATACCTAGCTTGATATGAGTCCTGATAGTTATAATGATGTAATTATAAGTTACTGAGGCGACAGTGCAGGAAGCAGGGATGATATTTCCAGGCGCCTCTCGCTCGGAGCAGGTGTCGAATTGACGGGACAGGGCATCTGATTTGATGTTCTAAGAACCCAGGCGGTAGGTCAGCGTGAAGTTAAATCTTCCAAAAAACCACCCATCTAGCTTGGCATGAGTTAAGTATTTTGCCCGTCTGGAGGTATGCCAAGTTCTTATGGTCGGTCCAGACGATGAAAGGTTTCTTGGATTCCTCCCGCCAATGCCTCCACTCCTCCAGAGCTAGTTTGACTGTGAGGAATTCCTCTCCACTGGTTAGAGCTTCTTGGAGAGGAAGGTGCAAGGGTGCAGCTGATTGTCAGAGGAAGAACCTTGTTAAAGCACGGCTCCCACCCCAGTGTCGGATGCACCATCTCCACAACAAACTGGCGAGTGGGATTGGTGTGCACCAGGATAGGGGCGGCGGAGAACAGTCTCTTAATTTTGACAAATGCCCCCTCCGCTTCGGGACCCCAATGGAATGGCATGGCTGTAGATGTGAGCTTGGTGAGGGGGGTAAGACAACTTGGCTGTAAGATCTAATGAATCTACGGTAGAGGTTGGCGAATCCCAAGAAGCCTTGGAGTTGTTTCCGAGAGGAAGGCGTGGGCCAGACAGTGACCGCCTGAATCTTCTTGGTTTTCGCCCTGATCGGTCTCTTCTCCAGAATAAAACCAAGGAACTCGACAATGTCTGTGTGGAAGACAAACAATTTGTTCTCCAGTCTCTAAGGAACTTGTCTGACATGAGTCTCATGCTCCTTGACATTGGTGGAGTAGATCAGGATGTCGTCAAGGTAAACAAATACATGACGGCCCAGTAAGTCCCGAAGAACATCATTAACTAATGCCTGGAACACAGTGAGGCCGAATGGCATGACCAGGTACTCAAAGTGTCCGAGGGAGGTATTGAAGGCCGTCTTCCACTTGTCACCCTCTCGAACCAGGTGGTAGGCGTTGCATAGGTCTAACTTGGTGAAGATGGTGGGATCAAGTAGAGGATGAGTCCATCAATGGCAAAGGGTATTTGTCCTTGACAGTAATGTTGTTAAGCTCCCTGAAGTCAATGCAGGGACGCAATGAGCCATCCTTCTTCTGCACGAAGAAGAATCCGGCGCCCACGGGTGAGGAGGATGGGTGAATCAGTCCATTGGCTTGGCAGTCCCGGATGTATTTCTCCATGGCCTCCCTTTCAGGTCTGGAGATGTTGAACTGGGTAGCAGCTCGATGGCGCAGTCGTAAGTTTGATGAAGGGGTAGCGTCTGTGCCTGTGTCTTGGAGAAGACCATGCCTAGGTCGGCGGTAAAGGGTGGGCACCTTCTCCAGGGTGGGCTTGGGGACTTGTGGTGGGTTGGGTGTACCCTCTGCTGGTGCAGGAGCGGATTGCAGGCAGGATTTGTGACACAACTCCAGGCTTGAATCTGGCTTGAACTCCAATCGATGGTAGGGTTGTGTCTCTGGAGTCAGGGTAATCCCAAAATGAGCTGGTCGTTAGGAGACCGGATGATGCTGAACTGAATCATCTCATGATGGTTTCCAGAAATTATCAGCTGGATGGGTTTGGTGATGTGGGTCATGTGGCAAAACATCTTTCCATCCAACGACCGAGCATACTCGGGGTGGGGCAGTGGGAGGGTGGATATGTCCAGTTCTTTGATCATCACATTGTCGATGAGGTTCGCGTCAGCTCTGGAATCCACCAGCGCGTTAACCTAAATTGTGCATATTTATCATGTGTGCCAATAATTATGGAGCCCACTGTATTGGCAGTACAAGAGATGTGCCCTATGTTCTTTGAATATTATAATTATTTGACATTGGTTTTGAGTCAGTGGGTCCTGTGACCTGGACGCTATTGAAATATGAATTTAAATATTTGTAAAAAATCAAACATGAACTGTGCCAGTATCTCCTGTCCTGCTGAACCTAAACACATTGTTAGAACACTCTGAGATCTGTGGCATTCATATAGGCAATCAGTAAATCGTCTATCATTCTCATCCACCAACCTCATTTTGTTTTTTTATCACACTTTGTGTTTTGGGCCATTATCTTGCTGCATGATGAAGTTCCTCCCAATTAATTTTTATTTTATTTTATTTTTTAATATTATTCCGATTTTTTTACCTTTTTCTCCCAATTTGGTAGCCAATTGGACCCCGTCTGATTCAATTCGAGCTATTATTAGATACACCACCGACACCCCGTCCCTCGGCGGCCGACGGGAGAGCGACACGCCTTCTTCAAGCCGCCTCGCCTCCCAAGTCATGACCGTGATTCCGAGGCGCTCGAGGTGCTTGTTTTGTGCGGCGATCTACTAACCCTGCCAAGTCCCTCCCTCTGGAGCAGCGAGCCAATTATTGCTGCTCCACGTGAGCCGGCCAAACTTGGCTTTTGGCAGGACCAAGAATCGAACCCTGGTCCCCGGTGTGCAACCCTCCCAATTCATTTTGACACATTTCTTTGTAAGTTGGCAGACAGAAGGTTTTTGTAGCCCTTTGAATTCATCCTACTGCTACCATCACAAGTTACATCATCAATAAATATTAGTGAGCCCACTCCAAAAGCAGCCATGCAAGACCAAGCCATGACACTTACTCCGCCATGCTTCACAGATGAGCTTGCATGTTTTGGATCATGAGCAGATCCCTTCTTTCTCCACACTTTGGCCATTCCATCACTTTGGTAGAGGTTAATCTTGGTCTCATCAGTCGATAAACCTTTGTGGCTCATCTCTGTACTTCTTTTCAAATTGTAATCTTGCCTTCCGATGCTTACAACTGATGAGTAGTTTGCATCTTGTGGTATATTGCTGCTCTCTAAGTCTTCTTTGAGTGGTTGAGAAACTTTCACCCCTGCGCTGTGGAGATTGGCTGATGTTTTTCTTCACAGCTCTCACAATATTTCTGTCATCAACTGTTGTTGTTTTCCTTGGTTGACCTGTTTGATGTCTGTTTCTCAGTATGCAAGCGGTTTCTTTCTTTTTCAGGACAGCTCTCTGGTCTGCATGTTAGTTTATTAAGTTGTTTAACGAATCTAGATAAGAAATACTAGGAAATGAAAGCTGAAATTTGGATGTCATCTCATGTACATCTTTTGACCTCAAACTCCGTTGTCTTCAGTGTGTAGCAAAAACAAAGGAATTGATCTTACTGTTCTAATACTTTTGGAGGGGACTGTACTGATGGATGGCTTCTAGGTGGCCAGTAGGTTTCATTTGAATATTTCAAATAGCAAAATGTCTGACATTCTATTCGGTGTACCAGGGAGACAAAATAGTTGTAATAATGAAAAGTAAAGTTTTTATTTAACATAGGCAAGATTAATTTCCCACCCCTCGGACATGCATGTGGGCTTGCCAATCTTTATTGATGATATAACTTGTGATGGTAGCAGTAGGATGAATTCAGAAGTCTACAAAAACATTCTGTCTGCCAACCAAGAAATGCGTCCAAATTAATTGGGAGGAACTTCCAATTTGTTGTGTTTTGGCCCAAAACACAACAAAGAGCTTCATTAGTGAGAAAGGTTTTAGAATGGCCAAGAGAATCAATAGACCTTTACCCAATTGAGCATGAATTTCACCTTTTGAAGAGGAGATTGAAGGGCCTTGCAGTTCCAATACTTTTGCAGGGGACTGTTGCTGTGTGTGCTCCCAGATGAACCACAGTAGATAATACCCTAGCCTACTCTGTAACTGGCATCACATACAGCTTGTTAGGTGATATTTACAGTGGAAGCCTACCCATTTCTGTTTGTTCTCAGTCGGTGTCTTGGTCATGGGAATTTGTAAACTATCAATTGCACCAAAAACTTTTAGGAGACCAAATAGTAGAAAGTTTCACTTGACACCTGTGTTGGGGCTTGGGAAAGTGAATCAGTGAATCAGTATTTATAATACATCATTGCTTTACCTGGAAGGAAGGTTCACCAAGAAAGGTAACTTTGACACAGTAGGGTGGCCGGTAGCGTAGTGATTTAGGTAAATGACTGGGACACGCAAGGTCAGTGGTTCTAATCCCGGATGTAGCCACAATAAGATCTGCACAGCCGTTGGGCCCTTCAGCAAGGCCCTTAAACCTGCAATGCTCCATTATTTCATGCTTAAGTCTAATCAACTGTATGTCACTCTGGATAAGAGTGTCTGCCAAATGCTAATAATGTAATGGATCTGTCAGTGCTTTTTCTAAACTAATTCCCAGAGAGTAGAGGCTATTTAAAGTTCACTTTCTTGCTTACTTTCCAGAATGAATGATTAATGATTAATAAATGCCTTATGCAGATAAATGGCATTGGCTACACATACGTATTAGGCTACATGAAATACTTCACGGTAGGTAGCCAATACTTAAAATGGGCCAAATTAAATATAGTGAATTAGTTTACTTAAATATGTGAAAATGTATAGCCCTAGCTCCAGTACGGTGGAACTCAGAAAACATCTCAGGAAAACATCCGCCAGTTCATGGAAAACTTCCCTCAATTACAGGAAACATCCTTCATCTGTGGAAAATGTCCGTCTGGAAAAAGTCCTTAGGTCTATGTAAAATGGCCCTCTGTTTCTGGAAAACGACCATCTGTTTATGGAAAACTGCTCTCGGTTGAAGGAAAACGGCCCTCAATCTTTGGAAAAAGTCCCTCTGTCTCAGGAAAACATCCTTTGATGTACATTGCAGTAGCTTAGTAGTGATCCTTATGAACTCTGCATTAGTAACAGACAAAATACTGCAATTTGTTAGTTTATTCTTAGTAAGTTTATTCTTAGTTTATTCTTATTGCTATCGTAATAGTGTAGTGGTTAATGTACGTGACTGGGACACGCAAGGTTGGTGGTTCGATCCCCGGTGAAGCCACAATACGATACACACAGCCGCTGGGCCCTTGAGCAAGGTATTGCTCCAGGGGAGGATTGTCTTCTGCTTAGTCTAATCAACTGTACATTGCTATGCATAAGAGCGTCTACCAAATGCCATTAATGTAATGTAGAATACATATATAAACATTGATTTTCTTACTTCACTCTGCTGGGACAGAGCAGACTATCGATTCTTCAGCTCAAGGGACTCTGCTCCATAATCTCTTGACCTCTTAGGGAGAAGATTCTTTCCATTTTAGTTTTTATCACCACTTCATTGTCACACTTTTTCACTGACAATATAGCAATTCTCACCTTCTCCAAGCTTTCTGTGGTTTCGGCTTTTGGGTGGTTTCACCTTTTGGGCCTTCCCCCCCCGATACCCAGGTCACCACACAGATCTCTGCCTGCTTTGCTGATATCTCTGCGTGGATGACTTCCCACCACCTGAAGCTTAACCTGGCCAAGACTGAGCTTCTCTACATCCCTGCTAAGTCCTCTCCAACAATCGACCTCTCACTGACTTGAGGACTTTGTAGTTTCCTCCTCCCATATGGCAAAGAATCTTGGGGTGACTCTTGATAACAGCCTCACCCTGGCTCCACAAGTATCTTCCACTGCCAGAACCTGCAGGTTCTTCCTCTACAATATACGCCGTATCCGTCATCTCCTGACGGAGAAAGCCACCCAGCTCCTAGTCTAGGCGCTCGTCATTTCCCACCTGGATGACCGCAACTCCCTCCTAGCTGGTCTCCCAGCTTGTGCCATCAAGCCCCTCCAGCTGGTCCAGAATTCTGCAGCCCGCCTGATCACCAGTCAGCCCAGGTTGGCTCATGTCACCCCACTCCTCATTGGCCTCCACTGGCTTCCTATTGCCGCACACATCCGATTCAAGGCCCTAGTGTTGGCATTTCAGGCTGCTAAGGGGACTGCCCCACCTTACATCCAATCCTTAATCACTCCCTACTCCCCAGCTAGACCACTCCGGTCTGCCAGCTCTGGTCGCCTTATGGTTCCCTCACTACGAGCACCTGGCGGTCGAGCTGCACGTTCACGCCTGTTTTCCGTTCTGGTTCCTCAGTGGTGGAATGACTTGCCTACCACTGTCAGGACAGCAGAATCCCTCCCCCTATTTCGATGCAGTCTAAAAACACACCTTTTCAAACTGTACCTTAGTCCTACCTCCTGGTACCCCCCCCCCCCTTTCCAATATCCCTATCCCTCTTGTCTAACCCAAAAAAAAAAAAAATGTTTAGAACAGCACTTCATGTGTATTTTGCTAGTTATGGATGTGTTGCTTTAACTTGTGGAAGAACCTATGCACTTGTAAGTCGCTTTGGATTAAAAGTGTCTGCCAAATGACTAAAATGTAAATGTAAATGGGTACAGAAGAATGTTGTAAACTTGAGCCGCGGTTTCTTGATGTTGGCAGCAGCTTTGCCTTTGCCTTCTCATTTGTGTTTCAAGGAGTTAACACGGAATTTAGGATCACATTGGACGTGGTGCATCTGATTAGAACTAATTTGCAGCTGAAAACAATAATTACTGTGATTGAATCGCATATCTAACCCAAGCAAATCAGAATGTGTTGGGCTTGCGTGGTTTAAATATGGTGGGGATGCTCCAGACCTGGCTAAGATAAAGAGTGCAGTGCTGAGGATAACTAAGTAGTTATAGCTAGCTAGTTTTGCAAGTTGGAAAAATGTGCTGGGACCAAAGATTATGCATACTAAGAGATCTTGCTAATGAGAAAGCTATTTGTATCATTACCATTGGTCGCCTGGGCTAGCAAGTTGAATTTATAACCAAGCAGTCATTTGCATTTGCCGGATTCAATTGGTTGGTTAATAGCTAGATAGCTCATGGATAGACAAAGAGCAAAATTCACCTCTCTATATCATGGCTATTGCACTTATTTCATAGGTGAAACTATTAATACCTTTTTCTGTTTCACACATTAAATATAAATACATATATCACTTCAATAGATATATTTACATTAAGCAAACAATATTTAAATGTGTCACATCTACCATACACCTTGGCTCCGACAGAGCATGGCAATGTCACCCAAGTGTTAGAAAAAAAAGCATTGAAAGCTTGGCCAATACTAAATATCATACAATAACTGACAGTACCAAAACAGTACCAGTCAAAATTGTGATCTGTCATAAGGTTAATCAGACCATGCAGATGCTATCAGTGTTCAGGCCCAAGGTCATCTTTGAGAGCTCAGAAGAGGATTTATGGGAATGAACCGATTGAAATGGCTAACTGCTAAATGCAGTAGGAAAATACATAACTGACAAACTGTGTCCTGTATGGGCCAAAAGCCTTCATTACTTGTCCGTTGATGGATCATACAGAGCAAGGTCAGACATGGCCTGCAGGAACAGGGGAAAGAGAGCTGTGAGGCAGGTTTCATCAATCTGTCACAGCGCGCATGTGTGCATCTTGAATAGCAACAATAAAGACTGCAACCTTGGTTTTTCCAAGTGAAGGGTATTGCAAGGGAGGGAGCGTTATGCACTGAGACAGTTTCAACTATAATGCACCAAATGAAGACCCGCTTCTTTAAAGGAAGAGCCTTGCTTGAATTCACTAATTGACATATTCTGTCATAAGAGTGCTATAAGGTGCTATATCATGTACATACATTTGTATGTATACTGAGAATTCAGAAAAAGTTGCACCTGTAAATATTAAATTAAATTACTGTAAAAATATTGAGATTAATAATTGATTTGGTGTATAGCTCTAACAATTGCTAATGTTAGCAAACTAAGTGACTGTAACTGTGTACTAAAGAGCTTGCAAATAATGCATATCAAAATCTTAGGACAAGACAGCTTTTTGTTTTTATAAACTTTTATCAACTTGGACTGTGCATCAACATGACTGTGCTGGCAGACAATTAGCCATTCCAGATTGGGGTGGAAGTTGAACATGCTTAGCTTCACATTGGGTACCACAATTATTAAATACAAAAGAAAGAAAACAATGGAGTTTGGGTACCAATTTGTAATTCATCTGGACCAGTGCTCTCCCTTCCATTCAGTATTACCCTTTCCAATGCAGCCTGTCACGTTTCTTGCCTCTTTGTCGTAGTTATTTCCTGGTTTCCCATTTCTATGTATTTTCTATGAGTTCCGTGAACCGTTTCAAGTTTGAGTTTGCCCTGTTTGTGTACCATGCCCCACGCACCTGATTTGTATTTCCTCATGTTTCATTCCACTCACCTGATCCTCATTGTCTCCTCATTAGTCTTGCATTTAAGCCTGTCTGTTTCTTTGTCCTGGGCCAGATTGTCTTACACCTTGCTCGCAGTTTATTTCCATGTACCAAGCCTGCTCCAAGCTCCTTTGTCCATGGTCCTCCACCCTTCTCCTCCTCCAAGCCATACCTCTGTTCTTGCCTTTCCTCTCGCACTGGTCTCCTGACCCTGCTGGCCTCTGTATGTGGACTGTCTGACCTTGTAAATAAAGATCCCTTTTCCCTCAGTTCTGAGTCTGAGCTTGGTTCCAGACATTGATGGCCACGTTTTAAAAACGGTCTCATGATCAACCATGGAAATCAGCCCTCAGTTAATTGTCAAATGTTGAATTGTACAATAAGATTGTTTCAACCCTTTCAAAGACCAAGCTTGCCCTGTCAGTCCATCAGCAGTTATTGAATCAGAGTGTACACGGATAGCATAAACAGAAAGCAGGCAGTTGACCTACCATGGAGGTTGTGGTATCCAAGAAAATTCATACATATGTTTCAATGCCTTACAGTCTCTGGGTATCACTACGGGGAGACATAGTCCATTTTTGACGAGTGTGTCCTGTACCTGGTTTTTGTGCTCCTCAGATATGGCTACAGCTGTTGTAATACATTTGCGAGGCAAAAGAAGTGCAACTATAGAAGACCTACAGAAAAGTACCTGGATGTCATTGGATATAACCCAGATGTAACTGGATGTCACAACCCATTTTAGATGAGGCTGGCAACAAGAGATTAATAATAATTTCACTATATAAAATATTTTTTTTGATACAGAGATCTGTTCATATTAATATTACTTCATTCGATAATAATTCATGACCAGCGATCATTTGCAGTTAAATACAGTTTGTGAGCCTCATTAATGGTTTAATAGGTGAGTAAATCCCCATTACTATCTACAAACACAGTTACTACATTTACTTTGCTTGATCATGTTTTGTTGTGCATTAATAACACTTAATTTGACCAAAATGATTTTGTAGGAAGTTTTTGTAATTGCATCACTGATTCAATTGTTATCTGAAAACATTTTATCTTTAACATAGAGTCAGTAACCTGATGAACCACTGTTATTAGTAGTAGTGATATTTCTGCATGGCAAATAATGTACTTGTAGATGTAGTAGTGTAATTGAAAAACAACAGACCCAACTGTCATGACATGCATGTTGCTTGTTCTGAGTAATTGACTCATTCATTGAAATGGGCGTGTTCAAAATAATACCAGTGTGGAGTTTAATTAGAGAATTAATTCATAATGTGAAAAACCACGTGTCATTAACTGTCCTTTATTAAGAAAGAAGGGAAGCAAAGTTTCACACGTTGTTATAAAATATATTTCCTTCTGAATTGCTAAGTAAAATGAGCCATTCCAAACATTTATCGGAGGAACAACGTCATTTGAAAAAAAGTTGATTGGAGATGGGAAAATGTATAAAGAAGTGCAGAAAATTGTAGGATGCTCAGCTAAAATGATCTCAAATGCTTTAAAATGGCAACAAAAACCCGAAACACAAGCAACTACTGTTAAACGGATCAAAGAACAGAAAAATCATGGTATGGGGATGTTTTTCATACTACGGTGTTGGGTTTGTATACCAGGGATCATGGATCAGTTTGAATACATCAAAATACTTGAAGAGATTATGTTGCCGTATACAGAAGAACGCCCCTGAAATGGGTGTTTCAACAAGACAACGACCCCAAAGTGAGCAACATCTTGGTTCCAGACAAAAAGGATTGAGGTAATGGAGTGGCTAGCACAATCCCTGACCTCAACCCCATTCAAAACCCAAAAATTCACTGGAACTGTGGAATGTAGTTCATTCATCCTGGGCTGAAATACCTGTTTATACAGAAACTTGCCCACCAGATAATATGGCAGGTACACAGACCGATAAGGTAACAACTGCTAATGTAATTATTGACCAGACCTGGTAATGGAATATTTTCATGTTCTCAGGTGAAAGGTGTCGGGTTTATGTTCCGTCTCATTCATCAAAGTCTCGATGAAGCTCGAAGCACAGCACCTTTTTAATTGTCAGAGCTTCACTGGAGGAAATTATTCAGCTCATGCTCTACAAACACTCATCACACTGATGGAGAGTCTGATTCCATTACAATGGATCTATCTGGCTGAAAGCCGCCTACACCGCTTAGATTTCTTGCACTAAAATCTTATAAATAAAATTCCTCCACCTATAAAAGCATTGCTGAGGAATCGGTTCAAAACAGCTTGTGTCAACCAGTCAGCAAGTACATGAGAATATAAAAAAATAAATATTTAAACGGAAAAAGAAAAAGAAAAAGAACAGAGCATTTATTCAGCCATTTCATGCGCAACATTTTCAAGCAGTTTTTGTGCATTTTTGTGCATCAACACTGTATTAAGCTTGATTTTCAACCAGTGGAGCTTTTGATAATCTGACTTTTAAGGGTGATGGAAAGCAGTATTCTCACAACAGGCAGTGATGAAGACTCTGCTAAGGGCCTAGCAGCTGAAAAGTATTTTTGTATTCTTTGCCTATTTATTTAAAAACCTCCTATTAGTGATATCATGCTTGTCCAGCATTATAGCATCAATGTCTGCACCCTTAGCGACCTACAATAAATATTATGAAATCATATGCTGTAAAACTTTTGAATAAATGAATATAAAGGACACAACTGAATACAGTGTTTTCCCTAGTATTCTCTCCCATCAGTGGCACATTGGTTTAAGGATACAAATACAAACAAAGCTATTCTGACCCATTTGCCTCACAGCACAGCATAGACAATTCTAGCATTACTCACCTATGTGGGGGAAACACTGGAATAAACATCAATTATTATTTCTAAAGTATTGCTGTTTTGTTATACAGTATAGGATAAACAGAGAATGAGTTGAGGTACAATAATTATTTTGTTTCTGTTGGTGGAGGAGTTTTAAAGAAGAGAAGAACATATGGACCGGTGCAGATATAATTAACGTTAGCACAGTATCTTATTAGCACTTATTCTATCATTGCACATAGCTAGCTATCTTCAAACTATACCGCACTTATCTAGCTTATGGAAGCAGAGCTATTAGTTTACCTATTGCATTTTGATAGATAGCCAACATGTTGTTGATGGTAGGGTGCAACCCCAATACTTTTGTGTAGAACCAAATTTGGCTTTTCTATTGGGTCAATGCAGCAAGTCAAAAGGGCTGTGACAGTAATGACATCGTCACCACTTCATTTGCTTAGCTACGGCTGTTCCACCAACAAAGAAAAATGTGGAAGACCAACAGCAAAAGCATGTAATGGATTTAAAGCTATTTCAAGATTCCAGATCTGTGCTTATCTCATTTTTGACCAAAATCGAATCTGCCGTGTCGAGTCACATGTCAAAACAATAAGTAAATTTGCAAACAGGTGAAAGGCCCTCAGGGCCTGTTGTTCACTGAGGTGGAAGGCGGCTTAGCCTGCCGGATGCAAAGCTGACTTAAATGACAGTTTTACACACTAGTCTACAACAATAAGAAGAATCTTGAAACAATTGGCAGAGCTGCCCGCTTTGGGAGAGGGGAAATCCATCCATTTTCATGGCAACTGATTGTCTCTGTAATCCTGTGCAAGTCTCTGCTCGAATAATGAACTACCCAGACATCCTGGTTTAAAGCAGGCAAAGAATTGTCAGCTTGCGCGGGCATGTGTGTTTGATATATGACAGGGGACCCTTGGTATCTTCTGGCATATAACCATCCAGGGCCTAGCTGCCCCACTGATCAATGCCCTGAGTCAGTCTAAACCAGCAGGTTGGTGATTGGTGGGCGTGGTCCCTCCACAAGCAGCACCTGGAGTTTGATTAACTTCCTAATAAGAGCTCCTCTTTGGGGGGAAGCAAATCCTGTTGACTAAAATGAGCAGTTGTAACACTTGAGCAAATCTGCTTTTTGTTATTCTACCGTGTTGAGGTTTTGTGACCCTCCCCCCCCTCCCCACGGACATGCTGAGAGAGAGAGAGAGAGAGAGAGAGAGAGAGAGAGAGAGAGAGAGAGAGAGAGAGAGCGAGCCTGCACTGAATCAGTAGCTTTTTGCCCCCGGCCACATATGCACACTGTGGGCAAAAACGGACAAAAAAGGATCAAAAGTGAAAAGGTACCCTTTTTGTGGAATGACCCAGCTGAACTGATAGCCAACTAATAGTGCATTCATATGGTGCTTCAGGCTAGTGTCACTTGGGCTGGAAGTTTTTGCTCACTGAAAAAAAAATTTTGCTTGAGTCTATTTGAAGCCCACAAAATTACCAAACTGCTTGGATGTGTCAAAATCCGCAATAAAAATATTGTGTGACGGCTCGGAACACGCCATGGACCAGCCAGGAAACTATAGCCCGTTTTAATTTAATGAAAGTTTACTTTTGATGAAGTAAACAATACTTCAACAAACCCAGTCAATGTGTGATTGTTAATACAACACTGACAAACCCGTTTTACCAACACAGACACATGGCAGCGGGTCAAACATGCTGCTTGTCGCACAAATTGAAAAATCCTCACAGTCAAACTGAAGTGTGCGGTAAACTGAGAAACTTAATATCAGGAATCAGGTCTTTCATTCCCCCCAACCTGCCATTTCTGCTCTCATGGCCTTTTTGCACCAGCATTATCAGCATATAGCAGCGGAACATCCCAGCCTGATGCCTTTATATTTTTCTTCCCGATACGACTAAGGCTCTGTTCTCCCTGGCATCCATGAAGTACCTGATTCCTGAGGTTTCTGAATTACATTTCATTGCTTTTTTGTGTGCCTAGAACACATTATGTACCACCATGCATGTACTGTACTGTAGATGTAAGACCTGGCTTGTGTGCGCATGTGGGTACTGTGTGATGTTGTGCTACCGTTTCATGTAAATTATCCTCTCTGCCCAGCTGCCAGATCCAATAGAGACTTGAAGCTGAAATACTCTGGAAACCTTGCACATCTTCAACTGTGCAGGCATGTAAGGTCCAGCATTGCATGTGACAGCTATTCCCCCAGCATGCATATCTTGCAGGTTATTCTGTGGCAGTCAGACTCAAAGCGTGTGAGCCTGGCTGTTTCCTGCACAGCGTGCTCCTACTGCATTCCTCTCTCCTCCCAGCAGCTCCTGCGTGACTTGTGCCCAGCTTTCAGACCAGAGGTGTGTACACATTACACGTCCTATTACAGAACTGTCAGCCATTAACATTTCAAAAAGCTATGGCTTCTCCTGACCGTAGTCAGCAGTGTGATATTTGTCTCTCTCGGTGGTAGGGCTGGAAACTAAAAAAAGAAAAGAAAAAAGAAGCAAATCATAAATTTGGTTCAGGTTTTTCATGGTTTTCTGCTGCCTTGTCTTTCGTTGGGTAATCACAAAAATTATCACAGTTTGACTAGCCATAAGCATCTGACAGGTATTGGTTTTTCTCAGATTCAGAAGCTATAACCTTACAGCAGAGAGACAAATACAAATATTACTGATCGTAAATGTGGTCTCTTTCCTGTGAGTAAGTGCACCATTTAACTGATATAGTTTATGTATTTCATGTAGGGCCATTTTTTTTCCTGCTGCTTATTGTGTCAAAGAGAAGCATTAGGATGCCAGTGGTGGCTATGAATAAGCACCCGAGAGTTGAGAAATTCCAGTCATCAATGGTTTATTTACAGGAAGTGTCAAGACCCAGCAGTGTGATAAAGTGGATAACCGATATAGACAAAACAAAACACTTAACTAAAAACAAATCAGCAAAAAGAGAGATTTTTACAGCTATACACTGTGAAAAGGGTGTTAGACTTTCATTCCAGCACTCACCATCAAAGAGGAATCTTTGGCATGCTCAAATTAGACCTTATTCTTTCTTTCCTTATAGACCTTAATTGCATTACAGTGTTAATGCAGTCAATTTAGTAATGTAGTAATCCCTGGTCTAACATTTGCTGGAAAAAGTTTGTGAACCCTTTGGAATCCCCTGGATTTCTGCTTTGATTCTTCATAAAATCTGGTTGGATCTTCACAATTATATACAAAATAATTAAACCAATAACACGCAAACTTGTACTTTTACTTTTTTTGCTACTGTAGCTGCTTATAAAAATTTGCAAAACCATGTGGATTAATTTTGGACTATTCCTCCCTACAAATCTGTTTCAGTTATCAATATTTTTGGGTTGTCTTGATTGCACATCCCTCTTCAGATCAGATTGGCCATTCCAAAACAGAAATAATCTTGGTTTCCTTCACAGTGTCCTTCCATGAACACCATTCTTGTTCAGTGCTTTTCTGACAGTTGATACATGAACACACATTTTTGCAGTTTGCTCAGTATTCTGGAGGTATTTTTCTGCTACCCTAGGTTATTTTTCACCTCTTTCAACATTGCTCATTGTGCTCTTGGATCAACAGTCCTGAATTTGTAGGCAATCTGTTTTACAGTGGATTAATATACACCCAGGTCTTTAGCAATGCTTTTTTTTTTTTTAGCCTTTTCCTGCATCATGCATCTCTACAATGCGTCTTCTAAGATTTTGGCAAAGTTGTTTGGATCGAGGCATGGTTCATACTAACCAATCTTTATTGATTTGTCAGTAACCAGGCTTTGTGTGCCTTTGTTAAAAGGGTAAGGCACCTGTGCAATCCCCACTGCCAATCTGATCTTTTTAATTGAAACACACTCCAATTAGCAATATGGAGCATTAACGCAGAGGTTCACTTACTTTTTCCAGCCTGCAATGTGAATGATTACTCAATACAATCAATACAAAATGACAACTGTTAGTGTGTGTCTGATTACTCAGATTGTGTTTATCTATAACTGTTACTTTTATGAGTAATCAAAGCAGAGATCCAGGTAATTCCAAAGGGTGCACCTACTTTTTCTTGTAATTGTATCTGTTTTTTGTATCCCAACGTGAATAGACTATTCAGAAATGCACCTATGCATACCTTGTACAGGATATTATTTGTTCTTTTTACCAATGAAATTGGGAATATGTTCTGTTTTTTAATTAATTGGTAAGTCCCAGGCTGCTACAGAATGGAACTGGTTATTTGCACAAAAAACAGCATTATACAAAAACAAGTCAGATTTTCCAATATTGGAGAAAACATTACATACATGTCTGCATGTTGGGTCAATCAACTATAGTTATGAAAGAACAACATAATGAAAAGAAAACAGCAATTTTGTATGCAATAAAACAAGGTTTTTACTGCATGTCTCACATTGAGGGATATATTTATTAGTTAACAGTGCTAGAAAGTTGAATTAGGAAGCTGTGTCAGAAGCTGCGTTCCCGTCCACAGTCTGCTGTTCATCTTTCAAGGTCCCCTTGCTTGGCCAGGACCATCCGTAGCTTGCTTTGTTCACCCTATTTGCCCTTCTAGAAGTTTGCTTGATTAATAGCTTTCAGTATCTGTATAAGACATGCATATGCATAAGCTACATTCTTTATGGCACTAAATCAATCTACAGATGAAAATTGATGATGGGTAATTATTTTGTTAGCTCTAGTCAAGTACAGACACATTGTTATTACTATGTTGTGTCTTTTGAAAAGATGATGCAGTAAAAAAAATTATTGTGAGATCCAGCTTAGAGCTTGTTTTACTTTTAGCTATTAACTAAAAACACATTTATTATGGATCTTAAAATTACATCATGTTTAACGAGGCTAGAGTAATGCAAGTAACCATTGTAATTCAAATTAAAGTGTGTTATTTGATGTAACATCAAGTTCAAGTTCTGAAAAACCCCTATCCGATGGGTTCCTATATATGAAGTAGAGGGGTAAGGGCCTCTGCAGAGATGAACCCACCTATTGCACAGCCAGACACTTTCATTTGAGGGCGAAGGGGGTGGTTCCACATCCCACCCCTGGCTGCTTCTCTGACACGTACACACACATGCAGAGATACTCCACAAATCTTGCAGCACCACTCCAAAAATCTTCCCTCTGGACACAGAACTGGATAGACACAAATACAAACCAGTAAGCGTTGTTTCTGCACACCTCTTATGTCCGCAATACATGTATTCCCCCTTCCCAATATCTGTAGTTTGTGAGTCCCTCTTTTTCAGGTTTTACCAGCGTTTTATCTACCCATGCCCCCCTGACGAAGAAAAAAGTATTTAATGCGTCAAAAATGTCCAGGCCTACATCTGCATCTGTGCCAGCACAAAATACATTATTCATACATTATTGTATAAGTACAGTGTGGAAAATGTTTGGCTTGTGCACTATTTTTAAAAACAGTCTGGCTCCAGGAAATGGAACACTGATAAAGTATATACTGTGTGAGCAGCTACTAAAGGATGTGTCCTGTTATAATGGACTCTCAGTCATACTTAGTTAACAGGATATTTATAATAACTTGGATGTAGTAGGCTAAGGAAAAGCCAAATGCTGTTTGAATACTCATAACGAACAAAAATAAAGCACTTCATTTCAAATAATTATTTTTGGCTCAGTTAAAATGCAAAATATTCCTAGAATGCGGAATGTATTAGTGAGATTTGATAACATATTTTCCCTGTTTTCCTCATAATACATTCATGTGTCAAAATCATTTAAAATTCATACAGTAGCTGAGTAATTATGAAATGTGATTGCTACCAAATCGCAAATACTTATGTTTCTAAATTCCAACTGACAACATAGACGTTCTTCGGTACAATACATAGAGCAAATTGCCAGTAACCTATGAAAGAATGACTTCCATTCTTGAAAACAAGTGAAGAAATGTAATGAAAACTGAAAGTGAAACAGAAAAATGACTTCATTTTCTTTAATTTGCATGGAATGTGTTTTCATGTGTCCGATAAATAAAGTCCAGATGCATTGCATTGTGTTTTGAGGTTTATTGTTTCACTCTGGTACTGTAATCAGGGTATTTAAAGCAGTGTTAAACACAAGTATGGAATATTAGCAGCGAGAATTATGCCGCTGCACAAGAGCCGGCCAAACTTGGCTTTTGGCGGGACCAGGAATCAAACCAACAGCAACAGCAACAGACTGCAACCACCTTGCTCTTGCAAGAGCACCTTGGAATACTCTTGCATTCCATTTTTGTGCATCGATTCCATTACTAGGGGTGAGCGAGTACGACATCATCCGTATCTGTATCCATATCCGTTCAACCAACTAAATTATCCGTATCCGTTCTCGGAAGTAGGCATGACTTAACCCGGACGTAGACATCACCCGGAAGTCGTGTCATTTAAACAGTCCCTCATACTTCATTGCGATCTGCAGTAAAGTACATAATAATGCCAAGACTTTCACGTGAAGCACAACTACTACAGCTTTGCACTCTGTTATGCAGGTAAACCGTCTATATAAAACGAAGCGTGTACGTGCGTGAACAATTTTACAAGTCAACACTTTTGGCTGAGCTGTAGAAGCCTGCCCGTTCGTATCAGCACCACTATCTGCGTTGCTGTCCAATTTAAAATGTAAGTCTTGGTACTAATAATAGTCTACTGGGGAGTTTTTTTAATGAACAAGAAGGAGAGAGCTGACATACAAAAAACTAAACAAGAGACGTTGTTTTCGGAGAAGACCTTTTAAAACTACCTTTCGAAGGTGCGCAGATCACTGCACTCCAACCATCTAACTTTTCAGAAAGTCTCTTGTTTAATTTTTTTCTTGCACGTGTATTTCAAATACATGATATCACATATAAATAAGACAGATTTATTTATTTGTTTGTTTAAAAATAAGTCCGGCGGCACGGATGGTGCAGTGGGTAGCACTGCCGCCTCACAGCAAGGAGGTCCTGGGTTCGAATCCCCGTCGGCCGGGGCCTCTCTGTGCGGAGTTTGCATGTTCTCCCTGTGTCTGCGTGGGTTTCCTCCGGGTACTCCGGTTTCCTCCCACAGTCCAAAGACATGCACGTTAGGCTGATTGGAGAGTCTAAATTGCCCGTAGGTATGAGTGTGTGAGTGAATGGTGTGTGTGCCCTGCGATAGACTGGTGACCTGTCCAGGGTGTATTCCTGCCTTTCGCCCAATGTATGCTGGGATAGGCTCCAGCCCCCTGCGACCCTGATCAGGATAAGCGGGTTCAGATAATGGATGGATGGATGGATGGATGGAAAAATAAGTCCCATATATACCTAAAATGTTCACTGAGTGTACACAAATCATATAAACAGTGGTGTGTAAACAGCATGATAGAAAATGCTGTGAATTCATAATGGTAGTAATGGTTCAGCTGTGGTACTGGCATGAATTTGAAAGCAGAGAAGATAACTTTATCAACAGGAGAAACAGTTAGAAGCCGTACTTGGCGTTCTTTCCAGGTGTGCACCCCTGGCTAGGCCGCTGCAGTGGTGTAGATGAAGAGTGATTAGTTAGAAAAATGGTTAAAGAAAGTGATGTGAAGTGTAGTGAAGGTTTGAATTGAGGGGAAAAGAGAATGCTGCATTCGGGATAGTTGTTTGTGGCAGACGGCTCTATCACAATGATCCACAATGTTGGAACCATGCTGGTAGATCTCAAGGATCACACCTTAGCTGATTTGCATCTCCTTTTGCACCACCTGTTGGACACTGCTGGTAATAACATTATTTTTGTCACACAACACATTACATTACATTAATGGCATTTGGCAGACGCTCTTATCCAGAGCGACGTACAGTTGATTAGACTAAGCAGGAGACAATCCTCCCCTGGAGCAATGCAGGGTTAAGGGCCTTGCTCAAGAGCCCAACGGCTGTGCGGATCTTATTGTGGCTACACCGGGAATCGAACCGCCGACCTTGTGGGTCCCAGTCATGTACCTTAACCACTACGCTACAGGCCGCCCTAACACAACCACTGTTGTCCTGAAAACAGGTCCCAGAGAACCACGGGGTCTGTGGGTTAATTAGTTACCTCACCTGATTTCTTGGGTCTGAATCGGCTTGCTTTATTTAAGATTGAAAACAAAAACTCCACCAAAATTTGTCATATGAATAGCCAACATCCTATATACATCCCTATACATCTGACACAAAGCATGGCTGTAGTGTGACTGTTAAACAGTGAGTAGAGTGACAGTGAGCATGCACCGGACATCCTTTCCACAAAATGTCTGTTCTTGACATTCCAGTAACTGAGAAAACCAAAGAGGCAGATGAGATGTATGAGCTCTATCACATTTCCCCAGCTTGGTTAGAGTATGAGTGCACTCCAATAGCATTCACTTTTTAAAAACTGCAATCATCACAAAATGCATATAGGATCTTTCTAATACATTCTCCTTTCTGCCTTTTCTTGCATTTTATATGAAATTACCCCATAAGAAACCAATCTACTTGGATTTATATTCAAGAGTTGAAATTTTTTTTACTGAGAAGTGCGACCTATTAACATTTTTTGGCAGCATGCCACTGCACACTGCAATACCCAATGAGAAACATTTCTCAATAATCTGTTGGGGTGAAAGTTTGATTCTTCCCAGAATATTTTTGTGAAATATATTTTAATGTAGTGCAGTGCACTTCTTTCCCACGTTTTTGCTCCACCCTCCAGTTTTAGGTAGTCCAGTTCTCATTTCCTTTATTTCTCTCAACTGAATCGATCACAAGCAATGGCTCCTGTTTAATTTTTCGCTCAATTTAAAAAACTTTTTTACAAATTATAAAATACATCAAATCTCACATATTCTTTTAATAAAGGAGAAGCTGCCATTATACCTGTGAAAAATTAGCTGCATTAAGAAGCATGACAAATTGTAGCTCACCAAGCTGCTGTGACAACTCCATCAGCCTAAGCAATTACATTATCATTCATCAGGACAACCAATTACATTACTGCTCATCAGGGGAGTCTTTGTGTGCCATAAGCCAGAGACAATACTCCCTGAGCATCCAACATGATTGCCACCGCGTCAGGTCCAAACCACCAAGGCCACTGCAGTGGATTTTTATTCTATGACTCAGGTTTGATCTGATCCGATGGAGAATGAAGGACTGAAAAGCATCCTCATTTCTTCACACTTGCGATTCAGCTGTATTCAGCATCCAACCTTGTGTCATAGTACACAAATCTATATAAAGGTGCTTGATACCCCACTAATCAACAAATAAACGTAAACTTGTGTATGTGCACACACATACCATAGACTTCAGAATTATTGGTATGCTTAGAAATGAAGAAAAAAGGCTGAAAATATAATAAACAACACATATAATAATCAATATGTTATGTTCAAACTTATGGAATAACGATACTTTTTTTTTACGATACATTTACTCTCATGTAAAAAAAATTTTTTTTAAGTAATCAATTCTTTCTGAAAACCATAGGTGTCAAAATTACTAGCACCCCTAAGAATTATTGTAAATACTATCAAAAAAGAGAAATTGGCAATACTGTTTTGTTTAATTTGTTACTCTTAATTTTAATTTGTCTAAAGGAACTATATTGTGTCATTCCATCACTTCCTGAGTATAAAAATGAGGTCACAAGCATGAAAAATCCCTTTGTCATCCATCTGCATGGAAAAAGCCAAAGAACAGTCAATTCAGAAGAGACAGATTGGAAAAAAAACAAAGCTGGTAGCCTATAATGCCTTTCTAGCTGACAATTACGATGATGTTCTATTATGCTATTATGTTTCATTGTTCTGCATTGTTCTTCTGTGCAATCCATTAATGGTGGACAGCCAAACTTTTAAAAAGTGGCAGAAATGTAGAAATGTGCCTCAGTAGAATTTATGTGAAAAAGCTGTGCACTGTGACTGTAATGGCTACAGTGGTATCATACACAGTGTAGCATAAAGTGCAATGGCCTCTACTTTGTTAACACCTGTTATCAGATAAAACACGTCTTGGGCAGTTCCTTTTAGGCTCCTCACTTTGCTCTTGCCATCACTATAATAGTTAATACATCAATCATGGTCTGTCCACAAGTTATAAGGTTGAGGAATGGCGGAGAGCCAGGAGCGACTAAGGGTAACCCCTTGTAAGCGGGCACGCAAACGTGTCCACCACTAAACCCCGGAAGGTAGATGAAACAAAATAAAGGAAATAGCCCCAAAAAACGGCTGAGGAAAATAAAGCAACCCTTAAAAACCAGGGCGAATAACCCAACCAAAATGAGTGCTGATAACGAGCACTACAACCTCAGACCGGGGACAAAATAAAATAACAACCTAGTAAGAAAAACACTAGGCACGAAAACAAAGAACCTTGAGACACAGCTCAGGAAAAAACACAAACCAAAATACATGGGGACAACATCCCTCACCCGCATGCTCACACGAGCTGAAAATGAAATCAAAAGAAAAACAAAGAACCTTACGGAAGACATCAGCCTTGCACACAGCACCAACAGGCTGAGCATCTTCCTTACCTTTTCTTTTGTTTTGTTTTGTAAATGAGACAGAACCCCGAACCTGCACGATACCTGACTCAATAAGGCTCAGAGTCTTACCGCGTGCATACCGGCTTGGTATTAGAGCGAACAGTAACACCAAAGCGTCGACCGACTGTCATAGAGAGTGCTTTAAATACCCTCCGGAGGTAGGTGAAAATAATAAAGCCCCCTGGTGACCACCACTGGAACTACCTCCAAACCCTGACACAAGTGACCAGAACTCGGCAGGCTCTTTTAGGTACTACTTAGCAAACTTTAACCTAGCCATCCTGTTTGTGCAACAAACTAGTGGTTTGCATCTTGCAGTATAGCTTCTGTAGAACTGGTTGTGAAGTCTTCTGCAGGGAGTAGTTACTGACACATCCACGCCTGCCTACTGTAGTGTGTTTCTGATCTGTCAGACAGGTGTCGAAGGGCTTTTCTTCATTATGGCGAAAATTCTTCAGCCAGCCGCTTTGCAATTACTGAGCTCACCAGTTCTCTCTTTATTCTTAATGGTGTTCCAAACCGTTTATTTTGGTAAGCCTTTTGTTTAGTTTTCATTATGTCTCAACACCATAGTGGCTTTCTTGACAGGCATAGGCACAACTCAGATCATCATGTTGACAATGCCAATAATAGATTCCAAGACAAACAAAAGCTGAGAATCACGACTCGGTGCTCAATGCTTTCTTATACCTGCACCAAGGAAGCCCCTGACAAATCAGTAACGGCTGAGAACAAATAAATATAAAAGGGTAACAAAAGTTAAAGGTAGCAGTCTGCACTTTTATCTTATATTCATTGTTTAATTTCAAATCTATTGTGCTGGAGTACAGAGCCAAGAACAGAAATTGTACCACTGTCCAAAAAGACTGCACTGTATGGTATATGTAAACAGTAAGCAAAAGATGATAGAGATTTAAAAAGTTTTAATTGATCAAATTAAAGGCTGAGGTGAACCAGTAGGCCCCTAATCGGTGAAAACATAGACAGGTGGCCACAAAAACAAATAATCTGGAACAAAACCCAACATACACTGGGTGACCCAGGACTGAACGTGAGAACCACTGTACTAGAGCAAGTGTGGTCAGGTTTTACAAAGGTAAAACCTCAGTTTTCCAGTTAAGAACTTAAATATCCAAACTATTTTAAAATCTTGTGTTTCCATTTCCATGAGTATGAAAGGAGTAGAATACGTGGGAATATCTTACAGTACCACTTGCACCTACCCACCTGAGGACAAGCAGTGAATGCAAAAGAGGTGAGAGAATTTCTAAGGCTGTCTGGAAACCTTCTAATGTTCATTTACTTGGTGTTACTGTAGCTAATCAGCTAGAAAGAAGCAATAGCAGACAGAGTCTGGAGGAGCTTGGAGTGATTAAAGCAGAAAATTGCAATCTGCTGGTGGAACCGTGTGATGTTCAGACAAAAGGGAGGATTTAAAAAAAAAAATGAAAACAGCAGTAGCCTTTCACCTCATAAGCAGGCACATTGGTCGAACATAAGGAGGTATTCAGAAACATCTGACCCTCTCTGAGCATCTGAGACCCATGAGTCATGTTGAAGTTCATTGGAACACATGGATAAGCTGAACAAGAGGAGAAACAAACCCCTGCTCAATTTTACATATATACATACAGCATACTATAGAACATTTTGCAAACTGCATACAATCTTATACAATTATAAAATGGCTAATTGTTTACTTTAACTATTTTAAACTATCATTTATGATTGGAAAGCCGCTACTTCTTTAAAATGTTTGACACTTTTAAGATTTAAGCCTTGATTGCTGCTGGGTTTTCCTGACATAGCCATTCTGTCCCCACTGCAGAATGAGAGCAATTTTCTTAATGGACAGATCCTAATAAACCTCTTAAATTTTTTTAATGGATTTTGAAAGGTTGCTGCTGCTGACCAATTGTGGGATTTATGATTTAATCATCCAAACACATCCTGTAGAAGGCTTCCAAACCTCCGTCTAGCAGTGACACTAAAATGACAGAAAATTGTACCTTGGGAAAAATTTGACTCTGTATTTGAGAGGCAAAAACAGGAGGCAACAATGGTTTATTTTCAGTTGTCAAAGGCCATTTGTTACATAAACAGTCAAAGACAGAAATATAGTTTCACTCCAGACTAAATCATTTCTTGCTTTCTTGTGATGAAAATGATAGCTGCACAATGAACGTCAGAACTCTGGGATGACTAATGACTGGATTACTGGAAATTATGTAATACTTCTCCATTTCTAAATTTATGGAATTTGAGGATTTTGCAATGGAAATAAAAAATAAATACTAAGAAAATATATTTACTGTATCCTTCCTTTTAGGATATTTTTATTCTGACATTTTATATTCTTAAAAATATTATTTCCATGTGTCACTGCTAAATTTCCTGAAAATGATGATTCACAGAATCAACAAAATAAAATGTCTCAATGTTAAATCAAGTCTACCAGAGGTTGTATTAGTCTAATAGGGACCAAATATACTCTATTAGTACTTTACATTCCAATTTTTTCTCTGCATGATTCCATGAGTTCAGCTGTGCATCAGATCGGGCAAGGTTAATAAAACTGGGGTGATCGTGGACATTCTTGGGGTAATTACCAGCGTGGAAGGCAGGTAAATTACAGTGCTGAAGATGCCTGATAGGTCATGTGTTTAATATTCCCACATACCCCCTCCAGAAAGCACCATGCCAGGGTTGATCTCATTAGCTTTGTGATAATTGGCTCATTTTCGAGAGACGAAAGGGTCGAGAGGGAGAGCAGCCATCTTTTATGTGTAAGCTAATGGATTGCATCAGCCAATTTTGCCAGCCTTTCCTAGCTGTCTTCACTGACTGTAACCCCTCTTCTACATACCCTCACTGTTCCAGTCTTTGTGTAACAGCTGGAGATCACTTTCTTATGCCTGGATAATTGACCTGAAGTCAATCTCCCCAGCATATAATTTCTCACAGGAATTACATGCTATATACCATCTCTGTCATTATATGTTAAAATCCTCATGCAATTGGTGCAAAAAGAAATGACCACTTATTTTTTATTTTGTCATGACATCAGGAAGTGCACGTACAAGTGACAGCCATACATGCCCAAGCTATAACACCTCCTCCACCGTATTTCACTAATATGGTGGTATGCTTTGCATCATGAGCAGTTCCGTTCTTTCTCCACACCTTTTGCTTTGATACAGTACAGTTTCACTTTGATACTGGTTAATACTTGTCTGTCTGTAAGTTTGCTCTACAACTGTATCGTTTTTCTAATATATCTTTTAGAAAACTCTAACCTGTTCTGTTCTTGATGCTTATCTTCATCTGGCAGCATACCCTTTGAGGTTATGCTCGTGTAGTCTCTTTATTTTAGTCTTTTGACATATCTACAGTATGCCTACATACTGAGAGTGCTCTTGATGTGCTTTGGCAGTGAAAATATATTTTTCTTCACAATTCAACACATTTTTTAGTCATCCAATGCAGTCTTCTGTGGTCTACCAGGTTGTTTGCTATTGCTGAGCCCACCTGTGCATTATTGCTTTTTAACAGTTTGACACACCCAATGTTTTCGCTTTGTCTCTGATTGATCTATTTAGATTTTTCAGCTTCATGCTGGCCTGTTTTTACATATTGAGAGACAACAACATCAGAGGCTCCAAATGCATATTCCACACCCAGAATCAACTCAGACCTTTTCTTAGCTTTTCTGTGGATAAACTAATACAGTAACAACACACAGCTGACAAAGAAACAGCTGAGCAGCCAACTGTCCAATTACTTTTCATGCCCCAAAATGGGGGAACTGTATAAAAAGGGCTACAATTCCTTCATGATTCACGCAATATGGATGTGTATACCTGCAAATTAAAGCTGACAGTCTTTATCCGTATGTTCTATTGTTTCCTTTCAAATCCAGTGCACTGGAGCGCTGAGCCAAAACAACAAAAATTGTGTTACAGTCCAAATGCTTACGAACAGCAAGGTATATCCACAATGGTGGCTGCCTCTAAAAACTGCAGTGATTGTGTATCACAGTTCAGGTTTTCTGATCGCTATAAAGGGCAGGAAAATGAATATTTATTCCACCTGGAGCATAGCAACAGGCCATTGTTTTCTGCACCTCCCTTAAAATATTTAAAAGCCAAGGAATGTGTCTTGACAGTGACAGAGTGCACAGAATATACATAGGAGATAGAATAGGAGATTCACTGTGTATCAGATGGTGAGGCTCACGCTTCAAAAACATTTCAGCAGAATGCAGACATTTCTGCTTCACTACAGATGCTGTCAGCAGAGCATAGCATTTTCTACAAGAAGCTGCAGAATAAAGACTACCTACCTGTCTCACAGTCAGTTTCAATTAATTATATATTTATATTACCACAGAAAGGCAGAGGGCCTTATCAGATTTGTTTCTGCTAAATCCGTTTTTTTTTATATTAAATTGGAAGCCACTAGTCATGGCTGAAGTCATGGTAAAGCCGCCAACAGTAAATATACACCATACAGGAGAGTGCTCCTTTATTCCTTTGATATAATTCTGTTCTCTGTGGCAGAGTGTTCCTCTGTGCTGTATCAAGTAAATACATTTCAGTGACACTGGAGCAAAATAAAATCTTAATATTCAGACCGTAGAACCTCTCCAAATAATCACATAGCTAGGAGTGGCTCCTTTGCACCAAGAAAGCGGGCGCAGACTGGTTTCTCATCTCTCAACCAACATCAGAGGAATAAATACTTATTTTGCGCACACAGTAAAAAGGCTACACTAACAAGGCAATTGCATACATAGAGAATTTCAGAATTTCAGCTATTACCTGGTTCTTAATTAGGTCCACCTTTCATGCAGTCCATACTTAATGGCAAACAAACCAAAATGAAAGCATGTTGTCCAAAATATTTTTCAGTACTGTATTTCTGTAAAAGATTTTGTCAGATTTTCCCCACAAATGGTTCTGTGTTGTTCACTTGGTGGAAACTGTATGGAGCAAGGAATGATTTCATTTTCTTTACTTATTTCACAGTGAACCATTTTATGCTGGATGCTCTGGCAGTGGGTAAAAGCAAGATAATAAATTCCACCCCACCCCACCCCCATTTCCTGTTGTTGATCAATTTCCATTGTGGTAGTCCTGCTGCTTTGGAGAGGCACATTGATATAAACATAAATATTGTATAAATATCCTTTGATCCCAGCAGCGTCTTGCTGTTCTGGAGAACGAACAATTGGATTGCAAGCCATTCCCCCATTGACCTCTAGCCAATTAGAATTTACTGTGCTCCACAGATGTAACATGTATGCACCCGCTCCCTACCAACCAAAGGCTTAATTCTCACCCTTTCCCCCTCACCTGCATTATTTCTCCTCTGAATGGTGCTATAAATTGCTCTCTGAATCATGACATTGTTCTTGCCCTCTCAGACCTCACCTCATTTTCTGACACAATTACTCTCCATATGAAGCACATGGCCCTTTCCCCTTATTCATGACCCTTGCCTTTCCTCACTGATTTTTCTTCTTCCATGTTTTTGCTGAAATAATAAAAGAGAAGTGCAACTTTTCTTTGCCACGTACAGATATATTAGTGATTGTGTGATTGTGACGTTTAATGTGTATTAAAGGTGGGGAGGTACTCCTCCCACCTTCACCCCATGGTTTCCACTGTGCAGACCTTTTTGGATTGCTCTGACAAACACTGTCTACTCAGCAGCTTCACCACCCTCTGAATTCATCAGCACGGGGCTTGTTAAATTGCTCCCGATTCTCACCGTCAGTATATTACCACATGTCAGGAAAGGGACGCTTAAATGGATGTGCATTGAAATCAGTTTTTGGTCTCCTTTTCCTTTCCTTTTCCTTTGTTGTAATTTTGGTGGTTTCATGGGTAGGATGAAGTTGTCCTGTGCCACATTTAACATTTAAGAATTGTTAAAGAAATCAGCTGTTGCTGGGCTACCCCTAGATCAATTAGATTACTTAGCATTTTCAGCCACTTGTGAGTTTTAACACTATGGGCCAGATTCTCTGGCCGGCATCTGCTGAGTTTGAGCTGGTGTGCTGTTGATTTAGCATTTTCCTGACAATCCAGATGCCTCTGGTAATATTGGGATTTGCGGCACGCTGAATTGGCAGGAGAGCCGCTGCTCGGGGTGTGTCAGTCAAGAGGAGTACAGCAGTTCTTGACAATTTGCTGTAGCTTATTGCAATTCTCCGTTCAGACAGGTCGGCATATCGCCCTTTTGCCACCCACCTCACACATATTAGACAGATATTTTACAGACATTTTATTTAGCTCATGTGTTACTTTGGTTTTTGGGACAGGCTACATTGTTTGTGATACTTTCCAAGTATAAAACAAGTCAACTAATCAACTAACTATAGTTGGGATGTTTACAAAACAAATTAACAGACAACGAGCAGCAGGTGAGAGACATGACAGAATGACAGGAAGGAAGTACATGTAAGGAGTGTATGTAGGCAGAGATACAGGTGGAATGAATGAATGAGAGTGAATGAACAGAAAACAGACTATGGAAAGCAGAGTGGGAAACCAAAGGAGAAACGCTAAGAACTTGTAATACAGATATAGACAATAACACAATGGCAAACGGGCACGGACGTGTCAAGCTTTTCTCAAATACCCAACCCCCATCAACATGTCAAACACATTGCATAATTTCACAGGCTATTTATTATTCAATAGCAGACATACTCAAATGAAGAAGTTAATAATTTATTTATGTTACATTATACCATGGTCTGGGTAAATAAAGCAATTTGCATTACAAAATAGACATCTGATATAACTGAATGGTTTTGTGAAGTACATTAACGTTACATCAAAATATTAGCCAGCTCGCTTAATGTGTCGCTGGTTTGCTAATGTTATGTGACATCCTAAAATGTTTTATTGTAAATGAGCAATAATTTTTCCCTATAATGGCTATCACCAACGCAAAATAGAGCAGGCTATGCTGGCTAAATTGTTATTTTGATATTTGATATTTGTGTAATGTGTGGTCTGTGAATAGGCAGTTACAACACTGGTGTAAAAATTTAAGGTGGACCGGGAAATTACGAATAAGAAGTTGCAAATAAGAAACCAATTTAAGCCTTGTTTAAAGCCTTTAATGTAATCAACATAAAAAAGAATCATAACTGGACTGGCTAGCTTCTCTATTTTTAGCAGAGCATAACCAACATATGCAACCATAGTAGACACAGTAGCCACCTTAACTTCAAGTAAAACTATTTTGATGGCGAATTGCCCAAACATATTAACGACCCCTGCTTCTGTTTTAATCTTTGGTAAAAGACTAAGACTGTCCTATCGTTTTTACAAGATTGTATCGACATGCAGTAGCCTGCAGGCTAAGGAGTACAAGAAATAACTGTCTGGCTAGCTGGCAAGGAAATACACAAGTAACTGAACAGCATCGCTGGTTAACATTTACAAATCCACTTACCCAGTTTAGAGGGGAGCAGTGTGACACCAGAAATGCAGCTGTAGCAATCTTCCCTTTCTTATTTTGGATAGTTTTAAAACTAAGACATTATGCAGTCGTAAGGCGCTCTTTGGTTTTCTATCCCACCCTTAAACACATTGCTTGTCATGTTTAGCAATGTATTTGAACAATGTTTTACATAATCTACTTTACAGTTACCTTTTAGGCTACACAAAATAATACAATTTTATGATGGAAGGATTTATTTAGTTTTTTCATTCTTTCCTCTTCTCCGACCCGGCAGGAAGTATGAGGAGGGTGGGACAGGAGAAGAGGGTAGAAGATGAGTGCTATGAGTCACTGCCAATGGTTGCTGCTCTAGCAAAGGCACTGGGTGTGGGAATATAATGCCTATTGGCCAGGGGTACAAAAATGTGCACTGCAGCCAATCAGTGTGGCTCAAATACGTCACCCAAAAGAGAAAACACACCCCTCCAACTGAAAACTTGTGTTAACTTTATGTTACCATACAGCTGCGGCAGCCAATGTGAAAAATAAATAAATAAAGCAGGCCAATTCTCTGATCATGGATAATAACTCAATTACTCGTACAACACTTGTACTCAGAAAAAAAGTCAATAGTCGTTATGGGTACTCGTCTAAAACATGTACTCGGCTCACCCCTATGTGTTATTCTTTTCGAATAATGTAATTTGTTCCTGTTCGGACATTTCACTATGTTTTTTCATTAGCAGGGGGTAGATGAGGAGGTAGCAACGGTGTCGTTCTTGTGATGCCCCTCTCTGCTGTGTAGCAGACTGAAACTGCTTTACAGAGTGGCATGACCTTCACAGACAGGCATTGTGAAGGACTGGGCATGCAGCCCAGCATCTTATGTAAATAGTTTTCACCATTATAGAATTTTTTTTTTCACCTTTCACTTAATTATTTATGCCACCTAAAATCTAACCCCTTGTCCATGTATTTTAACACCCAATGCTGTTGAGAATATAGTAATTCCCACTTGGAAATGATGTAGAAATTGGTTTCATGTGTCAAAACAACACATTTTCTTTTGTAAAATATGTTTATTTTATGATTTACTGCAATACACAATTTACTCATTTGCTCTAAGACACCAGAGTACACTGCTTAGATTTTGCTTCATAGATCTTTAGTACTTCTATCTATCACCCTCAGATTTTGCACACTTTTGGCCAAGGATTTATTCAGCAAATGTAATAGGCTTACCTCCTACCCGTTTCTGGTTCATTGCAATAAAGGAGAACAACCTTTTTTTGCATTTTCACCATTGTTTTGTATTTGTGGCACTTTATATCTAAATTATGAAAATAAACGACATTAAGTTGGTATTGTAAATGGTAAGTGTCTTGCTTCATTTACACCATTATTCAAGTCTCTATGATGTTCATCTCTAGAGGATGAATTTTCAAGGGGCTTTCTCTTTATTTATAAGATTCATTAGAATCACTGCTAATATTGTGAGCATAATCCAGCACATTTCCACAGTGCATTGTTGCAGTCACCTGGCATAATAGTAGACAGTAGCCACGCCCAGTACGCCACGCAATTCACCAGATGACTGCACCATTGTGCTGTGTGAAGTTGATTCCGGAAAATATGGCCCAATGACTGCACAGGTCAGTTTGCGTTTTGCTGACTGAAAAAAAAAGCTGTAGATGGCTGCATCTCCTTTGGAGGTGTTGTTCAAAAGGAATGGAAGATAAAATGAACTAAAGAAAAAAATTGACTAAAAAATGAAATGTATATAAATTGTTGATTCCTTTTTGTATTAGCTTTGTCTCTTTGTGATGGCTTTGACTCTTGCTGCAAATAGCTCACTGGGTCTCTGAAATAAGGGTCTGCCTTTGCATAACTGTGATGAAACAGAAAGTAGAAATAAAAGCCAAAGATGAATCTGAGGAAACATTGTTTTACGAACAGTGACAGGCTTATGCTTGCAATAGCTTTTATGTTAACATGACATTTCAGGGATATTGCACATGCTATTTACATTCATATGGTAGTTATATGGTAATACTTTATCAGTTTTACATTTACATTTTAGTCATTTGGCAGACGCTTTTAATCCAAAGCGACTTACAAGTGAATAGGTTCTTCCATAAGTTAAAGCATCATATCCATAACTAGTAAAATTGTTTTATCTAAGTACACGTTTATACTAAGTATAAGTACCATATGGGAAAATGCTCAGTGTTTAATATTATTGAGGAAATATTAGTATTTAAACATTACATTTAAGAAAATTAAACCCATTCCAGTTGGCTGGGCATGCAAGTAATTATTATTGGTAATTGTTCAAAAAAATTATATTTGGTGAAATTCATATTTTAGTGTAAAATTGTGTAAAAATTGATACATATAAAATAGTTAATTCAATACACACTTGTCATGGAGCACGCCATTTCTAATGAACAATAGTGAAGGCAATGTCTACCTTTTGTGGAATTGACTGCCCAATCAAGAGCACATTTTTGCTCTTAGCCAACAACAAGCTCAAGAAATCAAATGATGCCTGACTGAAAGTATGACATTTTGATCTGTAATGAAATCATTCATCACTATGTCAATGAACACAGCTTTCAGATTAAAGTGTTGTGAAAAAAACACAATTCATGCAGTAGCTCTGCTTTTCCTGGAGGGTTTTCAAAAGGACTCAGAATTGCAAGGTTATTTCAGTTTCCAGTGCAATTAATAATGTCCTTCAGGAAAACATCAACACAGCTATAACTGAATAAGTAATGAGTTAATTATGCTAAGTTCAATGTCCTGTCAAGGAATTAACTATGCCTGCTGTACTACTTGCAGCTCACCATTCTTGTACTGCTTTGACAATATTTCCTTTAACTTTACAGCCAAAGAGGAATCACCTGACAATACATGTAGGTACTGACAAGGTTACTGCAACACGAAGCTTTGTGTGATTGTGATATTTACAGCTGCAGTGGGCACAGTGGGCACCTTATTCAAAGCTAGCAACCTGTTTAGTTGTTTTGGGGATCTTTAGCCCTACATTAAATTAAACTCGTCCTTACTGTATCTTCAACAAATGGTGATTAAGTAATATCATTTTTATTCTTTCACTCAAAATAATGAGCACAGCAGCCATAATGAAGAAATATAAACAAAACAAAGGAAATTGAGAAAGGTACACTTTAAAACTCACTTTGAAGTTCATGATAAATCTCAAGGCCACTTGTGTATTTTTGGTCAATTCAGCTGCTGTAGGTCTGTGCCTTTTTCGTGAAGGAGGAGTTAAAATAACAATACTCATTGCCAATTCTCTCCCGTCAGCTGTACCCCACCTTCCAGGGATTTGCAATCTGGCACTCACAGATATATCTGCATGAAAGGAAAGGATTGATGCAGGCTCTTTGTTTGTTCAACAGCAGGTTAACTTCACAGGCCAGCTAGAGCGAAGCATGACGATGGGTGCTACTATGAGAGAAAATGTGCATACCCAAGAGGGCACGCCACATTTCCACGTACACTATGACAATGCAAATGATACAGTATTTGCTTTTAAAGAAATGAAATAAGATACTGCCATATGTGCACTGTGTAACAATATGTATATTGGGTTGTACACATACAGTGCCCTCCAAAAGTATTGGAACAGCAACGCCAATTTCTTTGTTTTTGCAATACACTGAATGCATTTGTGGTTAAGATAAAAAGAGTTCAGAATTTCAGATTTTATTTCCTGATATTTGCACGTAGTTGTGTTAAACTTCTTAGAACATAGCACATTTGGAATCAGACCACCCCATTTTTAGGTAGTAAATAACACTTACAGTTGTGTACAAATAGCAGTGTGTTAAAAAAGTGAATAAAGTGCAAATGTTTTTTCAATATTTCAAATGTAGTGGAAACATTACACAATCAATTCCAAATCAAATCATTAGCAAATGCACATGCCCTTTTTTCCACAATGCTGCTTTACGGGGGCTTCTTGCTGATAGCTTCGATCAAATGTCTTCTGACTGTAACAGTGTAAAACCCCACTCTAACCCAACGACGGGCTGAAGGTATCAGCGTGCTCGACCTTCTGGTGTTGCTGAAAGAATACTAATAGGGTTAAAAATTAGTGGCCCCTATGCGGAGATTCTAGATCAGCCAATAAATAAACCACGATACAAAGGCAGTAGTACCACTCTGCCTTCCGCTCTTTACTGGTCCAGGCTGACCGAGAATCTCCACAATAGGGCCAATAGATTCACCTTCGTTTATCTGACTCCATTTTAGAATAATAATTTAGATTAGTTATCCACATTAGGTAGATTTCTTATTGATAATTTTGACTTGATCGCTATAGGAATCCTGTACTGAGATTTACTCTCCGAACAGTCCTCTGCTGGTACCGCCGCATGTCACATCGCGCGTTATGTGCACGTCTCACGAACTGACTAGATATCTATAGTCATCACAGAGGTCGCAGGAATAGCTACTCTTGGGTATATCTGTTTACAGCCTAGGGACCCAAGCAGACCAACCTAGCTACGGCTGTGCTCGACATGAATGAACTACCACGCGGAGGCGAGGGATTTACCATCATAGGTCTATGGGTGCTATACGCTGTGATACATTAAGCGTAAATATTCATCCTCCCTAGACCAGTTCGAGGGGGTAAACCAAGCATTCCCTGTATAACATTGAGTGTCAGTAAGCGAAACCACACAGATCAAGTTTTAACTATTTATTTTACCAGGCAGGTTACACACGTAATTACACACTAGTTCCAAATCAAAAAAGCATTACAATGGAAACCAAATTACGGAGTCTTAAAAGTCATACCTGGTAATAAAAGCTACATACGGGAGTCTGGCTACAGACACCCTGTACATAGAAATGATGTGCACTGTGTGCACGGGAGGCTGATTTCATTCTCCCAGATTGCTTAGTTTACTGTCCTTAAATCCAAAATCTGGCCTTTGATGTTAACCCTAAAAATGGGTCACCCATCTGTAATTTGGAGCCACGCCTCCCCAGGAAACGCAGGGGGGTTGAGGCACATGGCTTTCACTGGGGCAGAGCTCCACACAGTTTCTCCCTGGTTCCTGGTTGGTTATGATGTCCAGGGTTTGCTGTTGCAGAAATAAAACCATTGCACCAGTCGCACTGAAACAATCAGAATAATACCAAACATGAATATTATCTAAACTGACTTTGTCATGAAACATCCAGTGCTGTACACATCATTTAGTGACTGAGTAAAGAGGGAGAGAGCAATAAAGGGGGGTTCAGGAGAATGATGGGCCCAACAGGCCGTGCCCTCTGAAACCTTCCCGTGCCGTAAAAAGGATGTTGCCCCGTCGTAACGAGTTTCACGGCTGGAGGCCTGAGTCTTCCCCCACAGGCTCCTGCCCGTATGGGTGCGGAGATAGTGGGGGTTAATGGTGCATGCTCCTGGGTTAAATTATTTTACAGCCACATTTTGCCACAATAACAGAGGAAGCCAGCAAGCTGACCAGCGCCCTGAGTGATAATGCCAGATGTTAATCATTTCCGCCTTACAACAGCACTTACAGATAATTGTAGATCATCTCTGATCTTTTTGGAGCTGATGAATGGCTGAATCTTTGCTATTCTGACTATTCTTCGATCCATTTTAACAGTAGTTGCTTGTTTTCTTCCACTTGTTTCAGGTTTTTATTTTTATTTTTTTTAGATATTTTTTAGGCCTTTTTCAGCTTTATTGGACAGTATATAGTATAGAGAGACAGGAAGAATGGGAGCGAGAGAGAGGGGAAGACATGCGACAAATGTCGAACCGCCGACGTCGTGGCTCGCAATGAGCATGCGGTCAGTGCTCTACAGGCTGCGCCACCGAGACACCCCTTTGTTGCCATTTTAAAGCATTTCAGATATTTTAGCTGAGCATCCTATAATTTGTTGCATTTATTTATACGTTTTCCCCTCCCCAATCAACTTTTTAATGAAATGACGAACAATGATTGGAATGGTCCATTTTACTTAGCAATTCAGAAGGAAATATATTTTATAACAATGTGTGAAACATTTGCTTCCCTTTTTCCTTAATAAAGGACAATTAATGACACCTGTTTTTTCACAGAATGGATGAATTCTCTAATTAAACTCCACACTGCTATTATTGTGAATACGCCCGTTTCAATGAATGAGTCAATTACTCTGACCAAGCAATGTGCATGTCATGACAGTTAGGTCTGTTGTTTTTCTATTACATTATATCTACAAGTAAAGTATTTGCCCATGCAAAAATATCACTACTACTAATAACAGTGGTTCATCGGGTTACTGATGTTGTACTGCTATTTTCTTGAACACAACTGTAATATTTGGTAGCAGTAACTGCAGCAAGCCGGCGACCTGACGTCACCAACTTTTACTGCAGCCTCTTTCAGTTGTTGTTTGTTTCAGGGGTTTGTTCCTGTCAATCTCCTCTTCAGGAGGTGAAATTCATGCTCAATTGGGTTTGATGATTGACTTGGCCAAGGGTGATATTTTCTAAGTTGTTTAACAAATCTAGATAAAATATCAGGAAATAAAAGCTGAAATTTGGATCTGTCATCTCATGTACATCTTTTGACCTCAAACTCAATTGTCTTGCATTGTATAGCTAAAACAAAGGAATTGACCTACTGTTCTAATACTTTTTGAAGGGACTGTATGATGAAGGACTTAAGTAGTATGCTAGTTTAGTATGCTAGTTTAGATGTATTGCTCAAATCCAAAAACTTTTCAACGAAGAAAGTGAAAGCAGAAATATCAGTGCTCCTATTGTTTTGTCCAGAAATGTTAACACTTCAAATAATTTAACTTCATCAGCCCCATCGCACAGATAGTGTTTGAGTAGTGTCACTCCACACACACACACACACACACTTCTTTCTCTTTATCTTCCCTTAAGATTACTCTTAAGAAAGAGAACCAACGATTCTGTGTTCTCCTGATTACTGCTGATAACTCAATCTTCTCTTCTGAGGTTATTGATTAAATTTCCTTATGCTCCACTCTCCTCAGAGTCTTTTTCACCAGAATCATCAGTTGGGGGAACTGCCACCTCAACTCTCAACATTCAGTGTCTTCAGATGCTCTTCTCATTGCTTCAATTTCTGTACCCCACCTGATGTCAACAAGATCAAGTCTTGTTTAATTTACTTAATTTACTCCAGGCTTTGACGATGTGAACTCCCAATTAATCTCCTTTTCATGCAGCTGTTGTCGAGAATTACCATCCAATGTCTCTTCTCCCCATCCCCTATCAAGCTGAGTAGAAAGGAGTTCATGAATCACTGCTCCCTTATAAACAATGATCTCTGGAGCCCTCTTGACTAACCAATGTCTTCAATGCTCCGTGTGCAATGTCATAGACCTAGCTGATGAACATTGCTTCATGGCAATTTTTCTCTATATTCTCACCAAATTTATAAAGCTCAGTTGCAACCATAGGCTTACTCCCCTGAAGCAATATTCTGCTGAAAGTGTCATGGTGGGGAATCAGGGTTGAGAGTCAGCCCTCCTATGGACTGTGCCACACATCTCGGCTGAGTACCTTTGAAATAAAAAAACCCAATGATGTGATCCACTGAATACAACAAGAGGGCTCTTCTCAACAAGTTTGAAATGGCTAGCCACATAGCACTTTGTATCTGTTTAATATGTTGGCATTCATAGCCTGTGACATTACTGCGTGCATCGACATTCATAGAAGACTGTAGAGTGATTTCAAGTAATAATTGTGGTGCCACTTGAAAATTAATTTACCGTACTGAAAGCTGTTGATATTTCATAGTGAGATTGTTAGCATGTGGTCTTTACTTCTCCTTCTCTGTTCTCTGGGTTCTTGTCTGTCAATCCAGAGAGCAGCTGCTCTGTAGGGAATCCTCTTTCTCAACCTTGGTTACACATTAGCTGAAAGAGCTGCTTGTAGAGATAGTAGCTTCCCTCTCGAGCTGCACTCACCTATTCGCACCCAGGACTCGGCTTTCAGCCTCGGGCTGGAGACCACCTTGTCTTGTCCACCACCATCAAATATGGACATAAATGTTTTTTTGTTTTTTCGCTGGAGTACAGTACTGTGCCCTGGATAAAAAGTTGCCCCCCTAAAATATGTGAGTGCCTTCCGCTCCGCAATCAGAACTGTCTAGAACTGGGTAAATATGTCTAAAAGTAAAAGTAAATGGCTCTAGGCTACCGTTGGTTCAATGTCGGTTTTACATTGCCATTGAAGAGAGACATTCCAGCTAGCCGACACTGAAAATTTCTTGCCCCTGTAAATCTAAACATTTTTGGAGTACAAAATAGGCTATTATTTCCCTGCTTTACTTAAATGTGTCACTCTTTATTGAATGTGTTACTTGTGTTATGTTACGTGTTATTTGTGGGTTACTGTAAGTCTTCAAATTAATAAGCAAAATGTATCCGTAATACCCAGTAAGCTAATGTTTACAATATTCTTTCAAGTTATCCAAACACCGCTATTGCAGAGTTAGCACATCTCACATTCTGAGAAGGAAATTTTTCAATGAATGTTCAAGTACCTACAGAGCACTTACTATTTACTATTATGTACTAGCAGTTAAGTTGAGTGTGGATTAGTACTTCAGTGCAATTCAGTAGTAATCATAACTTTAAAACAGAAGAGCCCAAATTATTATTCTTTGTTTCATATGCTGTATGTGTGTGTTTGTGCATGCGTGTACTCTCCTCCAAAGCATGTGATGTCAGCCACTGATCCACAGCTTCTTATTATTCTTACCACACCAATATATTCTTATCACTTTTCATCCCAGTTAACGGAAACCTTCCTATCCCTGGGCAATGCATTGCTCAGTGGGGCTGCAAACCACAGTAGAGCAGTCCCTTAACAGGATCAGCCACCCAGCAGTTGCAATCTTATTTTTAATACAAGAACCAAAGCAAATACTTAAATTAAGGGAAATCCAGTTGTGGAGATTTATTCAAGCCTCAAAGAGATTGTAAGGAAATGCTGAGGGCAACACAGTGAACACTAGACTGACTGCCCATAAAATAAAGAAAGCCCCAAGAGGTATTGTATTGACTTCCACTCTCTATTAGTGATGACCCCCATAGGTGAAGTGGGATTATTGGTTGCTGTTTTGAGCTATAAATATGAACTCTATCACCTCACTGTTACAAAAGTCTGTTTTCTCCCAATGTGGGATTTGATTGATTGGGCTATGGTGTAACCTATAACACCCTGCCAAAGTACTGATGGTTTAAAGCTCCATCAGTTAGGAATCAGTTTCTTGCAGACACACAATAGCTCATGCAGGTATACTGCTTGATAAGAGTTTATAGTTGTATCACTGTGTTACACTCATTAACCTTTATTGCTAAATAAATGTTTAAAAAGATTGCTACTTGGTGCTTCCTGGGTCCATTTTCACAGTCAAGTCACTATTGACAAACACTTGTGCTGGGGAAATAAGGTTTCTAAGTCAATTTCAGACATTTTGTGACTCAAGGCGTTAGTGCAACTACGGTGCAGTTGTAAAAGAGGTTGCTTTAATAAGAATGAATTGGGTGTGGTGGGGGTTTGGTTTTATTATATTTAATCTGATCACCCCCTTTCTTCCTCTTGACAGTGCATTAGTGCCACAGTCATATGCTAATTTTGTCATGGCTGAAGAGCCAGTGCATTATGAAAGGCTTCATTGCGAGAATCTCTACGAACCATTACTGATATCAAAAGAAAGAAAAAAAGACTGAACAACTGAGTAGTTTTAATTTTAATAATTATTTGCCCCTTCCAATATATAAATATTTTCCATTCATATGCCAGGGCTAAAAATTAATACACGATTCCCATGAAAAATTCACCAGAGTGGGGTTGCCATGTCAAGAAAATATTCCAGCCCCAAAGGCATTGAGTACCCACACAAAAGTGGACAGAGGTAGCCGAAAGCTGTATCCTGATTTGGCATGAAATCCATGACCCTGGGAACCCTGCTGGGTGAATATTCCTAGAGTGGACAGGAGCAGGAGGCAGTTGGCAGAGACATCTTCCAGTCGGCCTCTGCAGTGCTACTGTTTCTACTTGGCTGACATTGCACTTACGATCCAGAGCACAGAAAAGAACACAGCGTGATTCATTTGAAATTACGATGGCTTTTTTGTTTCTATATTGTCAATTTATGTTTAAAACACTATCTAAAATAAACAAACAAAAATACTTAAACTGAGCTTCATCAATTTCTGACATGCACTTAATTAGATGAATATACAATCAATAGGGAAACAGCTCTGTGGCTAACCGCTCCCTGCTCTTTCATGCAATTTGTGCTTCTGCAATTGTCACATGTGAATCTGCCTCTCTTTGAAAAAATGTCTTGTAACGTGTCCTCTGTAAGGTCTAAAGGGGGCTCCAGAAACAACTGCCAGTGCCCCTGGACCACTGGCAGCAAAACCTCTCCAAAACATCAATGACCCACTGCCATATATAACAGTAGGTATCAGGTGCTTCTCCTGTTTTTTTCCGCCAAACATGTTGACGGTGCATATGGCCAAAATGTTCAAATGTTCTGGCCATAGCACTCTCTTCCGGTCATAATTCCAATGAGGATGTACTTGGTTTTGTTAATTGTGCTCAGTAAGGGCTGTCTTTGTGCCACCATTCCAAATAGTTTGCTGGTATGAAGGTCTGGGTCAGTTTAAATGCAAAAGCATTATTCAACGCCAAAATGGCACAGTGCCGAATGTTTATTTTGACACAGCCCTTTTTGCAGCTTTGGTCTGTTTACATGGAATCATAGGCCCGGGAGTTGAGACATTGCAGATTGAAGCCTGTGACATCCTCCCAATTATGACCGGAAGTGGCAGTAAACAATTTACTTTGTCTCACTGGGGAGCAGGGTGGGTTTAATTTAGCCAGGGCTCCTTGGGTTAATGCTGCATTAGCTCATCTCAACAATGCGCCAGGCTGCCTGCCCATAGGCCATCAGTTTTCATCAGTGGGAGATATGCCTCTACTCTAATTGGTGCTAGCAGTAGTGATGAGAGCATCAGAGGAGAAAACACACGTCAGCTGCAATGCACCTTGTGAAGGATGTGGCTGCACAGCAACCAAGAAGCATAATTAGATTCAAAAATGGGGAAATAAAATTTCCAAAGAATACACCCTGGGAATTAGTTTTATTATTTGTTATTCACTGCCCAGAGAGAAATGCGACCAGCATACATTTCACAGAGGTTTCATTTTAAGAAATGTGAAAAGAAATTCTCAGTAAAAGAAAAACAGTATTTACTGTATGTTAGCACACTTCATTCAATTTTACCATCATTGTAATTAAGCATGTATACTGAATTTAATTTTATATATTTACATATACAGTAGGTAATATAAAAAGAATACATAATAGTTTAAATTACTTTATATAGCTGAAGAAATAGTTCTGATGTAATTCATTAAATTAATTGATTAACTGAATATAAAATCAATGCGGTTTAACTTGGTTTAACTTGTGTAAATACATATTTATCAGGCTCCCACCTTTGATTTAATTACATTTTCTGTGGTTTGTTTTGTGTTCTCCTGCCAGGACTGACTTGGTGTTTGTGATGCAGTGGGACACTAACTAAAAGAGGGAGTGTAATGATGATCTCTGAAGGTGTTGTGACTTGAGGGTCTACCAGACCTTGGCTGATCACTATGTCTTCATGCTGGTCTGCCAAGTGGAAATGTCTGGCTGTGAACCCGATGGTGGACAGTAGCCTCTTGGAATGATCAAGCCTTAAGGCATTTTCACACTGGTGGTTCAGTTGTTTTGTTCCAAATCATGGACTTATACGTTACAATGTTGCACTTTACCTTTGGTTCATTTTGTGTTCACATGGCATTATTTAACAGCAGACCATAACTTGTAAACAAATGGCATGTGTGAGAAAACTGTTCTCTCGTTGGTCAGAATTTGGGTTTGGGAAAATGATCGTCTCCCTTTGGGGGAAAAAAGCGAAATTCGAATCGAATTGCAATTCTCTGGATGGTACACCAGTGTTCCGTACGAGCAAAATATTGAATTTGAACGTGAATCAGGGCTATATCTCAAAAACAACATGCATTTATGCATTTGATAAGACAACGTGTTGCCTCCAGACACCTCTGCAGAATGTGTTGTCTTTCTCACTGTTTCCAGCTACCTAGCTACCAAGTAGCTGATGCTACAAACAGAATGTGCTTCCAAAAGATTAAATGCGAAAGTGTCCCATCATGCTCACTGGATTAGTTTTTTTTGGTTTGTTGAGTCAATTACTTTCTCACTGCAAAGGGCCCGCTCCGGAGAAAGCACTCCGAAATCACCGTCTCTAGGCGGTCTCAGCCCGCTTATTTTGGTCTGTACCTGATTGCTGTGTTCATACTTGGCCAAACGAACTGCCACAAGGTGGTAAGCGCACCAGGGTCAAAAGAAGACGTGTGAAAGCGCACTTAGTCACACTGATGGAAGGAATACACTGACACTGAAGCAGGGAAAATCGGTTTTCCAATTTCTGCCAGGCTTGATATGTAGCACATAAAACCACCTGTGCTCAACACTTGTGCCTAATCTTCTCTGACTAATAAGGTTGATGTGGTGCTTATGCAAGTCACTCACCCAAGCGGATTATGTCATCACTGAGTAAAAAAAAATAATGTACAGGCAAAAGAGGGAGAGAGGAGTTCATTTTTTTTACATTATTTACTTAATTACAATGCATGCATTATCTCAAGACAATATTGAAGTTGAAACATTAGTGGTTGGTCCGCAGGCAAATTGAAATCTAAAATCTAATCTAAAAATTGAGAACGAGAAACACAGGATACCCCCCCCCCCAACAAAAAAAAAAATTTCCATGACTAAATCAATAAATAAAATGGGAGAGACACCCATAGCACCTGTAATCTAATTTCAATTATACACATGCAGAACAACAGTAAACACAACACGAAGGCTCTTGCCCCTCCCTCAGCGTAGCACACTTGAGCGACTCATCGCTCATAGTAAGAGCCCGTGCTCTTACTATGCAAGGCAAAAATGTAACAAGGCAGCCTGTAGGGCGCTACCGAGAGCCAAAAAACAATCACGCGGTCCCATTTCCATTCCATTTCTTTCCAATCGCATGCTTTTCTCCGTCCATTTCTTACCAATCAAATCCAATCTAATATAGAAATGCTGCTTTTAAACGCATCACGGAATAAGGTTAGTGTACTGTATTATTCTCAAGGTAAGATAAGAAATTAAATTAAACCGTTCACTAAAGTTTCTAAGTGAAATGCTAGCTAACGTTCATTTGGCAAGGAAAGTAACATTACATTAATGTCTAGCTGGCTAACGGAAATTTACCTGACATATCTTAAATTCCAAAAAAATATGCGATTAGTTGTGATTATGCTATTTACAATTATGCTGTGTTAGCTATTATGATCATGTTCTGTACAGCAAAGACATGTTGTAGCTATGTCCGATAACTGTAGTTGCATAGCATAATAACATTAAGTTCCTTGAAATCCAAATTGCTTAATCCAGGCTGCAAATCAAATGCACACACAAGCCTCCTTTCCACTGTAGCGCAAGTGGAAGCCCAGGTACTCAAGCCTGGAACCAAAGTGAATAGTATAGTTCTATAGTTCCTATGAGCTATAGCTTTGGTTGCATTTCCACTAGAATTCAGCCAGGCTGATGTATTCCAGTTGTTCTCATGCAATGAAACAGATCAACATTTTAAGATTAGCAAGGGACTGCTGGTGAGAATTAGGATCTTAAATTATGAAATATTTTTGTTTTTACTCATGGAACTTTAACTGAGTGTAAATCAAATATAAATCTGCAAAGAGGGCACAAAGGTTACAAAATTCCATTAACCCTCTCTTGTTGAAATTAGACTGGTGGTGGTTTTCGAAACATTGAACCTCATGCAATAACATTTTCATATTCTTATCTTAAATTTCTCTTCAAAAGGGTTCAAACTAATTTCTCTTCAAAAGAGTTCAAACCAAAATGTCCATTATAATACAGTATACACTCACCAAGCACTTTAAGTATTTATTAGACTTATTTTTTCTACTTCTGTTGCTGTAGCCTATCCACTTACAAAACTTGTGTTGTGTGCTCAGAGATGCTCTTCTGCAGACTGTTGTAATGTGTGATTATTTGCATTACTGTCACCTTCCTGCCAGCTTTGACCAGTCTGGCCATTCTCCTCTGACGTCTCTCATTAACAAGGCTTTTCTGTCTGCAGAACTGATGCTCACTGGATTTGTTTTTTTGTTTTTTTTGCACAATTCTGTGCATGAATACTCAAACTCAAACCACCCTGTCTGCCACCAACAATCATTCCACGGTCAAAGTCACTTAGATCACATTTTTACCCCATTCCGATAGTTGAACATTAACTGAAGCTCCTGACCTGTATCTACATGGTTGTGTGCATTGCACTGCTGCCACACAATTGGCTGATTAGATAATCGCATTAATAAGTAGGTGTAATAAAGTAAAAATGTTCCTAATAAAGTGCTAGGTGAGTATATATGGGTTCCATTGGATAGATGCCCAATGGAATTAACAAGAACACGGCGTAGTCGGCACCTGATTGGGTAGAGTTCTATTCTCTTGTTTTAGCAAAACATAACACTATGGTGGACCATTGATAAACTTTATCTTATTCCCCATAAACAGTCCACTAGAATCTGTGAAATAAACAATGTAGTTGCTGAATCTTGATCTGCAACTCGTAGTTTGATCCAAGTTCATGTGAGCTGATATGCACCGCAAGCATCACCATAGAAAATAAATAGACTGTGTTGTTTACATAATTCATAGAACAGGTTGGGACCGCCCCTAAAGGTGGTTCTGAATTCTTGCATGAGGCCTATTATTCAGTCATTCAGTGCAAGAAGTCAAAAGAATCCATAAAACGAATACAATTCCTCATCATATAATGATGACCCACGCACATTTATAAACCTCTCTGAATAATATATTCTTCAGTTTGTTCTGATTGCCCCTTATTTATGTCATTGTTGCTGTCGCAAGTGGGATTGTGCCTTACAATCACAGATTTTCTAAAGAACAATGAACAGTGCTGCACTACTATTAACAGAGTATTATGTGGCCCCCTGCTATACACAAACGCTTGGCTTCAAGCCTTCAAGCAGTTCATCTGCTGGAAGCAGAATTTTCACTGCATTTCCTATGCTGATTTGGCTTTCAAGCTTTGCATTATTTCTTGGCACAGTAAGAGCAATGTAATTACACGTTTCCCATTGTCATTTATTTTTGGGCCTTGCATGTACTCATTTGTGTACAATTCATATTATTGTGTTAATGTTGATTCATTTGCCATTTATTGCCCTTGCTGCATTCATTTTCTGCGTGATAATAAAATCTACATAATATCTGTAATACCCATTCATTTTTGGAAGAAAGACATTTACAGTAAACAAATCTGTGGTTTATCCTGTATTATGAAATCATGACAAAGCACACCCTACACGGACATCAAAAAAAAAAAAATTACCCACTGCACAGCATCATAGAATATTCAGTAAATCACATCACCTATGAACTTTGCTGTATGATACTAATATAATCTTGAACTTTTGAGCATATAATTATTGTAAATTGTAAATGGGAAAGTGCTCAGAAAAAATCCATATCATATGAAAGAAAAGTTAACACACTTACAGTATGCCTGACAACAAGAAGCAGAGTTCAAATCCTGGCCAAGAGCATTTATGTTCCCCCCACAGTCCAACGACATGCCTGTTAAGATTATTTGGAGTCTAAATTGTCCTTGGGCTATTAATGTACAGTACCTCCCAAAAGTACTGGAACAGCAAGGCGAATTCCTTAGTTTTTTCAATACACTGAATACATTTGGGTTTTAGCTGAACCCGAGATGCGAGACAAGAGTTCTGAATTTCAGCTTTTATTTCCTAGTATTTACACCTAGATGTGTTAAACTACTTAGAACATAGCACCTTCGGTATCAGACCACCCAGTTTTTAGGTGAGCAAAAGTATTGGAACAGAGAGTATTTAAGCAAATGAAAGTAAATAACACGTAATATTTGGTAGCATACTTGCTTGCAATGACTGCATCAAGCCTGCGACCCACTAACAGCACCAAACTGTTGCATTCTTCTTTTGCGATGCTTTACTGCAGCCTCTTTCAGTTGTTGTTTTTTTTTTGGGGGGGTTTTCCCTTCAATATCGTCTTCAGGAGATGCATGCTCAATAGGGTTAAGGTCTTGTGATTGATTTGGCCAGTCTAAAACCTTCCACTTTTTCTCCATAATGAAGTCTTTTGTTGTGTTGGCAGAGTGTTTTGGATCATTGTCTTGCTGCATGATGAAGTTCCTCCCAATTAGTTTGGACGCATTTTCGATTCTTACCACTGAATCTTCTGAATGATTGTTTGAATTCTTAGCTAAATGTAACTTCTTTAAGTGATACTTTCGTACGGTTAGCTATACCTTATCGATGTTGTCAGCTCTCTCTGCTAGTGGCCATCACTGTTCCGACCGCAAGCCTCTGAAATCAGCTGTTGCTCCTAGTTTCATCGCAATCTGTTAAGCAATATGTACACTAATAATTCTACAGTTGTAGTTTTATAATTTTGTAGCTAATACTTTTACTAAAATACCACATAAAACAATAAAATTGTACATTACAATGGATGCATGTTGCACTTTATTGAACATGCAGTCCAATTGCCTTTTAAATTATATTTACCAAATTGAGTTTTGTTGCACACCGTAGTCCTAAAACTGGAAAATAATGTTTATTTATTCAGCGCCACCTCATCTAACAATATCTCCATTTCGTTTGATGTGAAGTTGGAGGACCCCTTCTTTGTTTAGTTTTTTCCGCCATAGGTGATGTTGTTTTCGTGTTGGTGCGCTTTGTGTGTTGGTGTGTTTTTATTGAGAACGACAGCCAAACAGAGAAAACTGTGAATTACACCAGTAATGTGATGGTCTTCTGGCAAATCAACCCTGATTGCAAAGTCATTTAAGACACAGTGACAAAGATATTAAAATAATGTAAATAAAACATCACATGCCAAAGAAGGCGTATTGCCAGTTGGCGTAGCGGTGTGTGCCGGGTTCTTGCACCCATTGGCGATTATATATATACAGTTCAATAATTCAGTGTTGTGGAATGTTAATTGTATGTTAATAATGTGATGATGCAGATGCAATTTGATAGTTTTGGTGGTAACATTTGAACGTCAGCTCGTTAGGGAGGTGGATAGCAATAGCAGAGAAGTGAGCAAATCAAAATAGAATCCATTGAATAAATATGCCATCTTTTATCTTCTCAGTCATTTGTCATTTCTTTGTCACGCTGGATTTTCCCAGGTCATCAAAGTTGGTGCCAGCACTTCTATCGCAGAAACCAAGGGCATGCTACAGAACAACTAATTCTATTCATGAGAAATTATTGGTGATTATTAGGGAATATGATTGTATAAGCAAGGGGTGTACTATAAAAAAGGTGAATGAGTATGCTGTTTTCTGGGGAGAAAATGGCCAAAAATATAGACAACATGCCAATTTATTTTCTACATAGTGCAAAAAAAGTGTCTGAAGACTCCCAACTGGTCTCACAACCTGGCAAGATATCTGCATTATCTCAGAGGTTGTGTAAGACTTAACTTCTTTAGGTATATCCGAAAGCGGCTCAGGGATTAATGTACAGTACCTCCCAAAAGTACTGGAACAGCAAGGCGAATTCCTTAGTTTTTTCAATACACTGAATACATTTGGGTTTTAGCTGAACCCGAGATGCGAGACAAGAGTTCTGAATTTCAGCTTTTATTTCCTAGTATTTACACCTAGATGTGTTAAACTACTTAGAACATAGCACCTTCGGTATCAGACCACCCAGTTTTTAGGTGAGCAAAAGTATTGGAACAGAGAGTATTTAAGCAAATGAAAGTAAATAACACGTAATATTTGGTAGCATACTTGCTTGCAATGACTGCATCAAGCCTGCGACCCACTAACAGCACCAAACTGTTGCATTCTTCTTTTGCGATGCTTTACTGCAGCCTCTTTCAGTTGTTGTTTTTTTTTTGGGGGGGTTTTCCCTTCAATATCGTCTTCAGGAGATGCATGCTCAATAGGGTTAAGGTCTTGTGATTGATTTGGCCAGTCTAAAACCTTCCACTTTTTCTCCATAATGAAGTCTTTTGTTGTGTTGGCAGAGTGTTTTGGATCATTGTCTTGCTGCATGATGAAGTTCCTCCCAATTAGTTTGGACGCATTTTCGATTCTTACCACTGAATCTTCTGAATGATTGTTTGAATTCTTAGCTAAATGTAACTTCTTTAAGTGATACTTTCGTACGGTTAGCTATACCTTATCGATGTTGTCAGCTCTCTCTGCTAGTGGCCATCACTGTTCCGACCGCAAGCCTCTGAAATCAGCTGTTGCTCCTAGTTTCATCGCAATCTGTTAAGCAATATGTACACTAATAATTCTACAGTTGTAGTTTTATAATTTTGTAGCTAATACTTTTACTAAAATACCACATAAAACAATAAAATTGTACATTACAATGGATGCATGTTGCACTTTATTGAACATGCAGTCCAATTGCCTTTTAAATTATATTTACCAAATTGAGTTTTGTTGCACACCGTAGTCCTAAAACTGGAAAATAATGTTTATTTATTCAGCGCCACCTCATCTAACAATATCTCCATTTCGTTTGATGTGAAGTTGGAGGACCCCTTCTTTGTTTAGTTTTTTCCGCCATAGGTGATGTTGTTTTCGTGTTGGTGCGCTTTGTGTGTTGGTGTGTTTTTATTGAGAACGACAGCCAAACAGAGAAAACTGTGAATTACACCAGTAATGTGATGGTCTTCTGGCAAATCAACCCTGATTGCAAAGTCATTTAAGACACAGTGACAAAGATATTAAAATAATGTAAATAAAACATCACATGCCAAAGAAGGCGTATTGCCAGTTGGCGTAGCGGTGTGTGCCGGGTTCTTGCACCCATTGGCGATTATATATATACAGTTCAATAATTCAGTGTTGTGGAATGTTAATTGTATGTTAATAATGTGATGATGCAGATGCAATTTGATAGTTTTGGTGGTAAAATTTGAACGTCAGCTCGTTAGGGAGGTGGATAGCAATAGCAGAGAAGTGAGCAAATCAAAATAGAATCCATTGAATAAATATGCCATCTTTTATCTTCTCAGTCATTTGTCATTTCTTTGTCACGCTGGATTTTCCCAGGTCATCAAAGTTGGTGCCAGCACTTCTATCGCAGAAACCAAGGGCATGCTACAGAACAACTAATTCTATTCATGAGAAATTATTGGTGATTATTAGGGAATATGATTGTATAAGCAAGGGGTGTACTATAAAAAAGGTGAATGAGTATGCTGTTTTCTGGGGAGAAAATGGCCAAAAATATAGACAACATGCCAATTTATTTTCTACATAGTGCAAAAAAAGTGTCTGAAGACTCCCAACTGGTCTCACAACCTGGCAAGATATCTGCATTATCTCAGAGGTTGTGTAAGACTTAACTTCTTTAGGTATATCCGAAAGCGGCTCAGGGTCCCAAGAAGGCTAACATTAGTTATTCCCATTCCCAACATGGATAAACGGCCAGCAAAACAGATTTAAAGACAATGGTCTACGTGTCCAACACTCCGTGAAACAATAAGCTTAAATGTGCATCCTCCGTTAACCAACTATCCAAACATTACCTGTATAACAGGGTTCAGTACACTTGAGAGAAACTTGTTAATCAAGTTTTAACAATTTATTTGGCAGGCAAGTTAGATGAATCCTATTAAATTCTAAACAATAAATAAAAGCATTACAAAATACAAAATGACTTAGTCTAAAAGAACAATGTTCATACCTGGCAACAAAAACTACACGCTCTGTGCATGCAGGAGTCTCCTAGATCTGTTTTTTCAAGAGAACAAATCAGGCATTTGATCCTTAGTCATAAAAAGATCACAAATGAGCCATTTGGGATCTAGAGCCACAGTTCCCAGGTGGAGGTTGGAGATTTCCACACTAATTATTCTGTTTCCTGCTAGGTTCTTGGATGGTAATTCAGCCCTAGGTATACTGCTGTGGAAATTAGACCATTGCACCAGTCACACTGATAATAAAATGAAACCAAACATAAATATGTTCTGATCGTGAAATGAGGAAGAGGGGGTCAGGAATATGTTTGGGGACTGGGGAGGGACTTATTTTTTTCCCATTCTGATGGTTGATGTGAACATCAAGTGCAAGTGTGGCGAGGGGGAGGTGCCAGGCGGCATGAAGTGGCAGAACGGAGGGGTCTTTTTGATGTATAGGTCTTGATAAGGGATTGAATATATACAGGGGCTGATCCCTTAACTGCTTGGTATGCGAGCCAAAGTTTTAAAATTTGATGTGAGCCATAACAGGCAGCCAGTGGAGGTTGCTTGGCAGGGGGGTGACATGTGAATGTCTGGGAACATTGAATACCCGATGGGCTGCAGCATTCTGGATCAGTTGTAAGGGTCTGATGGCAGATGCTGGAAGGCCAGCCAGCAGAGAATTGCAATAGTCCAGGCGGGACAGGACCATTGCTTGAACAAGGAGCTGAGTGGAGTAGGTGGTGAGTTGTACAGGAAGAACCTGCACGCCCGGGTCACCGGTGTTCTCGGAGAAGGACAGCCTGTTGTCCATCACCACCCCAAGGTTTCTTGCACTAGGGGATGAGGTCACTGTGGTATCCCCTAGTGAGATGAAAAATCGGAGAAGGGAGAGGTTAGAGAAGGGATGGAGTGGTTGTCCGTGTCGAACGCCACAGAGAGGTCAAGAAGGATCAGGACAGAGGAGAGAGAGGTTGCTTGTGCAGCCGAAGGGACTCATTGATGGAGAGGAGTGCGGTCTCCGTTGAGTGGCCAGGTCTGAAGCTGGACTGGTGGGGGTCCAGCAGGTTATTCTGTGAGAGGAAGGAAGAGAGTTGGTTGGAGGCAGCTCGTTCAATGGATTTGGATAGAAAAGGAAGGAGAGATACCGGATGGTAGTTTTCAATGCAGGAGGGGTCTAGAGTGGGTTTCTTTAGGAGTGGGGTGATGTAGGCCCCCTTGAATGATGAGGGAAAGCAGCCAGAGAACAGAGAGGAGTTAACAAGGGAGGTGACAAACGGAAGGATGTCAGGTGTGATTGCCTGAAGGAGGTTTGAGGGGATGGGGTCCAGGGCACAAGTAGTAGGGCGGTAGGAGAGCAGGAGATACATCAGCATCTGTAAGGGGACTGAAAGATGAGAAACAGGGGGCAGACACAGAAAGGGAGGCAGGCATAGAAGTGGTGGTGGTCACGAAGGTGCTGCAGATATCTGCAACCTTCTCGTCAAAAAATACCGCAAAGTCATCAGCAGTGAGCGAGGACTGAGATGGTGGGGGAGGTGTGCTGAGGAGAGAAGAGAAACAGTTGACGGGGGTTAGAAGTGGAATTCTGGATTTTTGTTTGGAAGTAATTTATTTTGCCAGTGGTGATAGTGGACGAGAATTCCGCCAGGAGAGACTGGTGGGAAGACAGGTCCGATGGGTCTTTTGATTTCCTCCACTTCCTCTCAGCTGCACGTAGGCTGGGCCTGGAGAAACGTAGAAGGTCAGAAACCTATGGGCTGGGAGGGAAGGATCGAGCAGGCCGGGAGACAAGAGGACAGAGAGAGTCAAGGGCTGAGGAGAGACAGGAAAGCAGCGAGGAAGATGCGGAAACAGTGGGTAGTTTGGAGAAGGATTCAAGAGGAGGGAGGGAAGCGGTGACTCTGGGGGCAAGGGAGGAGGGTGATAGAGAGCGGAGGTTACATCGGACAGAAACAGTGGGGGTGAGAAAAGGGGAGGGAGGCAGAGGAGCTAGGGGGATGGAGAAGGAAATGAAGTGGTGATCAGACTTGTGTAAAGGGGTAACAATGGGGTTAGAAGAGGAGCAGTTCCTCAGAAAGATCAGGTCGAGAAGGTTTCCAGCCTTGTGAGTTGGGGGAGAGTGCTGCAGAGAGAGGTCAAAGGAGTGAAGTAGTGGTAAGAAGGCAGCAGACTGGGAGGCTTCCAGGTGGATGTTGAAATCTCCCAGGAGGATAAGTGGGCTGCCATCCTCAGGGAATGAGCTGAGTAGTGTCAAGCTCATCAAGGAAACTTCCCAGGGCACCTGGAGGACGATAAACGACAACAATATAAAGTTTAACAGGGTGAGTAATTGAGACAGCATGGCATTCAAAGGTGGATAGGGATAGGTCAGTGAGGGAAAACGCAGAGAATTTCCAGGAAGGGGAGATCAGCAAGCCAGTGCCACCTCCATGGCCAGAGGGCCGGGGGGTGTGTGAGAAGGAGAAGGAGGATGAGAGGGCAGCGGGGGTGGCCTGGTGTAATCCAGGTCTCGGTGAGGGCAAGGAACTGTAGGGACAGGAGGGAGGCATAACCAGTAATGAAGTCAGCCTTCCGTGTGGCAGATTGGCAGTTCCATAGCCCCCCTGCAACTGTGAAGTTGTCACAGGGGGTCAGTGAGGGGTGGCAGAGGTTGGTGGGGTTCTGTCGCCGTGGAGGGCCACGTCGCTGGAAGCGCGTTCTGAAGGGGAGAGAGCAGACTGTAATGGGGTGCTGACACACCATACCATTCCAAATGGGAGGGAGTCACTCTGAGCACGCCTATATAAACTGCTAATTACTAATGCAAACTAGCGATCTAATAATTATCCTAACAATTGCAGCGTCCAAAGTATCTAACTGATTCTGATCACCTAGTCAGAATAACAGAACCGAGCAAAACTGCCGGCGGCTGGTGAAAAACACACTAGATTTGTTAACTAATAACAAAATGCGACACACCTGGTCTAACTAACATGGCAATTTGACAAAAAAAATCTACAACAGCTGATAGACTAACATGGTTTCCTTATTACCTAATGCTCACATGCAAAAAACACAGAAACAATACTTAAGTTCCCTGGAGGTCTTCAACTACACACGGCTCGTGGAAAAAATGCAAAATGTTAGTTGCCATATTGTCTTGCTGTCTTATGTTTGTTCTCCAAGTGCCTGTTGCCAGGTTTTCCTGTCCCATTTCCAAGCCTGCTCCTAGCTCCGTTGTCCTATTCCAGTCCCTTCGCCCAGCCCTTCACCTTTTCCCAGCCCCATCTTCATACCTGCCTTTTCCATCAGACTGATCTCCTGGCTTTGACCCTCGCCTGTCCAGTCACAACATACTGATTATTAGGGGTGAGCCGAGTAATCGTTTCAGACAAGTACTTGTAACGAGTATTGACTTTTTTCAGAATACGAATGTAGTAGGAGTAATTGGATGAATTATCTGTGATCGGATAATTGGCTTGCTTTATTTATTTAACTGGCTGTAGTAGCTGTACATCCCCCTTAGATTAGTAAAATTACTGCCTGCTGCAGTTTTCCCTACTTCTCTCTTGTGTATGTCAAGAGACTTTTGTGTGAACTTGTAATGATCCTATATTAAGGATATAACAACTTAACTAGTATCTTGTCATAGTGTGACCAGAGGTCCGTTCAAAAACGCAAACTTTTTTTTCTGTTACAATTTGAAAAGGAAGTGCGCTGCTAACAGAAATGGCTGCTGACGATATAACCTGTTGTCAACACACAGCCATGTACTTCAAACAAGCTACAGTACAGAGCTAACTTTTGACATAAATGATCCAGGATTAAAAATTCCAAAGTTAATTGTAAGGATGGAGGATGCGGTCACAGTTTTGTGGGCATGGACATTATTATAGCTTGAGGTAAGGTAGTACATTTTGAATGTTCACTTAAAATCATTCAACAGTAACAGTTTGCTGCAAACATAGTTTGCTGTGAACATTCGCTGTCTTGAATACACCTCTGGTAGGAACTATAGTCACTGGGTGTGTTCTTGACTGAACCTTATCAGGGCTATGTTCCGGGTTGCTACTGATACATGTATTATATAGACATGCCCAAAATATTTTAAAGCATGACTGGCAGCACTTTGTATGGAGTGAGCTTTCTACCTCGTTCAGTCAGTACTTGTATTTACTGCATTCTCCGGTCGGGGTTGTTATAGAAATCAATCATACTTTTAAGTACAGTGTTTCAATGATCATATCAATTAGTATTTTTTTAGCTCCTGAAATGGTGAAGTAGCTGAATTGAAATAAGCCTGATAATTGTAACCTTGTGGTTGGTAGCCTAGCCGGCTACTTTAAGCTGACTGTACTGTAGTGTGGGTGATGGCTAGATGTCAGAGGGTTGCCGGTTCGATCCCGCCCTGGGTGTGTTGAAGTGTCCCTCGGCAAGACACCTAACCCCCAAATGCACATGACAAGCTGGTTGGTACCTTGCATGGCAGCCAATTACCATTGGTGTGTGAGTGTGCGTATGAATGGTTGAATGAGAAGCATGAACTGTACAGTGCTTTGGGTAAAGGTGCTATAAAATGCCAACCATTTACCATGCTTAAGAGTATAGTGCTTAAGGAAAACGGCAACACGGATCGTGGTTCTGATACGAACAGGCGGGCGGCTCAGCCAAAAGAGTTCCTTGTAAAATTGTTCATGCATGTACACTCATCATTTTATTTAGATGGTATCAGTTTTTAATTAATATTAAGATTAACCAAATAAAGATTTATTTGAGATTTACCTGCATAACCGAGTGCAAAACTCTAGTAGTTGAAAGTCTTAGTTTCAATGTACTGCAAATTGCAATGTAGTACAGGGGACTGTTACACCACTTCCGGGTTACGCCACGGCCACTTCCGAGTACGAGTAATGCAAATGGATAATTTATTTGGTTGAACGGATACGGAAACGGATACGAGTAATACAGTACTCGCTCACCCCTACTGCTTATCCTGTGCTGTTCCTGTTTTCTGTACCTGGACTGACTGACCTGGGCAATAATTATCCCCTTTCCTCAGTTCTGAGTATGTGCGTTGTTCCAGACATTCTGCACCTGACACTTGAGACATAATTACCCACTTTTTCTGCTGATTCGATAATTACGCAATCACTATCCGATAATGACTTCAAAGCTCTGATCTTGTCATATTACAAGTCAGACTATTTCTAATTATTCTTTTTTTATACATGGCTTGTATTTCATCAGTATGTTTTTGAAATGCAGCTGTTGGGATGTGAAATGGAACTTTTATCCTTAATGGATTCCCATTGCTAGAGCTCACGAGATTAGGCACTTTCTCGTGGATGAAGCAACTTTGTGAGCACGATCACTTTGAAACTCATTTGCAGTATACATTGTACCAAACAGGCTGGGGAGATAACACTGAGGAAACCGACAGCAGCAAAAGTGAATTCACATATTCTGAAATACCGAGAATGTTTTCAATAGATTCTCATACATGAAGGGGGAAAATTGAGGTGGTCACTTAGCTACTTAAAATGGGACTTTAAACATGCCAATTTAAACTGAATAGTAGGACTAGTGACCCATACCATTTCACAGTTGCTGTAGGACCACTGGAATTCCCAGCTAATATTGAGCCATAGGAGTAATGGCCCTCATGACAAATGACTTGTCCATACTCAGACCTTTTACACACCCTTCATAAAACAAAAATCTAATGCATCCAATACATCAAAAATGACAAAATATAGCCACTGAGCTGCAAATAAAGGCATAAATAAATAATTCATATATTAGACTGTGTTCCATAGGCCAATGACCATGGTTTTCATCAGTATGTGGCACATAATGTTGCAAAGTCGAAAGGGATCCTGATCACTTGTGGGAAGCAATGTGCAACACTAGATGTACTAAGCACTTTTGCAATGATTTTCAGGCACACATATGACACATTCTGCCATGTGTTGTGTATATATCAAACTGGCACTCATAAACTGCAGTATGTGTGTGATCTAGGCGAATCATCACAAGATGCACTTATGTCCTTAATGCATATTAATTTGCACAATTAAAGGGGCGGAGATATTATAAGTGTGGTTGATTATGTATTTTGTTGTATTTACTAAAGTTAATGAGGGTCAAATTGTGCACTACATTTCTCTGCCTCTAGAGCAGGCATAAAGCGAGGTACAAGACAGAAACAGAGATCTGGGCTTCTAAGAGGCACTGAAATAATCTTTGCCACAAGAATCACAGTATTGCAACCCCGAGAGCAAGAAATCATTAAACAGATTATTAATAGTAAATATTAATTGATGATTGCAGCCAAGCAATAATTAAGGCTGGGGCTGGGTGTTTAATATTTACAAAATAATTCATGAAATTAACTAATATCTCATGCGAAGCAATTGAGAGTGACTGAAATAACGTGCTCAACCGCAGTGACAGTGACTGAATAAAATCAATGTTGCTGCTAGTAAAAAAAATGTGAGTTGACTGCATGCAATCATATGCTGCTTTTAATCGCTTTTGTCCATTGCAGAAAGAGCGTGTGTTTGTTTTGATTATTTATTCGCCAAAACAATCACAGAAAAGAAACAGTGAATTAAAGGGACTGGCAAAAAAGAGAAAATCACCTGTGACTTCTGTGACAAACACCCAGCCATACAAATAATGCTTCTGTGAGCTGTAGCCTTCATAAATAAGACATAAACTTCAGGTAGACTACAACCACACCAACACACCCACGTTAAGCTGCATTTTGCACCGCATGCTTCATGTATATAAATCTGGTCCTAAATAAATAAAACCTGTCTCCACAATCCCCTCCTACTTCCCAGCTGAAAACAGCAACCATGAAGCTTGTCTATAGTAGCCCTATAGAGCCAGTCAGTCCAAAGTCAAACACATTTTCAATGGAGGTCCACACAAAAGGATATGTAGGCAACCAACAATGCAGAATGACTACCACAATCATCCCCCAATATTTTTGCAGTATGTGTCCCAAAATAAAACCGAACCATGGATGAGAGATATGTATGGCCCTGCAGCAGACCCAGCGGAGCCCCTCCGGAGGACGAGGCGTGTGGAGCAGGCAGAAAGGGGGATCCGTGGACCTCCCCCCAGAAGACGGCGCCGCCTCTTGGATCCGGACCGGATTCTGTGTACCGGAACAACGTTTGGCGCCCCCCCACCGGAAGGGAGGTTCACTAGCGGCAGGGGCAGCTGAACCATCAGCTCCCCTTGCATGTTCGGTCCCCCTTGGACAGGCCATCAACCCTCAGGCGTGTTTTCTCTGCCTCCGTTTCTCGGACTCCGGCCCCCAGCAGGAATGGCGACGGCGGCCCAGCCAGGTGTGCGGCGCCACAATGCCGTCCGGCTAACCCTCCTGAACAGTGGAGAGGGGGGCAGCAGCGACGGGATAGGCCCCCTGGTGGAGCAAGGGGCGAACGGCGCAGCTGCAGAGGGCGCCACCGAGCCAGCGTCCACTAGGGGGGGGACCAATGCTGCTGCCCCAACAGCCAACAGCCAGAAGAGAGTGACAGGTATGACCCGCCTGAGGTTTAGCCGGGCAGTGCTTCAGCGTGCTTCGTGCCAGGCGACCTGAACTGCCTGGTGAAGGTTCCAGGGAACGCAGACATTTTCGAGATTAGCTTTAAGAATGCTAATGTCCTGGAGAGGTTCTGGAACCTCTATAGAGAGGGAAAGGACAGTTCCCCCCTCAGTAACTTTCAAGTCGAGCCCCTGTCCGACACGGAAAGCAAAGTGGTCACTGTGCAGGTTTTTTAATGAAACTGTACAGGACCACGATGTGAGTACGTGGTTGGGCAGGTATGGGAAAGTAAAATCCGAAGCCAGTTGGGTCCTGGATGAGGACGGAGTCTGGACCGGGGCCAGGAAATGGCTGGTCCAGCTCAAGCCTTACCCCTCTGCAGTGGGGGGGGTATGTCACATCCCCAGCACGCTGGGGAGACACAGGGGCGTGGTGTTTTATTACGACGTATTTATTATCGCCCAGCGATCAGAATTTCTGGTTATCAATGTTGTTTATTATTTGCAGCCCTTTTTCTCCATTTTAATTAAGGGTGCCAATAATTCTGGAGCCCACTGTAACTGTAAGGACTGAATGACTGTGTTGATCAAACATCCTGATCAATCGTGACCATATACCTCAGCATCATTAAAATTTAAGAGAGGGCCTACAGGCAGAGCAAGTTTAACTCACCTACCTTCCTGCAGAGATAAAAGCAATCCCCAACAATTACTTGAGCTCCACTGCAATCATCCCAGTGACAGCAGTCAGCTATCTGCTCTCACCACCCTGAATCAGTATGGTGCCACGTTTTGGGCTTTGCCAATTTATCCCCCTGCATGTGTTGCTGTGAGTCAGACATCCAAGTGAGCTACCGCACAATAAGATGCACACTGCTCAGACCCTTCAACTGGAATCCAAATGTATAGTATGTGCTAAGCTTGCTGTTCGCTTCAGTACAGAGAAAAGGTCCTTGCATACCTTTCCTCTTGCGGAATATAACTTGCAGCTGGATGAAAATGGAAACCCTGCTGTTTCTAGTCTTTCTGAGAAAGAGAGAAAGCTTTATATATCATGTTTTGTTACATGTTGTTTGTATTATTGTGTAACTAGTCCATTTCACAGTCATGGTTTGCTGCTTATCTCTGACCTTCAGCTAAATGTGGAAGGCCATGGCTGGAACCAATCTAGGTGGACTAAATCAAGAGCATTTACCCAGAATCTGCTCATGACTACATGCCCTTTGCTTCGACAATACCCTAAAGGCATGCTGGGAAGTTAACTCTGGCTTTAGTATTATAAACAAATAGCAAAAAAAAGTTCCTGCTCTGAAGCTGCATTGATGTGTTGTAAGCACATCTATTTGTTTCTTGTGAACCTGCCCTGTCTTTTTTAGCAGCAGAGCATCGAGGTACCATAGGGCTACATTCCAATCTGATAGAGCTATAAATACATGCTTTACACATCATACATTACCTCACACATCTATTGTTTCCTGAGCTAAGGTATTTTGCATTATTCATTAAGCAGTTTATAACTGAATTAAGGAGCTTAATCACAGCCAGGGCCATTGTTGTGAACTCACAGCACTGCCTCAGGCAGCTGAAATGCCTAATTGTTTCCCACACACCTGTGAAAAAAGAAAGGGAAAATTATGCCCTAACTTCAAGACAGAGGAAGGTTACACTCAATGATACTGTACCAGTCAAGGGCATATCATTTTTTTAAATTAAAGGATCAAAGGAGATCAAAGGTCTTTTCAGTGCATGACCAAAAGAACTGCCAGACCTGTCTCCTGCCTTTGACACATCTCAATCATCCGTAGTGAGAGGGCTGTTGATGTTAGCCTTCACTGTTAAAGTGTGTGTGTGTGTGTGTGTGTGTGTGTGAGAGAGAGAGAGAGGGAGAAAGCTTGAGAGATTTTAAGCAGCAAGAAAACAAGCCATTTGAGACAGAAATAAATATTCACAAGTTGTGTATTATTTTCAAAAGCTATTCAATTATGAAATTGACATGCATGATGTGTAAAGGTGATGTTGCCAGCAACTACTTGCCTTGATAATTACAGGGGATGGACAACTTCAGTTTTTATCCAGAAAATTTGATCAGCAGCAACTTGGAATCGTGAAACATGCAATCATGATCCTGATATTAGGTCATGTGATATCTCCAGTCTCAATTATGGCTGCTGTTCTGCACTTGTAAAGTGAGGAGAAAGAGCTTGCCGTGATAACATTTTACTCTGGTAAGTGGCGATAGTATGAACAACTGCTGTGTAAATATGAATTGCTTTGCACATTAGACACATTACAGACTAAAAGTGTAGTTGATGTTAAACTGATATCTGATATCTACTACCTCAGAGATCGCTAGCTAGCCTTTCTGATTCTGATTTACCATAAAGATAGGAGTAATTACAGTGCATTGTTAGCTAACGTCAGCTATGTGAAGGTGGTACTCAATGTAACAAATAATTTAGCTAGCCTGGGTTATTTCTCATAAGCCTTTGGGCGATTACTGAGACAGGTGCATGGGGGTTGGACGACTCAGACAAAAAAGATGTGATAAAGTCCCGTCACGGCTTTATTAGGGGAATGTCCAGTGAGCATAGTCGAAAAACAGCCAAAACCAAAGAGAAGAGGGAGAAGGCAGTCTCGAAATCGGTACACCATGCAAAAAGTCCAGTAACCAGGAAAGCTGTCAGCAGGGCAGTAGTGCAGACGGATGGCAGGCAGGCTCGGAGTCGAAGGCGGTGCAAGAGTCAAAACCAAAGTACAAAGACAGCAGGCAGGAGTTTGTAGTACAGGCAGGCAGTGGTCAACAAAACAGAAGCCAATAACTTTGGTCGGTAAACAGGCTTGGATCGTAACGGGTAAACAATCGCTTGACAAACATCTCAAAAGTGCACTGACAAACAGGAGGCAACAATTTTGCAAAGACATGACATGAACACTGAGCTTATATGCAGGTGTAGACAGGTGCAGACAATTAGCTTGAGAGCAGCATGCAAATTTAAATCAGTGACATAAGTCTGCAAAACTATATAACGTGACATAAAAATACAAGACTATAAAATACATCGTAACAAGAACTAAACATGAAACGTAACATGACATGAAAATGAAATGTAACAAGAAATAAAACATAAAAATGTGGCAAGACTAGACTAACATAATATGTGACATTACAATAAAATAACTAAGACAATAACTAAACATGAAACATACATTACATTACATTATTGGCATTTGGCCGACGCTCTTATCCAGAGCGACGTACAACAAAGTGCATACCCATAACCAGGGCTAAGTGCGCTGAAAGACCCTAGAGGGAAGTACAATATCAATTGCTACCCGTACAACAAAGATAAGGACCAGGGCCTATATATATATTTTTTTTAAATCAACAAATAAGCAAACAACAAAGCAAAAGTGACCAAACTTAACTATCCAAATACTGCTTACCTGGCCAACTAAAAATACCAAAACACAAAGTAAATCACAAAGACAACAATTAAGGTTCACAGGCAGGTAGGGAGGAATGGGGAGAGGTGCTGCTTGAAGAGGTGTGTCTTCAGCTTGCGCTTGAAGGTGGGGAGAGATTCTACAGTTCTGACCTCAATGGGGAGTTCGTTCCACCACCGTGGAGCCAGAACAGACAGTAGTCGTGAGCGTGAGGTGGAGGTTCGGAGAGGGGGAGGTGCCAAGCGGCCTGTGGAGGCTGAACGAAGAGGTCTGGCAGGGGTGTAGGGTCTGATGATTTTTTGTAGGTAAGCTGGGGAAGACCCTTTAACTGCTTGGAAGGCTAGCACCAATGTTTTGAATTTGATGCGAGCCATGACAGGCAGCCAGTGGAGGGAAGTAAGCAGGGGGGTGACGTGTGAGTATTTGGGAAAGTTGAAGACCAGACGAGCTGCTGCATTCTGGATGAGTTGGAGGGGTCTGATGGTGGACGCTGGGAGGCCAGCCAAGAGGGAATTGCAGTAGTCCAGGCGGGACAGAACCATCGCTTGGACCAGGAGCTGGGTCGAGTAGGGGGTGAGAAAGGGGCAGATTCTCCGTATGTTGTATAGGAAGACCCTGCATGACCGGGTCACCACCGCAATGTTATCGGAAAGGGACAGTCTGCAGTCCATGACCACGCCGAGGTTCCTTGCACTGGGTGATGGCGTGAGCGTGGTATCCCCGAGGGAAATGGAGAGATCCAGGTGGGGAGAGGTATTAGCAGGGATGAATATCATTTCAGTCTTGCCTGGGTTGAGCTTTAGATGGTGGTTGTCCATCCAGCTCTGGATGTCACTCAGGCAAGCAGAGATATGGGCAGAAACCTGTGTATCAGATGGTGGGAAAGAGATGAAGAGTTGGGTATCATCCGCATAGCATTGGTAGGATAGCCCATGTGCAGTGATCACAGGGCCAAGGGAATGAGTGTAAAGAGAAAAAAGAAGTGGGCCAAGGACTGAGCCCTGGGGAACTCCTGTGGCAAGGGGCGAGGTGTCGATACTGTACCAGCCCAGGCAACCTGGAAGGAGCGACCAAAGATGGCCACAGATGCCCGTTGCTGACAGGGCAGACAGGAGGATGGAGTGATCCACAGTGTCGAAGGCAGCAGAGAGATCTAGAAGAATGAGGACAGAGGAGAGGGAGGCTGCTTGTAATGTTTCTGTATTTGTTCTGTATGTTTTCATGTTTATTCTTGTTTATCTTTCATTTCTCATAGTACCTGGTTTATGTTTTCCCATTACAGTTCTCTATTGTCCTCCCCTGTTATGTCTACGTCTGAATGTTTATCAGTCTAGTCACTCCCCTGTCTGCGTGCCCCACTATTCGGGTGGTTACGGTAGTTTTCGGGGTTCAACATTGTTTCTAAACTCGCGATTCTTACTTCCTGCTTTTTCTTGATAGTTAAATGTTGTAAAGCACGATTCTTACTAACTACTACTAATCTAGGTTTTGTACAGTACTAATCTGATTAATACACTTACTGTCTGTCTAACTAACTAACTAACTAACAATCACTTTTATTGGGTAGTTTAGAAATATTCACGTAACTAACTCACTAACGCTATCTCTTAGTATTTCTGCACTGTTCTATAACTCCGCCTCCCTATGCTATCCCTGATTACTCGTTTAGTTTCAGCGAAGTGTTCGCACCTGTCTCTAACTATCACTACGTCTTCTAACTATGCAAATGTCTACTCCCTAATCCGGAGCCGTATGTTTTACATGTTTTGTTTCGTGCATCCACTCCGCGTTTTCGTCTCCCTCCCGTTATTATGTTATTACCCTATTGTGTTTCCCCACCTGTTGTCCATTTGTTTAGCCCACCTTTTCCTCTGCCCCGCCTAGATTGTCACCTTCCCTCTTGTATTTAAACCTCAGTCTCAGTATGCTTCGTTGTCAGAACGTTGATCTTGATAAGTGCCGATTGATTGTAAGCCTTGTTATAGAGATTCTTGAAAGACACCCCTTTGCCTTGACTTCGACTTTGCTTTTGCCCTGCTGTACCTTCGCCCTGTGATTTTCTGGATTTTGACCTCTCGCTTGTTCTTTCGACCATTCTTTTGCTTTTAGTTTTTGGCTGTGTACTGGATCTCTTGGCTTGTGACTACTGGACATTAAAACTACTCTTTTGGATTATCCTGTGGTCTGCGTCTGGGTTCCCTGCACCGTACATAACACTGCTCATGCGGCATGGAGCGACTCACTGACGGAGAGGAGCGCGGTCTCTGTCGAGTGGCCCGATCTGAAGCCAGACTGATGGGGGTCTAGCAGGTTGTTGTTAGAAAAGAAAGAAGAAAGTTGAGTAGAAGCAGCTCATTCTATGGTTTTAGAAAGAAAAGGAAGAAGAGATACTGGGCAGTAGTTCTGGATGATGGAGGGATCCAGGGTAGGCTTTTTTAGCAATGGAGTGATGTGGGCCCTCTTGAAGGATGCTGGAAAACAGCCGGAAGACAGGGAGGAGTTGACAAGGGAGGTGACAAATGGGAGAATGTCTGGTGTGATAGTCTGGAGAAGAGAAGAGGGGATAGGGTCAAGGGCACAGGTTGTAGGGCGATGGGAGAGCAGGAGTTGAGAAACATCAGAGTCTGTAAGGGGGGAGAAAGTGGAAAAGGAAGGGATGGGCCTAGAGGGGGAGAAGGGCACAGTATGAGGGGCGGTGGTTGTAAAGGATCTGCGGATGACTGTGACCTTCTCATCGAAAAAGTCGGCAAAGTCATCAGTGAAGGAGGACTGAGGTGGAGGAGGCGGTGCGTTGAGGAGAGAGGAGAAAATGGAGAACAGTTTCCGGGGGTTAGAAGCGGAGTTCTGAATTTGTGTCTGATAGTATTTTGCTTTGGCGGCAGTGACAGCAGAAGAGAATACCGCCAGGAGAGACTGGTAAATTGTGACGTCTCTGAATTTTCCCCATTTCCTCTCCGCTGCGCGGAGGCTGGTCCTGGAGATATGGAGGGTGTCAGATATCCAAGGACTGGGAGGGGATGTGCGAGGTGGCTTTGAGACAGGGGGACAGAGAGAGTCAAAGGTGGCGGAGAGAGATGAAAGGAGGGTGGCAGATGCAGAGTCAGTGGGGAGTTTGAAGAAGGATTCGAGAGGGGGGGTGAGGCGGTGACAGTGCTGGCAAAGGAAGAGGGTGAGAGGGAGTGGAGGTTACGGGGGGCTGAGGAAGTGTGGGTGGGAGGAGGGGGAGGAGGATGGGGAGGAAGAGGGAGGGAGAATGAGATGAAGTGGTGATCAGATGTATGCAGTTCCTCACAAAGACAAGGTCTAGGACCTCGCCCGCCTTGTGGGTTGGAGGAGAGTGTTGCAGGGAGAGGCCAAAGGAGTGGATTAGCAGTAGGAAGGCAGCAGCCTGGGAGGCTTCAAGGTGGATGTTGAAGTCTCCAAGGAGAATCAGTGGGGTGCCATCCTCAGGGAAGGAGCTGAGAAGGGTGTCTAGCTCATCAAGGAAGTTTCCCAGGGGCCCTGGAGGACGGTAGATAACTGCAATGAAAAAGTTACTAGGGTAGGATACTGCAACAGAATGGAATTCAAAAGTGGATATGGACAGGTCACAGAGGGGGAGAAGAGAGAATTTCCATGAGGGGGAAATTAAAAGACCAGTACCACCGCCACGGCCCGGAAGGCCGGGGAGTGTGCGAGAAGGAGAAGGAGGATGAGAGGGCAGCGGGAGTGGCGGTGTTGTCAGGTGTGATCCAGGTCTCCGTGAGGGCAAGGAATTGTAGGGACTGGAGGGAGGCATATGCAGGGATGAAGTCAGCCTTCCGAGTGGCAGACTGGCAGTTCCATAGTCCCCCTGTGACAGCAGAGTCCTCACAGGGGGTCAGCGGGGGGTAGCTGAGGTTCGAGGGGTAATGACAAGAAAGAATATGACATGACATGACAAGAATAAAACGTGAGAATTACTCCTTCTCTCTTGACAGGGGCATTGAAAGACATCACTCCCTTCAAGACAAAAATGCTTTAAAATGAACTGAAGATCATTAGCAAGTACCATTATGTAATAATTGCCATTCAAAAACTATAAGCATGCACTCAATCCATGCCAACAAAATGTGCCCCACACTGTTACAAAACCAATCAGTTTTGCAAACTGGGTTAGCGCTACACTTTCTTTCATTTTGAATGGTTTTGAATAATGATCTGTCTGACACAATCCCATTTAGCAACTTATTGGTAGTCCATATCCTGTGTTCTTCAACACACATCTATTGCCAGGTGGGATGAGTTTTTATAACTTCAATACACGTTTCCTGGCACAATAGATGGCTTAGGCAGTGACTGTGTGGTTGGTTTACTGCCACTGTCCTATATTTAACCCTATATTTAAAATGTAAAGAATGATCTATACAATTTAAGGGGCCATTCTACATAAATAGTGGCCATTCTTAAAAGTAAAAGCAAAAATTAATTGTGTGGGTAACACCCTTGACGTCGCCAGCTCAGCATCGGTAATGAAAAGACAGTGTTGAAATAAAAAATGGACTGTGTTAACCAACATGAATAGGCTTACCTTGACCTTGCATTATGATGGGCACTGAAATGGTTGGCCTCTGAAATTGTGCCTCGGCCAAGGCATGCTGCTGCTGCATAATTTCAAGCTTCTCTCTCTCTCTCTCTCTCTCTTTGGTTTTGTTTCATCTATAGTTGTTGTTTTAATTGTCTCCTTGTTATTTATTTATTTATTTACTTGCGTGTGATGTTATATTCATATAAAACGTATATGTGAGAATATGGATCACTGTATGAGTTACAGAAATAAAGGCAATATCCAGTTGCAATGTGTTCATATTGATTCTTGCTTACACCCAGTAAGCAAGAAATGAAGTAATTTCCCCTTTACTGAGATTTTTCTTTAAAATGAATGTTGTGCTACACATGCCAAGTACAATCCTATAAAACAGCCCAGAGCATTATGCTTGAGGTTTTACTTAATTTGGTATGTCAGGACAACGAGATAAGAATAACAATCAATGCATCTATTTTGCTTTGTAGTTCAGTGGGTGAGAAGATGACATTACACAGCATGTCTCAGAAAGCAATATATAGCAGAGAAATGAAAGAAAGTCACTTCATTTTGACTTTCAATGTACGCATCATTTACTGAAGATCAAATCTTGTCACGATGAGCTTAGTTTTCTATCTGCTTTGAACTTTAACATCAAGTGAAAAATCGAAGGTGAACTGTGAGCTTCCAGTGCAGAAAGTAATGTGGAGACCCCAGAGGACCGCAGTGAGGGGGAAAGCCTTCGGATCAAAGAGGCAAACCATGTGAGCCAGGACATAAAAACTACAAATTGAGGTGTAAATTGCATTCTGTATACAGAATCGTGCAAGACGCCTTACAGTGGGAGCTCATCTGTATGTTGATTTCCTTGCCGCAGTGAAGTTTGTCATGCTTGTGGAGTTTGCCATTTTCTTCACTTACCGTGTCAACCCGACTGTGGCGTGACTGCTAACTTGCTCTTCTGGCTGACCCCACAAAAGAATTCACAGGAATGTAGTTTGCCAAAAGCAAACCTTTTGTGCGGCTGGATCTTTGTCAGGTCTATTTAAGACTCTAACCATTTCCACCTATTTTGTAGTGGAATATAAAGTGTTATCTCAAAAACTAGGCTTGTACCATTCAGAAATTTGAGACAGAATAAATTAAATTTATGTCAGAGCATGTATATACAGTGTACATGAAAAAGAAAAATACAAAACACCTTACGTTTTTATAGTTTAGCACCGGATATCTCAATTTCAGTCAAGGACCAACCCAGAAATTCTTTATACTTGTGCACGTGATGTCAACTTGTGTACAACATTTGGTGAAAATATCGACAGGCATTCAAATTCCACTTCCCAAAACTGCACCCAGATGTCCTCAAGTGTCCCCAAATCTCTCCAAATATAGAATATCTGCACATATTTTTGTCCAGACACATGAATGATCAGAAAAGCTTATTTTTGCATTCAAACAGAAAATTGCGAAGAAAATTAACCTTCATGTGTGTTTTATTCAGATATATTATGAAAGTATATTTTTTATAAAGCAAGCCCAAAGCTCTCCAAAAAGGATAACTCATGGTAATGCTTTCTAACCAACCTGCATCACATTTAAAATGGAACCTCATTTCAAACGAAGGCAAACGAACATAAAACTAGTTACAAAAGTACAATATCGGAATATACACAGACCGAAAGCACTAAGTTCAACCCACACACACTAAAAAAACCAGTCCTTGATTTTGACGTATCCTACAGTAATGCATGCACAACTGCAGGATAAATACCCCCAGGATAAGCTAAAAACAGACTGTACTTTTACAGTGATATAACCCATCCTGGTGAAAGCATTACATTACATTACATTATTGGCATTTGGCCAAGAGAGAATTGCAGTAGTCCAGGCGGGACAGAACCACCGCTTGGACCAGGAGCTGGGTCGAGTAGGGGGTGAGAAAGGGGCGGATTCTCCGTATGTTGTATAGGAAGAACCTGCAAGACCGGGTCACCGCCGCAATGTTCTCGGAAAGGGACAGTCTGCTGTCCATCACCACGCCGAGGTTCCTTGCACTGGGTGACGGCGTGAGTGTGGTATCCCCGAGGGAGATGGAGAGATCCAGATGGGGAGAGGTATTAGCAGGGATGAATATCATTTCAGTCTTGCCTGGGTTGAGCTGTGTCACAGATGCCCGTTGCTGACAGGGCAGACAGGAGGATGGAGTGATCCACAGTGTCGAAGGCAGCAGAGAGATCTAGAAGAATGAGGACAGAGGAGAGGGAGGCTGCTCGTGCGGCATGGAGTGACTCACTGACGGAGAGGAGCGCAGTCTCTGTCGAGTGGCCCGATCTGAAGCCAGACTGATGGGGGTCTAGCAGGTTGTTGTTAGAAAAGAAAGAAGAAAGTTGAGTAGAAGCGGCTCGTTCTATAGTTTTAGAAAGGAAAGGAAGAAGAGATACCGGGCGGTAGTTCTGGATGATGGAGGGATCCAGAGTAGGCTTTTTTAGCAGCGGAGTGATGTGGGCCGTCTTGGAGGATGCCGGAAAACAGCCGGAAGACAGGGAGGAGTTGACAAGGGAGGTGACAAATGGGAGAATGTCAGGTGTGATAGTTTGGAGAAGAGGGGATAGGGTCAAGGGCACAGGTTGTAGGGCGGTGGCAGAGCAGGAGTTGAGAAACATCAGAGTCTGTAAGGGGGAAGAAAGTGGAAAAGGAAGGGATGGGCCTAGAGGGGGGGAAGGGCACAGTGAGGGGGGCTTCATGTATTCTGCAAAGATTTGCCCGCTACACAAACGCTCACAGGATGGTTATGCACGTCTGTGTATTCATGCAAATTTTTATTTTTTATTTTTTGACTTTTGCATAGCATGTGTAGGGGTCCTCGCACGGGGCTTCAGATTATGTAGGGTCCTCGCACGGGGCTCCAAATTATGTGGGGTCCTCGCACGGGCCACCAAATAACGTAGGGATTTTACTCTCTACGAAATCAGGGTGCCAGTTAATGTTATGTAGCAGTATAACTGCAAAAAGTAATCAGTCTCATAAAATTACTGTTATCAGAAATATCTAACCACAAATTTAGTATTTTAATTAATAATTAAAGTAACCAATAGTAATGATTAAACATAGCGATAACCTGAAGGTTGGAAGTTCTTCGAAAGACTGCTTTAACTCGGCTCTCATTGTCTATGCGATTCCAAAAGGGACACCGGGGTTTAATAAAATATATTTATTAAACAAACATACAAACACATACCAGATAAACTAACGGAAATTTAGTTGGGTAAATTAGTAGGTTAAGTTAGGGCGTGTATGTGTGTGTGTGGGCGTGCGCGAGCGCGCGTGTCGCTTGAACAAAGGAAAGGTGGGAGTAGCGAGCTTGAGTAAGCTAGAGTTCTGGGTGTGGTAATGAGTTAGAGTTAGCTGTGAGAAGGGACTACTTGCGTAGTTTTACTCTATATATGCGCAAAAGACTCAATTCACGTACATATATATGTAGCTAACCAAACACATTACAATGGTAGGATGGTAAATATTGAAACACAGATTCACAAAAACAGTTAAGACTAAACTAAACACTGGCTATGCCTGAATGTTTGTTTTCTTACTGAGTCCATACGCATTGCTGGATCCAAAAGACATGCTGTCCTTGTAGAAGCGGCGATGGTGCTGTGAATGGTGTCCGGGAGAGATGCGCAGGCTGGGGTGTTCCCGTCTTAGCAGCGCGTTGTCGTCTGATCCGCTGGTTCTTTTCCAGGTGTAAAAGTTCGTTGCCGTTTCGTTGTTGAGCTTTATTGGGGTAAACTGATGTAGCGTTCCGCGTACAACAATTTCCACTCACTATAGGCCACGTAGTTACCGCGAGGTAACTGGGTGTGTCCGTAGGCCTGGTACTGCGCTGTGCAGCATTCAGCCTCTGTCCGAGTCTCGGAGCTGATGAGCTGAAGCGAATGGCCAAAAGGGGTGCGTCGAAGAGAAGAAGCAGAAGAGAAGAGATGAAGCAGAAGAGAGATCCCAAGAACGTATCTTGCTCTTATACGGGACCGTTTATTGCTCCCGCCATTACGGGATTGGCTGAACCAAGTTAGACGTCATTCGTGGTGGACGTCGCGGAATAGTCCTGTGGGAATGTGGAAGTTGTAGTCCCAACACATGGATGCATGTAAATTTACACAGAAGGTAGACTGGCCATCTTAGACTGTTATAAAAGTGCAACTATTGTGTAGTGAATGGCCCCTACATTTTCTGTAAATACATTTTGTGTAAACAAGATATCTGTTACTTAGGGGAAATATATATATTTTTTTATCATTTTGGAGTTTTAATGTACAATTTAAATTAGTAAATTCTTACCTTTTCACTCTACCAAACACCTGATTACTTTGCCACAACTCAGTTTAATGACTACATAAATGTTTGTCAGCTTGACCTGATAAAATTCTCTTTCTCCCTCCTTGCATATTGCATATATTGTACCCAGGTGAGAATTGTATAATTTCCCTTCTACTTCCAATATTCACAGTGTCTTCCCTGCTGTCTGCCCCTGAAAAAAATAATGGTTACCTTGATATTTTGGAGACAAAACACATTTTTATACACCTCGTTGCACCCAGAAATAATATATTTGTGAGGTAAGTGGCATTCAATTTTTTGGTAACATGGTAACCCACATGTTTACTCAAAACCCTAAACCCCAATAACTTTCTTGAATGAATAAAAATAATATGTAAACAAAAATGTTTTCTTACCTTATACTCTGAAGCGAAAATGAAGACTGACCAGGAAGTGAACAGGGGCTTTAAACACATGAAGGGACAAGCAACTAGTCTCAAGTACAACCATGAAACTTACAGCAAACTTATCCCTGGTTATGGATATGCACTTTGTTGTACGTCGCTCTGGATAAGAGCGTCTGCCAAATGCCAATAATGTAATGTAATGTAATGCACTATTACGACTAAATTAACCGCAATACATGTTTCCATAATGCTACTTTGAATAATTCTTTATTTCAGTATAAAGAGACACCACTTCAGTCAATAAGGGCTGCATAATAATCCCTTGAGATTCACAGACAATTCCAGATCCTACTGCGATTGGGCACTGGAATGACCTGGAGTAATCATTGCTCCACGTTGCACATCAACTGTTGCTAATGCCAACACAAAGCAGAGACACAGCAAAAGCTGTTATTCTAGGGTGCTTAAGACAAGCTTAACAATAACCAGAGCTATCATGCTGCGTGAATCACAAAACACTAATTAAAATGACCTTAGAGACTTATTATTGTTCTTCTACTTTGATTTGTGACATGAAATTTGGAATAATAATATAAATGCCAGCATAAGAGGGCATAATGGAGATTGCTTAGGAGAGAGAAAAGCTTACCAAGTAATGTGTCGTGTACTCGCAAATGTGTGCAAATGCATGCATACACATTCACACAAACATGCACACACACACATATAATAGCAGAAGGTTACCACCCCTGGTGGGAGGTAATTGAGTCATGAGATTGAGTAAGGAACGGGGTACCATGGCAGAAATGGGAGATGGCAGAAAATAAGATAGATGAGAAAGAGCTCTCTGGAAGACAGGATGTGACTGATGGGAGACCTCACCTATGAGCTAGCTTTCGCCCAGGAAGCAAGAGGAATTTCCATTTACATATGAGAAATGGCCAGGATCTCATTTCCCTTGTTAAACTCTTCTGCCTCCTTTTTCGGAGAAAAGTGTGAGGGACTTTATGATGTTAGATGAAGGTGAGGGTTGGACCCATTGGAGTTGCAACCAATGTCAGGTATTACATATCAGAGCCAAATGTGGAAATGCTTCTTTGTAAATGAGAAGTGACAATTATCTTTTTTTTGTATTATTCCTATTGGATATGGCAATCCTGACAGACACTGAAAAAGCCTGGCCTGAGCTCCCATCTCTGATCCTTGCACATTCTTGGCTTTTTTCTCTGATGCATAATGTACATCATGTGATAGGCCATAGCTAATGATCATAAACTTGAAGTAATTCATTTATATATTTGATAACACTTTATTTCAAGGACTGCTAATAAACCATTATTATTATAGTATTTTAACCATTAGTGAACTGTTTGTATGTCAGTAACTATAATTAGTTAGTACATTTATTAATGTTACAAAAGAGTTCAATCTTTGTGTCATCAGACCAGAGAATTTTGTTTCTCATGGTCTGAGAGTCCTTCAGGTGCCTTTTGGAAAACTCCAGGCGGGCTGCCATGTGCCTTTTACTAAGGAGTGGCTTCCGTCTGGCCACTCTACCATACAGGCCTGATCGGTGGATTGCTGCAGAGATGGTTGTCCTTCTGGAAGGTTCTCCTCTCTCCACAGAGGAACGCTGGAGCTCTGACAGAGTGACCATTGGGTTCTTGGTCACCTCCCTGACTAAGGCCCTTCTTCCCCGATTGCTCAGTTTAGACGGGCGGCCAGCTCTAGGAAGAGTCCTGGTGGTTCCGAACTTCTTCCATTTACAGATGATGGAGGCCACTGTGCTCATTGGGACCTTCAAAGCAGCAGAAATGTTTCTGTACCCTTCCCCAGATTTGTGCCTCGAGACAATCCTGTCTCGGCGGTCTACAGACAATTCCTTTGACTTCATGCTTGGTTTGTGCTCCGACATGCACTGTCAACTGTGGGACCTTATATAGACAGGTGTGTGCCTTTCCCAATCAAGTCCAATCAACTGAATTTACCACAGGTGGACTCCAATTAAGCTGTAGAAACATCTCAAGGTTCATCAGTGGAAACAGGATGCACCTGAGCTCAATTTTGAGCTTCATGGCAAAGGCTGTGAATACTTATGTACATGTGATTTCTTAGTTTTTTATTTTTAATAAATTTGCTAAAATTTCAAAAAACCCCTTTCATGTTGTCATTATGGGGTGTTTTGTGTAGAATTTTGAGGAAAAAAATGAATTTATTCCATTTTGGAATAAGGCTGTAACATAACAAAATGTGGGAAAAGTGAAGCGCTGTGAATACTTTCCGGATGCACTGTATGTACTGTAGATGATGAGATTTTCAAAGTCTTCGCAATTTTACGTTGAGGAATATTATTCAGAAATCTTTCCAAAATTAGTAGCAGTCTTTCACAGATTGGTGATCATTTGCCCATCTTTACTTCTGAGAGAGTCTGCCTCTCTAAAGGCCCGGACACACCAAACCGACGGTCGGCCGTCGGTGGCGCCCTGTCGGCCGAGTCTTTCCGGTGTGTCCCGCACGGCGACACTCCGTCGGCGTGTTTTGGAGGGCTCCGACGTCGGAGCCCCCGGAGCCGTCGATGAGAGAGAGCTCTCTGATTGGCTGTCCAGCTAGCGAATCAGTGCACGAGAAGAGAAACGGAAGCGACGAAAGCAAGCCATTCCAAAGTTACTATCACTACCAGACATAATTTTTTCGATTAGTATTACTAAATAGCGAGAGAACAAGAAAATTGCTGCAAACTGTTTGTTGTGAGTGAGACAATGGCTGCTTCTAGGTCCAACGCAATGCAAACGCATTCCCCGGTCTTCCGGTTTCCATTTTTTGAAAGACAAATACAGACTACCGCCACCTGCTGGTGTGGAGAGTTATTACCGCTCACGCAGGCGCAGAACGTACGTGCAACTCGGCCGTCGGCGGACCGTCGTTGCGGTGTGTTCGGCACAGCCAACATTAACGACGTGTATCGACGCAAGGTGATCTTTGTCGGCGCTCTGCGGCCGACCGTCAGTTCGGTGTGTCCGGGCCTTAAGATGCTCTTTTTTTAACCAATCATGTTACTGGCCAACTAACCTAATTGCTAAATGTTCCTTTCTTTTTAGTACTACTTACTTTTCCAGCCTTTTATTGCCCCTGTCCCAACTTTTTTGAGACGTGTTGCTGCCATCAAATTCAAAATTACTTTATTTTTTCCTTCAAATGGTAAATTTTCTCAATTTAAATATTTGATATGTTTTCTATGATCTATTCTGAATGAAATATGGGTTCATGAGATTTGCAAATCATTGCATTCTGTTTTTATTTACATTTTAAAAAGCATCCCAACTTTTTTGGAATTGGGCTTGTATATATTGTATGTATATATATTATATATATATATATATGTATATATATATATATATATTTTTTTTTTTTTTTGTTAGTATAAAAGAACACATTTGACATTTACAAATATTCATTTTCCAAAAGATTTAATTTGACAGACATTTTTGTATTTAATTAAAAAAAGTAACATATTACTGTCAGCAATTGACTACTTTTTAGGCTGTCTTGAGATCAGAAGCAAGGAGCCAACCAAAGTCTGCAGAACAACTCCCTGCTGATTGTCTTATACAACTGCAGGACAGCGTTGGCTATCTCAGAGTGGTGCAGTTTTAACGCTGAAGGGTGGTCACAAAAACTATTGATTTGATTCAGTTTTTAACTATTCTGCCAAATTACTAAAATGGAATGTAAAACATAGTATGTTTATTTAGGAGCTTTCATTGTAATTTTTTTGAAAGAATCTCATCTGTACAGAATGTTATACAGGTGCCAAAGACTTTTGCACTGTACTGTATATTAATAATTATAATTAATAATATTATCATTTTCAACAAAAGAAATTGGGCACTGAAAGTTTTTTCTTTTTACCAATGTACAATAAATAAAAAAGGTAGGGCAAAATGTTTTGTATGTCTGTGTGTGAGATGGGGAGAGAAACTGCAACTGCGATCTGCTAGCTAGCCTGCTGCAAGAGTCACAGCCGATATGATAAAACGGCTTGCTGACAGGTTTCGATTCTATTACAACACCTTGCCAGCTCAATTCAGTTGAAGGGTAGCCGAATTGGTTAGTAAAGTAGTTTATCAATTCTAGTTTTTATATGAACACTTGTTTTTTTACTGTGTAATGTGTTCAAGATGTTTTGATTGTTCATTTTTTTAAACTGCATTGTTCTTCGTTCGGATCATCACTATAGTGCTGTTTAATTTTTAACAGTAAATTTGCTTAATACTAGAAGTAATGTAGACTCGCCCTGTTAGTTCACAATGTTCTGAACAGTGCCAACTTTCATGATGAATAAATAAAAAATTACTTCCAGATCAGCTTTGGTTTTTGTGTGTAAAGTTTAATTTCTTCCACTTTCATAAGAACATGTACATACGTAATCATTTTCAGCTTAGAGTGGCAAGGTACTGTGTGTACATCTCAAATTTATGAATGGTACATGCCTCTTCTTTAAAACCATGTGTGTGCAGTAAATAGTTTTTGAGATATTGACATTTGTATGGGACTACAAAATGGGTATGGGTACAAAATAGGCTGAAATTGACAAAGTGGAAAGGGGTAAGGAACCCAAAAGCATAGTAATATTTTCAATGTTTAGTGAAAATAAATATTTTATTTCTGTTAAATATATGCCACAATGTTAAAGTAAGCATGACTGAGTGCTAGTTGTACTTTAATCTTAAACATGTCACAGGATATTTCTGTGGTGGAAACAGATTGCTCTCATGAAACAAGCTACATGGAACAACAGCAGGCTGTAAAGGCAATTAGCTCATTCCTGCCGTAAATCAGCTTAATGAAAGATGCACGCAGGAGCCACTTAAGTGTATTGTCTGAAAATTTCTCAGTTTGTTGACGGAGTTGCTATGTCCCCGGAAGCCTCACAGGATCTCTCCCTTGTTCCTCATCACAGAAAATATTATCAGTGCTGTTTTCATGGAATTTTTTAGGGAGATGAGATTTGCAATTCTCCTCTTTTACTGTCATGAGATGTCTCCCATAATCATGTGTGAATCTGAGCAAGGTGTACATGTATTGAACCACTAGCACTCACTTTCCTGTATTCTGTCTAATTATGTATTTATTGCAGCCAAGCTAGATCCAAGATACTGTGCTTGCATGTCATTACTGGCTCCTTGCAGATGTCTGGAATTTATGTCTGAAATAATTTTTCGGTCTTGACATCAATGTTGGCTTTAAATCTGTTCAGTAAATTGAATCTCAGATCTTTTTTCCTGGACGTGTGGGTTTTCTGTACACCCCGATAACGTGTTGAATCTACACAGAGGCACAAATTTAACATTCAGGGGCTCTAACAACAGAGGACTTGGCATGGGCGTGAATTCACCATGACCAGTCGGCATTTTTATTGAAGGCCTGAGGAAATATTATTCTTGATTAATAAACATGAACCATGCCCATGTTATCTGGGATCGAGAAGTAATGTATAAAACAGATGGGATTTTCAAATGGATTTTTGAGGTACAGCTTAGATCAGGGGCCCTTTTCATTAGAATGAACACTAAAATATTTTGAGTCAAATGCACTGCATGGTTTTGCCGATATTGCCTTTGGCATCCCAACACACTGTTGAAATTCTCAATCATCTGAAATAATAAACACATTTTCTTCAGAAGCTCTATATAATGGATTGTGGTGCATACTGCTATTTCTAATTTAATTTCAACATCCTTGGCATTGGAAGGGTCCAATGGTCCAGTAAGATGTTGTTCTTTGCTATTTTGTGATTCCATCTGTCCTTTTCTATTGAATTGTATGGGTCATTAGCTCAATTTTACTGTTACTTGCTTTGTTTCTTTTTCACAACTTAAAACTAAAACACTACCACCAAACCCATGTGAAATAAAGATCTAATTAAAAGCTTCAACGTAAACATCATGTCATAACAGCTTAGGTTCATGTTCTGAAAATACAATAGAGGACAATTCAATATCTTTTCAGATATTTCTGAAATTTTTTGTGACAAAATACATTTGAGTATACAGTTAATCTTCTATTTGCAAAAATAGATTTGCAGAATATGTGAAAATCTAAGTTTGCTCTGCTTTCTAATCAAACTTGTCGAATAAGAAACCAATTATCCAATTATCCTCACTTACAAACAAAGTGTATATGCATCCTACAAAATCTTTTCCCACAGACTTTGGGAATTAACGATGCCAAAACATGTGCACATTAATGCAAACTCTGGCCCATGCGTACACACATTGCAACTCCAATGGCAAAGTAGTTAATTACAATTCACTTGCTTCCTTTCAATTCATATCAAGGTACACAGACTAAAATATGATATTCCCTTGATAGAGGTATGGTCGATTCTGTGTTTTTGGTGTTCTGAAAATCCATATTTAAGCTTCCAGATTGTCTGAAAACGATAATAGCACAGGTGATTCGTTTTTGAGGACTGTTGAGGTAATTTTGGGAGTGTATACTGTCAACAATACTTTTCATAAATCATAAGTGTGCCCTTTTTTTTATGTCAAAAAAGGGGGCTCACTGGAAATACTTTGCAAAAGTAAACATGACATTGGTTTAAGAGAATATGAACACGTTTTGTTATGTATCATATGTGACTCAAAGTCACAAAGGGCACACCATTGTGCAGTTCTCAACTTCCATCCATCCATCCATTATCTGAACCCGCTTATCCTGATCAGGGTTGCAGGGGGGCTGGAGCCTATCCCAGCATACATTGGGCGAAAGGCAGGAATACACCCTGGACAGGTCGCCAGTCTATCTCAGGGCACACACACCATTCACTCACACACTCATACCTACAGGCAATTTAGACTCTCCAATCAGCCTAACGTGCATGTCTTTGGACTGTGGGAGGAAACCGGAGTACCCGGAGGAAACCCACGCAGACACGGGGAGAACATGCAAACTCCGCACAGAGAGGCCCCGGCCGACGGGGATTCGAACCCAAGACCTCCTTGCTGTGAGGCGGCAGTGCTACCCACTGCACCATCCGTGCCGCCCTCAGTTCTCAACTTTCAGCTATAAATCCATTATGTGTCACAATGTGCAAATATGAAAAGATTTACACATTTCAAGTCTAGCCGAGTCTGGTCGCTTTTCCTGTCAGTCCTCCACGTTCTCCGCTTTGCATGCCAATATCCATGATATACCACGGGTTCTCGTTCCATAATGCTTAATCATTTGCTGTATTATTCATGCATGTGGTTGTCTATTAAAAATGTACTTTAACTGTCAACACCCTTGTTTAAATGTCCAGCACTCTGAATACTTAATGCAAGTGTGTAAACAGTTAAAACATCTCACTTAACCAACATATAAAATATGTTTATGTGTTTTAATTATTATCAAGATATAAATGATCAATTAAATTGCCAAATTCAGTGATGGGAAGAGCAACCTGTGGGATCAACCTTTATCAAAATGCACAACTTGCAACCAGGTGAAAATCAAGAGATTTATTTTGTTACACAAGATATGCATGTCTAATTTACAGATGTGGTTCATCTACCTTAAAACAATGAAGGTTACAAACAGACACATGACAATCACAATGGAAATGGATGAAAGAAAATACAAAACCCCATCTTGTTTCCTCCCAAAATGCTGAAGACCTGAAGACAGCCAACATTCCAAAAAGACCAGTGATGAAAAGTAGAATGCCAGACCAAGGTGCAGGACTTATATGCTAACTTCTCAAGCCAAAAAGTAAAAGCTAGGTCTGTCCCAGTTTTGGATCTTGAAGAAAGATGTCAGCATGAGGTCTGCTTGGCCACCCCCATTGAGAGAGACACACAGGCACACACACACATTTACACACATTTAAGTGGCCAACCCTGCTTTTTAATAATAAATGACATGTGTAATTGTGGAATGTGCTTGGGGGTTTAGTATTTTACAAAAACGTCCTCAATGAATATACAGTACGAGTATACAAGATGTTATTATTGTGATTATTGTACTTCTTTTTTACAATCTGAAATTGTAAAATAGTTAATAAAAATGTTGTGTACACTTTAGTAAGCATAATACAGTAATTTTACACATCATAAGACACATAATAGCAGTAATATTTAGTTATATGTCCTTTTAGAGTCTCCAAATGTCTTTTTTGGAAAAGCGCCTGGATATTGCAGAATGCTCATTTTTGGTGGTATTGTCATCAAATATGAAAGGGCATTTGTCCAGTGTTTTGGCTGTGGTTCCATTGGGTTTCTAAAATCTTCCACTTCCACTGTGTTTGAGCTTCTGTAACATTGATTCAGTAATATTTGGAGTAATATTTTGGATTCTGACTCTTGGAAAACAAACCCCAAAGGGTTACCTCTGAAGACACCAGGATTATGCTTGTAGTCACAAGGGTTCAAGAATAGTAGTGTCAAGTTTTGGGAGACAGAAGAATCAATTGCAGACTCAGGGGTATGAGAAAAATGGCAGGTTTAATTAAGTAAAAGGGGCAAATCCAAAACGTAATCCAGGGACAGGCGATGGTCAAAATCCAGGCATATGCACGGCAGGCAGAGCGTAATCGAAAACAGGCAGAGTTCAATGAACAGAAAAATCCAAAAAGAGCAAAATCAGACAGAATAACAAAAGGACAGCGGTATGGGGAAGAGGAGGCTAGAACCAGCGGGCGGGAATCCAAGGGCTCGGATGAACTAAACAGGATGAGATGCAAAGAGCAAGTGAAAAGGACAGATATAAATGCATAGGGAATGAGACAACCTAGGCGAGGCGGCCTAACAAATAAACATCAGGCAGAGGCAATCATTGAAAGGGCAATCATACAATGACGAGGGAGGAACGAAAACGTGGGACTGGATTCACATAGACAAACATGTAATACAAACGGCTCCGGACTAGGGAGTAGACAATTGCACAGTAAAAAAATAATAAAAAAATGCTAACCCTGCCAAGTCCCTCCTCATGGAGCAGTGAGCCAATTATGCCGCTCCACGTGAGCCGGCCAAACTTGGCTTTTGGCGGGACCGGGAATCGAACCCCGGTCCTCAGTGTGCAAATTCCACAGAGTTAAGGAATGTAGAGATAGCAGAGAGCAGGTGCGAACACTTCGCTGAATTAAGGCAGGCAATTAGAGATAGAACAGGGAGGCAGAGATATAGAGAAGTCTAGAAATAGAGATAAAGTTAGTATGTTAGTTTACTCTCCACAGAATACTCTCATTCATTTCCATTAGGCTCATCATCTGCACTTACAAAGGTACAATAGGTATGGTTATTGTGTTAAAACATTGTTACAAGACCATTGTAGTAAATCCCTTCCTATCGTTGAAAAAGGGCCACTGATATGTCGACTCACCCTCTGCCTGTGTCTATAGTCTTTAAATTGGGGTTTGAAAATATACAGTTGATGGACCGTCACTCTGTACCAAAACATTGTACAGCTGTACAATAATTCAAGCTCAATGGTTAAAAATTGGTTCTAACTGCCACAGCCAATTGCTTATTGTGATTGTTTGTGTGTTGCTGCCGAAATTGCACTCCAGACAAGCAATCACTGAAACCCTGTATACTATTGCTTATTATCTAAGCAAAGACTACATATCTATTTATAAAACAATACCAATTTGCTATTGGTAGCAACAAGCAAATTAGCCATTGTTAGCTTGATGAATTTACAAATATCCACCTGAGGCAGTACGAACATTGTAGCGAGTGTTGCGAGCATAGTTGTAATTTGGGCAGCTCAAATTCAATCGTGTGTTTAGCAAAACCTTTAGTTGTCTCAAACTGTAAGTTACAGTTGCATCGTTTGTGGTAGACTATCATATCTTAGTTACATAGCCAAATAAGTTGCTACCTCATAATATAGTTGGTTTAAGTGAAAACCTCAAAAAGACAAAAAATATAAATAGTGTTGTGTAGCACACAAAAGTCAACATTTCAGTCACATGTTTGGCAAACATTTTCTTACTAGAACACTGGGAAAAGATGGCAGGCTCTGTCACGTTTATCAATGTCAGCTTTCCAAAACAGTACATGAGAACACTGAACTGTATAATAATGCTTTATATTATGCGTTATATTCACAGACTGTGGGAAGGATAAACAGTGTTGTGGTTTGAGGATGTTTGTTGCTGCGATTCCTCTCTCGACTGAATCCAAAATGACCTATTGTACCTTTAACCTCACATTTATTGTTTCAATTCAAAACCAGTGTGCTGGACTACAGAGCCAGAAGAAGAGAAATTGTACAAACTGTCCAAATACATATGGACTGCACTGTAAATTGGGGCGCGGCCAGAGTGGACTGCAGAAACAGTTGTGCTTCAAACAGTTGTTCAGGGTGTAAAATATAAGTGAAAAAAGCAAGATATCACTTATTTTCTGTATATTTAAAAATTACAATTTTTAGAATCCATGTGTTTCATTTCATATTTAATTGCAACATAATTTTTGTTGTATGTTATATGGTCATATTCTGGTGGTGTTGATGATTCAGAATATTTTAGAACCTCCTAAATGGAAAACTGCAACAGTAATTTTAATTACCATTTGTCGTTTTCAACTCACAGCCAGGCATTTGCTTTGCTCTTGGCATCTGTTAATCTGAAGCTCACTCTTCCAAATGAAAGAATGTGCTTTGCATTTCAAATTAAAAGCTGTACGTTCACCCCACAGAACATGACAATTTTCAATCCTGTTTTTTTTATATTAGATGCCTGAGCACTGAAGATCAGTGGAAAAAATACTTACTAGAATAATACTAGAATATCCCACAAATATTTTAGTGGGTTAATTTAGGGACATGAAGGCCATGTCATAAGGATAATGTCAATGGCATCCATTTTGTATGTCGATGAAGGAATCATCTTCAAAGGCACACTACCAAAAGGCAAGTAGTGTTTTTAAGGTGAAAATCTCTCAGTACCATTTCATAAAAATATCAACATTGCCTTCTACAAGTATCCAAACAGTGGTATATTTAACCCAGTGGTGAATGCAAGCCCATGATCGGGATCTGACCATTAAAAGAGGTCCTCCTGTAGTTGCAGGCAAAAAGTGATTTGTATGTGCCAGTGACAGATTTGTATTTAATAGCCAAATTTTAATGAAAGTTTAATTTGAGTGGCCAGATGATTGACAAATAGTACTAGTGATTTTGGAGTAAGAATCACAGAAACAAAAACGGTTAATGGGCTTTTTAATTGAAGATATAAATGAGCTTTATGGCTAAGATAGTACAAAACTTTGAACAACAATACAAAAGACATGGGTTGTAAAAGAGAAATGCAACATCCTCAGTAAAAATTCTAAACAAATTAAAGCTGTTTCCAAAACAAAGTGCTAAGGGAAAGAAATAAAAAAATGCTGCCAAATACTTTTTTTTGCCCAAATAACTGTATGATCATGCAAGCACTCCTGGTAGAAGATACGAATCTCATGAATATTTAAATACGTACGAAAAAAGCCAAGAAATATTTATTTCACAAAGGTGATGTGGTTTTTTTGTGACTGGTGATGGTGACAAGCTGGCTAGCCACCAAACAATGCAGAACTCCAGTGTTACTTTCACTTTGACATCTTGCATTTAAAAGCTTAAAAACTATATTTGGGGGCCAAGCAGTGACGCTGCGTTTCTACCTTTTTTATTATTATTATTATTCATCATTATCTTTTTCTTCTGGCGAGGGTGTGTATGGCTAAGGGTAACGATATGGGAAAAGGTTTTTTGTACAGAAATTTGGTACACTGGACAGTTCCATGATTATTTTCTCTTCGAGCACCCTAGCGCCACCAACAGGTGGAGGTATATTAATGCATGTAAGTTTTGAGCCATATGCCCAATTTTCGAAAAATTGATGGTACCATTGGATTCCTTGGATCAAGCCGAGTTCAACACACCCATTAACATCATTTTCTGCCGAATCAAATTTTCTGAAAAACTTTTAAAAAGCTATCAGATGGTTTTTAGATTTTTGAAATCTTTTGTTCAGTACAGCAAATCAAAATCAGCGCTGAAGTCACCAAAAAGGAAGTGAGTTCATATTTCACCAATGCTTTGATGTATTGACAACAAACTTGGTACATAGACTCAATACCCCTTGTACTTACATTTGATCACAGGGGGGCATTGCAATAAGCAAAAAAATGCATTTTGGATAATAGCTAGTCATGTGTTTGCTTAAAAAAAAGAATTCATGTCTGGTGATACCGTGAGAAGGCCCAAAGTCGAGACATAGCAACTTTTCACGTTAACCATTGATGCGGCCACCATCTTGGATTTTAACGAAAGGTTTAAAACATTTTCACAGACCACATAGTTTGCCCAATCTTCACCAAACTCAGCACAGGTGATCTTTGGACCAAGCTTCACAAAAAAACATTAATCCATTACAGACAAATCAAAGGCAAATGACCTAAACAGGACATGAGCTCATATCACAGTTACACCCAATATTTGGTCAGTTGACATAAAACTTGCTTTCAGTGCTTCAGTGCTTTCAGTAAGCACAAAAAGGGCCTATCAGTTTCAGGAATTCAACTTCTGCTCTGAATTATTTAATTAGCTCAATCATATATTGATCTGACATTTGTACAGGCAGCAGCCACAGCCAGTATCCTAAAGTCTTTACTGTTATCAAGCACTGTAATAAACCAGCAACCACCAGTTTACTGAGCCATCAGAATACTAAAGAGAAGGTAATTGGTTAGGGCAAAAACCAATAAGTGGACCAGCCCTCCAGGACCGGAGGACCCCTGGCTTACAGCCGCACTTTTAACATTTAATCAAGTTGCCATGGCGACCCTGCCCTGCTGGACTGCTTGGCCCCCCTCAACCCTGAAGGTTTAATTTTACTCCAAATTTGGCATTAAGACATGCAGATTATGAAAGCCAAGATATTGTTCTTCAAAATGAAGATGACAGCCTAAAACAACCAAAAAGGACCTACATTTATATGAAATCGGCTGATTATGATAGAGCGGGTCTCATATCTTTACACAGCTATAACTATAATGTCCATCCATCCATCCATTATCTTAACCCGCTTATCCTGAACAGGGTTGCAGGGAGCCTATCCCAGCATACATTGGGCGAAAGGCAGGAATACACCCTGGACAGGTCGCCAGTCCATCGCAGGGCACACACACCATTCACTCACACACTGATACCTATGGGCAATTTAGACTCTCCAATCAGCCTAACCTGCATGTCTTTGGACTGTGGGAGGAAACCGGAGTACCCGGAGGAAACCCACGCAGACACGGGGAGAACATGCAAACTCCGCACAGAGAGGCCCCGGCCAACGGGGATTCGAACCCAGGACCTCCTTGCTGTGAGGCGGCAGTGCTACCCACTGCACCATCCGTGCCGCCTAACTATAATGTTCAAAGAGAAATTCCAAAAAAAAAGCCAAGTTCTCTAGAGAGGGTCATATCATCTGCCTATACTGTAATATACAGACCCCTCCAAAAGAATTTGAACAGCAAGGTCGATTCCTTTAAAAAGCTCCTCAGCGGCAAGTCGCCGGGTGTGGATGAGATTCGCCCTGAGATGCTGAAGGCTCTGGACATTGTTGGGCTGTCTTGGCTGACACGCCTCTTCAGTGTCGCATGGAGGTCGGGGACAGTACCTGCAGAGTGGCAGACCGGGGAGGTGGTCCCCATTTTCAAGAAGGGGGACCGGAGGGAATGCTCCAATTATCGGGGTATCACACTCCTTAGCCTCCCCGGAAAGGTTTACTGTAGGGTGCTGGAAAAGAGGCTCCGACCGATGGTCGAACCTCGGATTCAGGAGGAGCAATGTGGGGGGGGGGACCCTGTGGGGGGTACTGCGGGAGTATGGGGTACCGGGGCCATTGTTACAAGCCATCTGGTCCCTGTATAACCAAAGTGAGAGCTGTGTCCACATGCTCGGCACAAAGTCAAGCACATTTTCAGTGGGTGTGGGACTCCGCCAAGGTTGCCCCTTGTCACCAGTCCTGTTTGTGATATTCATGGACAGGATCTCAAGGCGCAGCTGAGATGAGGAGAGTGGTGACCACAGAATCGCGTCTCTGCTTTTTGCGGACAACGTGGTTCTGCTGGCTTCATCGGACTGTGACCTTCAGCACGCACTGGAGCGGTTTGCAGCCGAGTGTGAAGTGGCCGGGATGAGAGTCAGCACCTCCAAGTCCGAAGCCATGGTTCTCTGCCGGAAAATGGTGGATTGCTTCCTCCGGGTTGGTAACGAGTCATTTCCCCAAGTGAAGGAGTTCAAGTATCTCGGGGTCTTGTTCACGAGTGAGGGTAGAAGGGAGCATGAGATCGACAGGCGGATCGGTTCAGCGTCAGCAGTAATGCAGGCTTCGCACCGGACCATCTCGATTTACCGGTCGATCTACGTCCCAACCCTCACCTATGGTCACAAGCTTTGGGTATTGACTGAAAGAACAAGATTGCGGATACAAGTGGCCAAAATGAGCTTCCTCCGTAGGTTGGCCGGGCTCAGCCTTAGAGATAGGGTGAGGAGCTTGGACATCCGAAGGGAGCTCGGAGTAGAGCCGCTGCTCCTTCACGTCGAAAGGAGCCAATTGAGGTGGTTTGGGCATCTGATCAGGCTGCCTCCCGGGCGCCTGCCTTTGGAGGTTTTCCAGGCTCGTCCAACTGGGCGGAGACGGCGAGGTAGATCCAGAACCCGCTGGAGTGATTATATATCTCTCCTAGCCTGGGAACGTCTCGGGATCCCCCAGGAGGAGCTGGAATGCGTTGCTGGGGAGAGGGACGCCTGGAATACCCAGCTTAGCCTACTGCCACCGCGGCCCGACTCCAGATAAGCGGGTGAAAATGGATGGATGGATGGATGGATGGAGGTTGATTCCTTTGTTTTTGCTGTACACGGTAGACAATTGGGTTTGAGGTCAAAAGATTACAGATGACAGATCCGAATTTCAGCTCGTTTCCTGCTATTTCTTTATCTAGATTTGTTAAACAACTTTAGAACATATCACCTTTTGTATCAGACCACCCCATTTTTAGATATTATAAGTATTGGAACATGTTACTCACAGGTGTTTCTTGTTGTCCTGTTAGATTGACTGGTTAAACAGTAAACAGTCTACACTTGGTTTTAGCCTTGGGTTTTGTCTGTGAAGACTGCATTTGTGATAAACCAACATGAAGACCAGTGAGCTGTCTTTGGGAGAAAAGCAAGCCATTTTGAAGAGGGGAAATCACACTAGCTTGGGCAAGAACTCCTAAAAGAGATAGAAACCGCTAGCATACTGAGCAACAGACATCAAACAGGTCTACCAAGGAAAACAACAGCAGTTGATGACAGAAACATGTTTTGGGGCTGTGATGAAAAACCCCAAAACATCAGTCAGTCATAAATTGTTGGTGTGAAAATTAGGGAGTTGAGGAACGGAGTTCATGGTGGATTCCATGACAGAAAAAGACACTATCTTGACTACTACTTGTACTCCCCTCCAATGCTAATAGCTTGAGAATACTTTGAACTGTGGTGAGGCAGTCATCTTAGATCCAATGAGCATGTACTGCATTTATGTCATGGAGTGAGGAATGGGTTGTGGTGGGGGTGGAGTGTGACGTGCTAAGCTAAATCTCTATCTTCAGCACTAGTAGAACATTTAATGACTTGAAATTACAGCATAAGGAATGATTTAATGTTCCCTTTCATCATCAGCATTGAGCTGTTTTAGACCTGAGGCTGCTCCATTGGGCAAGGATGAGTGAGCATTTTCTTTTCTCGAAAACAGTCCCCAAGGCATTTTCCTTGCTTGTCTTTTCCTAATTCGGATCAATTTCAATTTGCCGTCCCATTGGCTTAGAAAGGGACAAGCTTAACAATATGAATTAGTTTTGATACCTGTATGATAAACAGAATCACATATTATGAATGATTACATCATTGTGTCCTTTGTGAGTACATATGGAAGATTATTTAGTTTGTCATTCTCTTTTTGACACTCAAAACTGCCGTCTTTCCTGAGGAGAAAGTAGCAGTACTTTGCTTGCTTCTCCTCTCAAAAATATCTTTTAAACTTTTCTTGTGTTCTGTTTCTGCTTTCATTTTCTATTCTTATTAGATGACTACTTGGTCAGTAGGTTTATAATCAACAATGCTATGTAGAATCAACTTGTGCTGTACAATAGATGTTAGTAATTATGTGTGTGTTCGGCAAAGCTACTTGAAGTCTCCTGGCCAGAGTTTTAACCACAGTGTTCCAGTGTTTCCAGTAGAAATTCTGTTTTGCAGCATCGGAAAATGCTCAGTGGCAGGGGGGATTTCATCATTACCATAGAAATCTTGCTATAAATATGATATGTTAAAAGTTTGTTTATAATATTGCCATGATTTTCTAATCATATTTCAATTTGTTCATGGACATTTCTTATTCCATGGCATGAAATAGGCAATTCAGTTGCTGAATCTTGATTCATATTTGATCTGCTGCGCCTGGTTTGAAGGTTTGACCCAAGCTTCTGCACTGCAAAGCTCTCCATAGGTAATTACATGATTCATAGGACAGGACATACAAGCGACTTAAGAACAAATCTACCTTCTGCGTAACAAAGGTTTGCCCCATATTTAGGAAATGGCTACACTGACGGTGATTTTTAAAATGCCTACACAAATATTTAAGCATTTCATCCAAATAAGCTCAACTGAAAAAAGTGTGACAGTCCTCCTTTAATGTCTGGTACTCTGAATACCTAACACAAGTGTATTAGCAGTTAAAACCTCTCACATAACCAACATGTAAAATACATTTATTTCAATTAATTTATGAATTATTATCAAAGATATAAATTATCAATTAAATCACCAAATTCTTTGATAGGCATAGCAACTTGTTGGATCAACCTTTATCAAGCTGTACAACTCACAAGCAGATTAAAATTAAGACAATTACAACACAGATCCATGTCTAATCTAGAGACAGGTTCAACTACCTTAAAACAATGAAGTTTAGAGACACAAGTAACAGTCACAAGACAAATGAATAAAAGAAAATACCTAAATTAGTCCCAAGGAAGCCATACAGAATGACCAGATGTGAAAATGTAGAATGCCAGGTGCAGGACTTGCCAACTTCCAACTAAAAAAACTAAAGAAAGATACTATTTTATCGAGGTGAAGCAAGGGTGGGACATCCCAGCTTCCCCTGGCCCATGTATTGAGGGCCATCCATCGGTATCTTTCTTTATACATATATTGATAATAACACATCTCAAAGCCTCCCCTAGTGAGCATTATGGTGATGTTGAATATTAAAGATTACTTTTGGGAGTGACAGCTATGGCTATTAATGAAATGTTGACCATTCCTCCAAGCAGAACTTTGATCATTCAAATGTCACCACTATGTGGAAAGACGAGATCAGCCAGTAATAAAAGCAAGTTATGACACTTTATTCTGGTAGGGGCTGATCTATAATCCCCAAAATAGTGGCTGTAGGTGAATTAACCATTTTTAAGATGTGGAATCTTAAGTTTGAGAGGCGCCAGCCTAAAGTTTGCTGGGCCACTCCCATTGAAACGAACACATACACACATGCACACACGCATTCACACTCACACACACACTCAGCTCCTGCAAATTTTCTTATCTGCAGGCCACTATGAGGGGGCCCATTTGAAGTTTCCCATGGGCAAATGGTGAATGAGATATTAGTAGTTCCCTGATACAGGATAGATTTCAGTCTCGGGCACAGGGGCAAAAAATTATGCAGTGGGACATATTATGACATTACATTACATGGCATTTAGCAAACGCTCTTATCCAGAGCGACGTAAAATGAAGTGCAAATCAAACACAATCTATACAATCTATACATAAGTGCCATTACAGTCTAAGGCTAATCATGGTGGTGAGTTAGGGAGGGGAAGGTGTAGCCTGAAGAGATGAGTCTTCAGTCTGCGCTTGAAGGAGGTCAGAGACTCTGCCGTTCTGACATCCACCGGGAGGTCATTTCACCACCGTGGGACCAGGACAGACAGCAGTCGTGAGCGTGAAGTGCAGGTGTGGCGAGGGGGAGGCGCCAGACGGAGGGGTCTTGTTGGTGTATAGGTCTTGATAAGGGATTGAATATATACAGGGGCTGATCCCTTAACTGCCTGGTATGCGAGCACCAAAGTTTTAAATTTGATGCGAGCCATAACAGGCAGCCAGTGGAGGTTGCTGAGCGGGGGGGTGACATGTGAATGTCTGGGAACATTGAATACCAGATGGGCTGCAGCATTCTGGATCAGTTGTAGGGGTCTGATGGCAGATGCTGGAAGGCCAGCCGGCAGAGAATTGCAATAGTCCAAGCGGGACAGGACCATTGCTCGAACAAGGAGCTGAGTGGAGTAGGTGGTGAGAAAGGGTCGGATTCTCCGGATGTTGTACAGGAAGAACCTGCACGCCCGGGTCACCGTAGCGATGTTCTCGGAGAAGGACAGCCTGTTGTCCATCACCACTCCAAGGTTTCTTGCACTAGGGGATGAGGTCACTGTGGTATCCCCTAGTGAGATGGAAAAATCGGAGAAGGGAGAGATTAGAGCAGGGATGAAGATTACCTCCGTCTTACCTGGGTTGCGCTTTAGATGGTGGTTGCCCATCCAGCTCTGGATGTCTCTCAGGCAGGCAGAGATACGGGTAGAGACCAGTGTGTCTGATGGGGGGAAGGAGAGAAAGAGTTGGGTGTCATCGGCATAACAATGATATGAGATGCCATGAACAGAGATAACGGGTCCAAGGGATCTTGTGTAAATGGAGAAGAGGAGGGGTCCGAGGACTGAGCCTTGGGGGACTCCTGTAACAAGGGGGCGAGGGGTTGACACTCTTCCAGCCCAGGACACCTGCGAGGACCGGCCAGAGAGATACGATTTGATCCACTCTAAGGCTGTGCCACAGATCCCTGTAGATGCCAGGGAGGCTAAGAGGATGGAGTGGTTGACCGTGTCGAACGCCGCAGAGAGGTCAAGAAGGATCAGGACAGAGGAGAGAGGTTGCTCGTGCAGCCTGAAGGGACTCATTGACGGAGAGGAGTGCAGTCTCCGTCGAGTGGCCAGGTCTGAAGCCGGACTGGTGGGGGTCCGGCAGGTTATTCTGTGAGAGGAAGGAAGAGAGTTGGTTGGAGGCAGCTTGTTCAATGGATTTGGATAGAAAAGGAAGGAGAGATACCGGATGGTAGTTTTGAATGCAGGAGGGGTCTAGAGTGGGTTTCTTTAGGAGTGGGGTGATGTAGGCCCTCTTGAAAAACATAAATGTTTGCAGGTATGACTATATTGTATCATTCCCTCACTTCCTGTTTAATTATAGTGGAAAAATTAGGTAACAAGCATGCAAAATCCCTTTGTCTACATCTGCATGGGAAAAGCCAAATAACTTATATTATGATAATAAACATGTAAAACATTTGGAATGGTTGCAAGCTTGGCAGGAAGAGGTCACAATTGCATGTTGTCCCCACAGACGGTGAGGGAGGCCATAAAGAATCTGAGACAAGAAATACGGTAATTTCGGTGTCCTTTTCACGGCAAGGGTCCAGCAAACTAAATACATAATAGTTTAAAATTCAAAAAATGTGCTAACTTCGAGAAACATCGATAGAATGTCCATTGTTTACTTTGAATTTCTCTGGAGGAATTATAATTGTTTTGCAGTTGCATACTTCTGTGTACTTCTACGTTTTTTATAGGCACTCTGGAACACCGTGAGCTCACATATGAGCTTCTATGACCAGTAACCAGTGATTGGTGCAATCCCTTTGTGCTTGTTCACAGTGATGAATGGCAGTGACATATGCAGCATTTGTGAGCCTTCCTGAAGACACTACGAAGGGCGTGGCTCACTGCAAACCCAGGAAAGTGCACAATTGGATGGATGGAAGTACGTATCTGGGGTTCCTCTTTGGATGGGGATGAGTCAGTTCTCTTCAATTTTGGCGTATCCCCAACCCAAGTCCAAAAAACAAGTGAGTACATTCCAGGGGCTAGCGAATTATTATCGCCGGTTTATCCCGGATCTTTCTAGTCTTGCTAGCCCCTTGAGGGACCTCACTCAAAAGGGAGCCTGAGATCTGGTCCAGTTCATGGAGCAGTGCCAGCTGGCGTTTCTGAAGATTAAAGCCTGCTTATGTGGCTGTCCTCTCTCCTCTAAGAGACTTCTCTAAACCTTTTCTACGGCGAATGCTTGTGCCGATTTCTTCTCCCGGTCAAGCCAAATGCACCCCAGTTGCATTCTGATGGTGTGGCAAGGGCACAGTTTGCGGGAAGGAAGCAGGGAATATAGGGAATATAAGACCCAGAGAATACAGCCTTGTCTTCTCTCAATCTTAGTGGATTCATGAGACGCAATTCAATTTGATTGCAAGTGAACAAGATACGTTCAACATGCTGTTGTTCTGTTCATGCTGAGATCTCATGGTTCATAAAGGCCTTTATTCAGCAAGTTTTCAGTGACCTTTTACTGTGAAATAAGCCATCAAAATCCAATCAAACTGACATTAGGATTATAAAATGGCAGGTTATTACACATACAAAACACCTGTCAGAATGTACAATGCACAACTTTCATTGTGTGTCTTTGTCAGTTATGCAGTTAGTTGTAATGTGATAAGTTCCCCCATTCCCTCCAGACCCATATTTGTGTCATACATAATTGATTTCCCAATCAAGCGGCAAATTGGGACTTTGAGCCTCTGAACAAGCTCTAATTCCAGAATAAAGTGATGAGATGTTGTCTCATTCTAGAATGTAACCATCCATCATCATGTTAAACGAAAGATGATATTATAAAAGGGGTGCATTGCTTTAAATATATTTGTCACTGAAAGGTTTGCCTGCAGTGTTTCTAAAACTTAGAATACCATATTTCTGTTTCTATTGTGTCATAATTAATAATCTTCTTTAGCAAAATACTAATAGTCATTAAGTAATTCATTATCAAATAAGTAATGTGCTGCTTATTCCAAGTATAATGCTTTGTCAAAGAATGAGTGGTTTATATTAAACCACTTACAAGTCAGTGCTCCTCAACTGCTGAGGCCTTTGACTGCATTTCCAAATAATGCTTTTCACCTCAAACATATCCAGGCTGCAAAACCTCAGCAGGCTTATGCAGGATGATTAGCATTCAGTCCCTTATGTGCAAGTTTTACAGATGGATCGAACAAACATCTGAAGTTACTGACTTTAAAAAAAAAACTCTCCTCCAATCCTGCTCATGGGAGGACCTCTTGAGTAACAAGAAAGGCAGTGAACAGAATAATAAGCAAGATGGATTACAAGGAAGAAAGACATGGGATAAAAAGAGCCTAAATACAAGTCCAAAATCAGAAGTGCTTATCAATAATCTTTCTCCCTAAACCACTAACAGTGAATGTCCCCCTCCTGCCACCCCCCCCCCCCTAAAAATAAATAAATAAATAAATAAATAAATAAATAAATAAATAAATAAATAAATAAATAAACACCTTCCGAGATAGGTACAGCAGGAAGCAGTGGTCAGGAGCCCCTGTGGCAAATTGAATTGATTGGACATAGTTCAGAAAGGCACACACCTGTGTATACAGTATATAGTCCTACTATTCACACTGCATGTCAGGGCAAAAACAAAGGCATGAAGTCCCAGGAACTCTCTGTAGACCACAATAAAATTGTGGCAAGGCATAGATCAGGGCAAGGGTTTAAAACCATTTCTAAAGCTTTGAGTGTTCAGTGGCCTCAATAATTCTGAAATGGATAGAAGTTTTGAACCAATAGGACTCTTCCTAGATTTGCCCGTCCGGCCAAATTGAGTAACAGGGCAAGAAGGGCCTTGGTCAGAGAGGTAACCAAGAGCCCAAAGATCACTCTAACTGAGCTTCAGAACTCCTCTGCATCATCCTCTGCTTGAAGAAAACCTTCTCCAGATTGCACAGGACCTCAGACTAGTGCAACGGTTCACCTTTCAGCACGACAATAACCTGAAGTTTACAGCCAACACTGGATTCTCAGTCTCTGACTGTTCATGAATGGCCCAGCCAATGCCCAGAATGCAGAGACCTGAAGATGGCAGTTCACAGAGGCTTCCCTTCCCATCTGAAGGAGCTTTAGTGGATCTGCCAGAAAGAATGGGACAGACTGCCGAAATCGAGGTGTGCAAAGTTTGTAGATACTTACCCAAGAAGACTCAGAGCTGTAATTGCTGCCAAAGGGGCTTCTACAAAGTACTGAATGAAGTGTCTGAATACTTGGGCAGTGGGCACCAGAATTGTTGGCACTCTTGATAAATATAATCAAAAAATATGCACAAAAATTGCAGTAAACAATAATACAGTTGACGTAAGCTTTATTTTCCAACAAGCATAAGATAGTGCACTTTACTAATGATTCAATGGAATCAAACAAAGTCTTACATTTTTCGAATGAAGAAACATTTCCCCCCAAATTTGGCACTGTTGGTTTAATACTTTGTGCAAACAACCCTGGCAAACATGACAGAGTCTTTTCCTATAATCTGTGATAACACATTTGGAGGGATTTTTGACCATTGCTCCAAGCAGAACTTTGATATCAGAATCACTGATAATCTTGGGATACCCCCCTCTTCAGTTTAGACCACAGGTTTTCCATGGGATTTAAGTCTGGACACTTGAATTTGTTTTTACTTAACCATTTATGTGTGGATTTTGATGTATGCTTGGAGTCATTGTCCTGCTGGACAATCTATCTAGGACCAAGACTCAGCTTCCTAGCAGAGGCATCAGATTTTATGCCAAGATTTCCCTGTACTTTGTTGAATTCATTGTGCCATTGACCTTAAATAGTGCCCCTGGACCAATGGCAGCAAAACAGCAATGACCCACCACCATATTTGGCAGTAGGTATGAGGTGCTTCTCCTTGTATGCATTCCATTTTGCCGCTAAACATATTGATGATCCAATATGTAAAATGTTGGTCTCATCTGATCATAGTATTCATCTGGTCATAATTCCAATAAGATTTGGCAAACCTAAATTGCTTGCCCTTCCAAATTATTTGCTGTTATGAAGGTGCCATTTTTCATGTTTTTTATACTTGGTGACTCTAAGACACAACCAATCTCTGCAATTCTTAAACTGTGATATTTGGGTTACTTATGGCCTCCTTCACCATCTTCCTCACTGTCTGTGGGGATAATATGCACTTGCATCCTCTTCCTCGCAAGTTTGCAACCATTCCATATGTTTTATGCCTTTTTTATTGCCCTTGCGTCTTCTGAATTGACAGTTCTTTGGCTTTTGTCACCTGTGTAAAAAAAAAAAAAAAGAGATTTCATTGGTACTTAGGTACTATTATAATGGGGTGGTGCACAAAAGCTTTCTCGACTTTCAACAAGCTTCACGATTAGATGCAGAAGGACTGTTTAGAAAGGTATGGACATGATTACGACTCCAAACTTGTTGGACAAGGTTACGATAGAGCATCTGTAATGAGTGGGAAACATTCTGGAGTGGCAGCCAGAATAATGCACATTGCCTTAACTTAGTACTTGTTGATACTGTGAAGGCAGTCCCTAAGGCAGATTGCTTCTTTTCACTACTACAGAGGCTTTATGTGTATATGTCTGGGTCCTATGTTCACCAAAAGTGGCTAGATGTGCAAAAAGAAATGTACAGAGGTCAGCCAAGGGAGTTGCAGAAGCTGTCGTAACCCCTGTAATAGGTCTGTGCAAAAGTAGTGATAGTGACAAAGATACCTTTTAGGAGAACAATCTTCTACCCCATTGTGGACACCATAGTTGGATTGTTGTTTCTCTAAAGACAACTGTGACATAATGAGAGGAATACAAGACTTTTGTATGTATTTTGGTACTTTTGCCATGAAATGACATCTCAACTTTTTGGTAGAGGCCTATATTTAAAAAACCGTGGAAACATTTTATTTTTTTGATTGTTGTTATTATAATTTTTTAATAGCTTTTTTCTTAGTGTGCCCATTAAAGGATGGCTGAATGCAGAACTTGTCTTGTATTATAGTCTATGTGAAAGCACTTTGTCGCACTAAACTGCAGTAAATGTTAAATGGTTGGCATTTATATACCGCCTTTATCCAAAGCGCTGTACAATTGATGCTTCTCATTCACCCATTCATACATACACTCACACACCAATGGCAATGGCAATTGGCTGCCATGCAAGGCACCGACCAGTTCCTCAGGAGCATTTGGGGGTTAGGTGTCTTGCTCAGGGACACTTCGACACAGCCCGGGTGGGGATCGAACCGGCAACCCTCCGACTGCCAGACAACTGCTCTTACTGCCTGAGCCATGTCACCCCACAGTGCAGTGTAAGATAAAAGCAAGAGCTAGGAACCTCTTGTACTCTACTCTTAAACTTTTGAACAATAGAGGATTATATTAAAAAGTTAAAAGTTTACATAATATTACTTTATTGTAATGTAAAAACAACAACCTTGCCTGGCCTTGAATAAACATTACGTTGGATGCTATTATGAGTTTCGAAATTCAATTGTGATTCAACTGTACATAGCATAGTCATTTACACATTTTGATTACCTGCCATTCACTAATGCTCACTATGCCATGGCCACCCCATAATAGCTCTGTGTCCCATCTTGGCCACCCCAGTCAAAATGTCCTGGATACGCCACTGTGGTGAAATGACCCAAAATTAAATACCATCTAACACTCTTTACACTATGTATAGATGACTATTATGTGCAAAGTTGGTGCAGTGAATAACACTGTCGCCTCACACCAAGAAGGAATTCAATTTCTCCCCTTTCAATGTGGAGTGAGCATGTTTTCCCTGTGTCTGAGTGGGTTTCCGCCGAGGACTCTGGCTTCCTCCCACAGTCCAAATACATGGAGTAGGCGAATTGAAGACTCTTAATTGCCTGTAGGGATTAATGTGTCAGTGAATAGTGTGTAGGCCCTGCAATCGATCTGCGACCTGTCCACAGTGAATTCCTGCCTCTCTGGCACTGCATGCTGGGATAGACACCACCTAGTTTGCTATAAGTTTGCAGCACAGCTGCTTATTCTGATTATTCATGTAGCTGCCCAAATTGCACTCCAGACAAGCGATCACTGAAACTATCACTGTATCACTGATACTATTGCTTATTATCCAATGCAGACTACATATCTAACTATAAAACCATACCAGTGTGTTATCTGTAGCAACAGGCAAATTAGCTGTGGTTAGCTTGATGAATTTACAAATATCCATTTATGACAAAATATAGGCAATACAAACATAGTAGCGATAGCACAAGTGTTGTACTTCAGGTGGATATTTGTAAATTCGGGAAGCTAACTAGTAGCTAATTTGCTTGTTGTTACTGATAGCGAACTGGTATTGTTTTCTAACTAGATAAGCAATAGTATATAGAGTTTCAGTGATCGCTTGTCTGGAGTGCAATTTGGGCAGCTACAAGTTCCTTCTATCTCTTTACGTGTTCAATCTTCCGTGTTTAGCTAAACCTTTATTTCTCTCAAACTGTAAGTTACAGTTGCATCGTTTGTGGTAGACTATCATATCTTAGTTATATAGCCAGCTAGTTACGTAGCCAAATAACTTGCTTGCTCACAATATAGTTGGTTAGCCAAAGTGAAAACTTCAAAAAGACAAAAAATATAGTTAGTGTTGTGTAGCACACCAAAGGGAACATTTCAACTCACCTGTTCGGCGAACATTTTCTTATGAGAACACTACAAAAAGACGGCAGGCTGTCGCGTTTGTCACTGCCAGCTTTCCAAAACAGTGCATGAGAACACTGAACTGTATAATAACGCATTATATTCATAGACTGTGGGAAGCTTAAAGAGTGTTGTGGTCTGAGGTTGTTTGTTGTTGCACTTCCTCTCTTGACTGTTAAGAGTCTGAAATTACCTATTGTACCTTTAAGTTTTTACAAATTATCCTCTTAAAAATGTTAGATGAATATAGAACAGTCTTAAAGATGTTTCTTTTGGAGTGAAGCTAGTTATAGCTTCAGGATTAAAAAAAAGGGGGAAAAAAACAGTTAAGAATCGATTAACCATGCCCAGCCATCAATATTATTATTATTATTATTATTATTATTATTATTATTATTATTATTATTATATGCATTATGACACAAATTTTGTTTCAAGATGTGAGCTCAAATGTTTATCTTTGCCTGCAAACTATTTTGTCCAAGAATATTAGTGCACTTTCAATTTAGCTTAATAACTTCAACAGTAAATAAAGTACACCTTACTTCTGCACAGCTGTGCATGATCCTGCTGTACAGTTTTAACTTTACAATTTGTGTGAGCATTTATATGGGATTGTTTACAGACTTTTTACACATTTCATATGGATGTACCCATTTGAGTGAATGTACAGGGAAGGAGATCCTTTTTTGTTTTGATGCAAGTATTTTTTGAAGCAAGCAGGCAAAAATAAAATGAACAGGCACAGGCTGTGAGGATGGCTCCCACAGAGGGCTTGTCTGGAAATGCTAAGGGCAACATGGTAAACACTCGACAGACTGCACAGAGAAAGGAAGCCCCAAGAGGGTTTATTGACGTGCACACTCTATTAGTGCGAGGAGGGATTATAGCTGCTGTTGTGAGCCATACATATTATGTGCTCTTGACCAGTAATATCCCAGAACGCAGGGACATATGGACGGCCACCCATCCAGGCGATCACATAACACTTCCAGGAAAGTATGGTTACGTTAGCATACAAATATCACAGAACCTAATGTAACGGGTTACAAGTTACTGATTACTAAACACCCTCACAAGCGAATGGGCTAGGTTAACAGGCATTCAGGTTTCTGGTTTGCTGACTCACATATCAATCATTTCAATTCATAGGCTGCAGTAACTAGGTACAAGGAAATGCCTTACCTGTTTGGGCTTCTTGTTCCTCCCAGTTCCTGTCTGACTTCAAGGTATGTTGCAGTTTGCTCTGTTACTTGCAGCCACGTAATGTTCCATGTAAGCCTGATGAGAATTTTTATTGTAGGTCGCCATAGATGAAGTGGTGGAGCTTGAGACTCTGCACGTGCATAGCCTATTGAGGTATTTTAATCTTTATCTTGTTAATGGTATGAGTAGGAAAGCATTTAGCTTCCGAGGTAATATCATGGTTAAAATGCGCTAAAATGTTGCGTTTACAAGAACATCACACTGCATGTGCACTAACAAATATTTTCTGCCATTATAGGACATTGCTAGCTGCTGTTTTGCCAACATTAGTAATTCGCGTTTATCGCGTAGGCTCTTTAAAGAGCTAAGGAACGTGGATAGCGAGACTCCAGTTCTATTAACACGGCGGTTCTGGCTACGTGGAGCTCCGACCGTTTGTGTTTTAAACTGTGTTGTACCCGCCATTTCCCTGGGGTTCTGTAATTGTACTTTTAATATTCCAACTGTTGATGGAGCTGGGGCTTTGGGGCTGCTTACTGTTTACGTTGCAGTGCGTGGTTTGGGATCTGGGTTGGCGTGGAGGTCGCTGCGGCGCCGTTCTTTTCACTGCATGTTATAGCGTGAGTGTAGAAGTAGAATATTTTGTGATTCACCGTGTCCGTATCTCACCGCTTTACAGTGCGTGTGTGTGTATGTCTGCTGGCACCTTCACCACATTAAAATTGCTGAAGTGACTTTTTGGTTCCACTTCCGGTAAGTCCTCCACCCTCCACGGACCAGTACCCGCATGCACCCAGTAGCGCCCCTAGCGGCGGGGAAGTCCTACCGACTAATTTTGTATTTTTCGTGTTTTTAGGATTGTAACGAATAAAATGTGTGTTTTTATTATTGAGTCCTCGTCTGTGCTTGTTCATTTAGTTGAACGTACCTAGGTGGGGATTGATCAAACCCTTGATTCTTACAAACTATTTCTTTGGGCGTAATTCCCAAGGTGGCGTAATTAGGTGGTGTTATGGCAGGTCACACTAACTTGGCTAGCCTGAGCGATATGACGGGCAGCTCTGACTTTGCTGAGTTAAAGCACAGCTCCACTGCAGCCATTGCCACAATGTCAGCAATCACCATCAGCCATCCTTTTGACATTCTACCAGCTCCATTGCAGCAATTGCCATCATCAATAAATCTGACAGCCTACTGTTGTGTTTTGCTAGCTCACTTCACATTGGATGTCAACAGCTATGATGTTTTCACTCATTAGATTAAGCAAAAATGCTCTGGTTCACTTGTAACCAGCTAATTTAGCTAGCTAAATCACAGACTGAGATTATGTAGCCAACGTGAATAGCCGACCATTTCTCATTAAAATCAATTCACTACAAGGGAATGAACGCACAAGTCAACCATCAAGAAATTAACCTTGGCGATTCTCTAACTTTGACGTGACTTTTGAAAGTGACATGATGGCTGCAGTAGAGATGGCTGCAGTAATTACAATGGATTCATTCCCACAGCGTCTGATGGCTGATGGCAATTGCTGACGTTGAAGACTGCAGTGGAGCTGTGGTTTTAGAGCACAACTCTTACACCTCTCCCCAGTCATTCGCCATGGAGTACCCATTCAAATAGCCCATGATAAGCGGTCAGAGTTGCTAGAAACCTGTTAGCTTCGGCTGCCTCGTCCTTCGCTGTCTCTCGCTCACGCAATTCTTCCTCTGTAAATTCCGGTTCAAATCTGTAAGGTTGTTGGTTCATCAAAGTTTGAGTGCCCGTTATCTTCAGGTTAACGCAGGCTCGAGATTCAACCCAAACATCCAGTGACATCACAGGACGTTTAAAAAAAAAAAGAAAAAAAAAGTTTTGCCCCATATCTAGGAAACGGCTATACGGCTGAGGTTTTAAAAATGCCTAACTTAACTGTTTATTCAATTCAATTCAATTCAATTTTATTTGTATAGCGCTTTTTACAAATAGCCTTTATTGCAAAGCAGCTTTACAGAATTAGAAATCGGGCCAGGAAAAACTCCCTGGAACAGGAAGAAACCTTGAGCAGAACCTGACTCAGTAGGGGAACCCATCTGCCACTGGTTAACACCGGTTTGTAAAAACAATGGTTTTAAACAGAAAACCAGATTAAATAAAAGTTCATAAATGTCCAATAACTTGAAGCACAGATGGCAGGAACACCAATGGGTGGCACTGTCAGGCAAGGGGACAGGCTTGGTGCTACAGCTGAATCAGCAGTGGCAGGAGAGAGTTGTGCGGCTGGTCTTGGGCTGGAGCTCCAGGCCAGGAGGGGGTGCGCAGGAAAGTTGGGCTAGCGCTCCGGGAAGGTGCCCAGAGCGGGGAGAAGAGGAAAGTAACATTGTTAGGGGGTCCAGATGGTAATTTATCATTCACAGCAGGAGGGAGAGGTACCTGCGTGCGATAAGGAGAACCCCGGCAGAATAAGGCTATGGCAGCGTAGCTAAGGGAAACAGAGGGCAGGCTTGAGACGGTCACCACCAGACCATGACTGGTTATACTTAACACAGCATTACCAACAATGATCCACTGACAGCACTGACCGCCAAGTCCACCAGAGACTCTATAGCTTATGCCAGCCACCCACTCCTGCCCCTCAACTATAGGACAGACTAAAGAGATACGTTTTTTGCCTAGCTTTAAAGTGATAGGGTGATAGGGTCTGCACCCCGAACATGAGCAGGCAATTTGTGCTCAAATCTCCTTGTTCTAGTAAGAATACGAGCTGCTGCATTTTGAATTAGCTGGAGCCCTTTCAGCGAGGAATTTGCACATCCAGACAAAAGAGCATTGCAGTAATCTAATCTTGAAGTAACAAAAACATGCACTAGCTTTTCTGCATTATTTAGGGACAGTATCTTCCGAATTTTGGAGATATTCCAAAAGTAACTCCAAGGTCTTTGATGACAGCACTTGAGGTGATGCAAATTCCATCAATGTTTGGCATATCATCAGATAATTCACATCTCAAGGACTTACATGTAGATTGTTGTCTTTCCTTTACTTTACATGCATATGTGTACATTTAATATCAGTGAGGCACAAATGCCACTCCAATTGTGGAATCTCCAAGCCAGCAAGCTAAAAGACAATTCATCAAACAAACCTAGTTTCAGCAAGCTAGCTATCAACAATCCCCTCCATAAGTATTGGAACAGAAAGGTAAATTCCTTTGTTTTCGCTATATACTGATGACAATTGACAATTGACAATTTGACGTTTTATGAACTAATGAGACCAAGATTAACCTCTACTCATGATGGTAGCAGCAGAATGAATTCAGAAGTCTACAAAAACATTCTATCTGCCGATTTATGGAAAAATGTGTCCAAACTAATTTGGAGGAACTTCATCATCATTCATCAAGACAATGACCCAAAACGCACTGTCAACACAATGGCGGATTCATTCAGGAACTGGAAAATTCCAACTTACCACTCTGAATGAAACAGCTCCGTGTAGTTTTTTTAAATGACCCTGCAAAACAGCACATGGTTCAAACTCACAACAACTGTGGAGTAGAGAGTTCACATTTTCCACCTGGTGGTGGTTGTGTGAAATCCCTGAATCTCTATGGATTATGGGTAATGTTGCTACAAATGGCTGCGCTGCCTATTATAGGCTGAAATGCAACAAGGCTGCCCCCTACTGTTGGAACCTAGCAAGTATTTTTCCCGGCCAGCGGCATTCTCGCTGCAGAAGAAAAAAATGTCAAAAACAATGACAATTCAATTTACTCAATAAAACAGAGTTTAAAACTGTTCAGATACCTTACCTTATAAAAACAAACATGAACATCTTAAAAATATTTTACACTCCAAGTACATTTGAGCATTACATATAATTGCATTCCATGAAAACACAGACATGTGTTACCTGTATAAATTGACTATAAGTGTCATGTTTCATGTTTGTCACATCATGTTTCATGTTTAGTTTTTATCTTAGTTACGTTATTGTCATGTCACGTATTATGTTAGTCTAGTCTCACCATGTTGTTATGCTTTATTTCTTGTTACATTTAATTTTCATGTCATGTTATGTTTCATGTTTAGTTGTTGTTACGATTTAATTGTTATTCTTGTCACGTCATGTTATGTAGTTTATTCATGTCACAGTTGCAAACTTGTTATGTCACGATTTATGTTTGTTTCATGTTATGTGGTTCTGTTCATTGTTTAGCATACACTTTTTTGTGTCTTTCCGCAAACCTTGTGTTTCTGCTTTCTCTCTCTCTTTCTGTCACTCAGACTTCCCTAATTGCTTCAATTTCCCTTGTCTTCTTACTAATCTACTAACGCTAGATCAGGATTGGGTAATACTAACATTCGAACCATGTGTTCATGTTTACCTTACGTTTCTTGTGCATGTCATTTACTAATTTACTAACGCTAGGGCAGGATAGGTTTATTACTAACGATTACTAATTACCTCGTTAACTTGTCAATCCTCCACACCTGATTTCCATTCTCATGCTGCTCTCAAGCTAATTGTCTACACCTGTCTACACCTGCATATAAACCTCAGTTTCATGTCATGTCTTTGCAAAATTGTTGCCGCCTGTTGGTCAGTGCACCGCTTTAGCGGTGGTTGTCAAGCCATTGGCTACCCATTACAATCCAAGCCTGTTTATTGACCGAAGATTATTGACTTCTGTTTTGTTGACCATTGCCTGCCTGTACCACGACTTTGCCTGCCGTCTTTGTGCTTTTGCCCTCACTCTTTTGACTTCAGTCTTGACTCTTGCGCCGTCATCGACCCTGAGCCTGCCTACTGTCTGCCTGTACTTCTGCCCCGCTGACAGCTTTCCTGGCTACTGGACTTTTTTTTGGTTTTGGCTGGATTTTATGTGTATAAACATTGCTTGTTTTTTGACATTTTTGGACATTCCCTGAATAAAGCCCTGACAGGACTTTATTACACCCCTGTTTCTGAGTCGTGCATTTTGGGTCCAACCCCCCCACGCACCCGTCTCAATAAGCCTCCCATTTAAATACCAGGGTAATATTAAGCATATTAGTAAAGGTAGTGCATGCATGTCTTGTAGCCATCATCAGCTGCTTCATTTCAGTTTGAGTTACAACTCAGGTCATCCAAATATTTTGTATTTTAACAATCTATTCTGGTTCTATGGCATCTGGAAGGCCTTGAGGTGATTTATGCAAGACGTCATTATTGTTAGCAGAAAAACAGACTCCAAAGGTGAAGTAAAAAAATTCCATTGTATGGATAAAACTTCATGGGGAGTAAATTCTAGATTATAGGGAGATTAAGGCCATTCGATATGGCTTAATTCCAATTATCACACACTGCTTTGCTGGTGCTTGATTCAAGTGAAGCCATGTCATAAAGCTATCGGTTCTAGAATGGCCTTTAAAACACAGCATGGCCAATTTAATATTAACAATTATTTTATACAATAGTATTACATACTAAGGCTTTACGGATTTTAACCAGAAGTAAATTCTAAAAATAAGATTAAGTAAAAAGAACCCTATAACTTTTCTTAATCACCATTAGTATGTCCTATCCTATCACTCATTGCAACATTTCTGCTGGAATTTAACAGTGTGAGAAGTTCAAATGCTAAATTGTTAAAAAATCAAACAAACTAGCCTTTCTATTTTGCTCCTTTCATTTTTAAAGTCCTCAAAGCAACTGGATAGTTTACTGCCTTAAGTAATCACACTTACCCAATCAATAGATTACCCTGTCAACCTTGTTCTCTTCTCTCTGTATACAACATATTTGATAATATTATAATGTGCCAAGTCAGGTGCAACCTTAATTTTAATGAGACACCCCACTTAAATATATTGCTCTAATGATACTGCTCAGAATGCCCTGCCCTTGCCTTACCCTAATTTTATTTTGCTTTTCATTTATTTTTTCATGAAAGTAAACTAGTTTTTTTTAATCAGAGGTGATAAGGAGGCATCTAATTTATTTGTCTAACATGGACACATTTATTGTAAACTTAATAAAGCAAGATTAAACTCAATTAATTTATTTTAACACTCAATTACTGGCCTGAGAATACCCTGACCCTGCCTAACCTTGTTTTGAATGTAAACTATTTTTTATTTATCAAAACTGATAACAAGATGTCTAATTAAGATATCTAACATGGACAAATAAAAAAGAATCTTAATAAAGCCAAGGATTGCTTTTATGGTCCTCACGGTATCACTTTGAACAAATAAATTACAGTTCTGGTCAAATGTTGTATGTCATGTACGATATCTTCAGAAATAAGAAATGTACCACCTGTGTGTGAAAATATTTTAGTAGGACGTTATTCAACTAAATAACTTTTTATTTTTGTAAATCATTGTGTAAATTTATGTGTGATCAGAAGTGAACCAACAATTTCTGCCAGATTTATTCTAACATGCGTAGATCCAGCTTTCTTTGTATCCATATGTGGATGTTGATAAATCAGTTTACCAAAGAAATTGGCCTGGTCTTTAAAGATGTGCTCCCTCCAAGTAGGCTAAGCAATAAATGTTAATTTAATGTGAAGAGAGTTCAGCTATAGCAACAAAGGTCTAAGTTAAATATTGTACGCCATATTTATAGCAAACTTTGTTTATGTGTTTTATGGAATTTATATTAAACGCCAATTAATCAGGATTACCCAATTATACATCACTAATTTTAATGTTGAATCCAGTTACATTTTTATATATCAATAATTATAGTAAAATAATTTTGAAAATATGAATGAATGGAATAATTAAAGCACAAACACAATACAAACAGCTGAGAGCACTCGTGAAGTCCGTTCAGCTCCTACTAAAGACCTGATATCTGAACATCATTCCTGTAAATGTATTTCCAAATGATTTACGATTAAATGAATTTGGCTCATGTTTGATAAATGAGACCCTATGCCTTTTTAACACAGTAATTTCACAGAAGAAACATAAAATATGACCTGGACAGCATTAAAGGCCCCCTTCCCTAATATTTGCTTGCACAACGCTTCTTGCACCTGTCTGCTGGTACTTTCTCCCACTCTTCAATTGCAATGCAGACCCTAACATCAGCTCTACCTGGAGCATCCTACATATTGCCCTTCACTAGGCGGCAGTAGAGTCTATAGGGTACACCAGATGGAGACACCAAGACTGGTTTGACAACAGTGCACCAGGTATTCATAACCTCCTTCAGGCAAATGGACATACTCTCTGGCCTCCGATGCCTGCCCCCTCTCAACCTTATGGACCTCCTCCCCAGTTTTTCAGAGGTACGTTAAGCCATTATGGGCCAACAAGAGCCTGGGCCTTGACCAAATCCCGTCAGAAATACTAAAACATGGGGGATACCACCTTTCCTGCAGAATACATCAACTAATCACTGCCATCTGATCATCTGAAGTCACAATGTATAAGTGCAAAGGTGACAAAGCAGACTGCAGTAACAGCAGAGGTATCTCCCTCCTATCAGTGGCTGGGAAGATGCCAGCACGGATCTTGCTACTCTGGCTACAACCCATTCTGCCCAAATTAGATTATTCTTGCAATAACTAGCACCTTGCGTCATCACAGAGAAATGTCTGGATGAGTTCTACTGTTCTTTCAAATGCTGGAAATCACATTAAAAACCACAAAATCCTGTACAGATACATTATCCTGTATGTATTATATCATTGGAATCATTGACGGTGTTTCAGGTAAGTGCAGAGTTCAGATCAAATAAGGACTCACAATTCCTTGAATAAATTTGATTACAAAAAATTTGCATTGAAGCTTCATTTCATTCATCTTCTGGAAGAGTATTCATCGTGGCATGGCAACACAGGTAGAGTTATGAGGTCAGCCTTGTGGTAAAAAAGGCAAAGAATTTTGAAAGTCAGAATATTTCTCACTCAAAATTATAGTTGCACACACACGCACACACACATCCTACTAACTTACCCTACTAACTTCCCATTAGTTTATCTGTTCCGTGTTTGTACGTTTGTTTAACAAATATATTGTATTAAACCCGGTGTCTGTTTTGCTGTCACATAGACATGAGAGCCGAGTTAAAGCAGTCTTTCGAAGAACTTCCAACCTTCAGGTTATCGGAATGTTTAATCATTAATATTGGTTATTTTAATTATTCGCCTCACAGCAAGGAGGTCCTGGGTTCGAATCCCCGTTGGCCGGGGCCTCTCTGTGCGGAGTTTGCATGTTCTCCCCGTGTCTGCGTGGGTTTCCTCCGGGTACTCCGGTTTCCTCCCACAGTCCAAAGACATGCATGTTAGGCTGATTGGAGAGTCTAAATTGCCCGTAGGTGTGTGAGTGTGTGTGTGTGTGTGTGTGTGTGTGTGAATGGTGTGTGTGTGTGTGAATGGTGTGTGTGCCCTGCGATGGACTGGCGACCTGTCCAGGGTGTATTCCTGCCTTTCGCCCAATGTATGCTGGGATAGGCTCCGGCCCCCCTGCGACCCTGATCAGGATAAGCGGGTTCAGATAATGGATGGATGGATGGATGGATTTTAATTATTAATTAAAATACTAAATTTGTGGTTAGATATTTCTGATAAGAGTAATTTTATGAGACTGATTACTTTTTGCAGTTATACTGCTCCATAACATTAAAGAGAGTAAAATCCCTACGTTATTTGGCAGCCCGTGCAAGGACCCTACATTAAACATGAAAATGAGGTTAATTTGCAGACTTTTCACTTTTCACACTTTTCATTTGAGTGTATTTAAATCCATATCAGGTGATCCATTTTGGAATTACATCCCTTTATATACATAGTCGCTCCATTCAAAAAGTAATTGGGCAGTTGGCTTCTCAGCTGTTTCTAATTAGTCAGGTGTATTCAATCACTTCCTTATTGCAGGTATACAGTAAGAAAGTGTATTTAGTATTGACTCCAAATTTTTGATTACTTTTGATAACACTCATTACTGATTACTGTTGCTGATTCTTAATATATACCATAAGGATGAATAATGAATGACAAACAGACCACATTTACTGTATACCTTTCACTATATGCAGCTATTTGAGTTTAATTTAAATTAGGTGAGACAAAGGCAAGAACCTCCATCAAATTAATCCCCCATTAATGGGCTCTCACTAAGTGGCATTAATTATTCCTCTTAGTATTGGTGTTTTTATTCTTTTGTAGGTTTTCAGCACTAAGAGGGAAATTGTTTGGTGTGTTGTGTTTGAACTGAGTGGTACTAACATTGTACTGCACCACCCTTTCCCCACCAACTGACTACCAAAATAAAAAAAGATTAAAGAATATTAACGTGAACAAAATAAAAATGGCAGGGTGCCATACCCTAGGAGGCAAACAGTACATTATAAAACTTGAGGAAAAAAATATGAAAATACATGGTGCGTAGTCTGCAGAAACTGTACTCCCATTAAAAATATCTTCAAAATATGGCAGCAGCGGAGGCTATGTAATGTGTCCTATCATATTGACAGGACCCGGGTTTCACTTTAATGCGGTGTCATGAATCAAAGATTTAGGACATGCAATATAAATACCGACAGCCCTGAAATTAAATGAATAAAATAAAAACTGCAGTGTAATCAAACAAAAAGTTAATTAAATTTTACGGTAGGGAAGGAAGGAAAGGGTTGCTTGAATAAAAAAATATTCATTTTATGGACAAGCTTATTACATTTGGCTGTATTTTATACTGTTGATCGATTCAGATAAAGTCAGGTCATCACATTAATGTTTTAGCACAGTGTTATCTTCACCAGAACAGCTATATATTTAAATCCAGCCATGTGTGAATTTATGTATGTGAGCAAGGCTGTTACCTTTTATTAACTCCTCTTCACCTCCATCCCTCTCCTCTCCCCCCTCCTTGGGGAGAACCTCCAGTGATCAAACCAATTGTTCAAAGATCTCAAGTCCTTAAATGCTATGAAGCAAGGCAATAAATCATGGTTTTAGTGGTGGTTGAGACAGTTACAGCTAAAAATATATGATATTATATTATTGAAGAACAGAAACTCAATGGTGCCACTTAAATAAATATAACGTGTTGCAAATAGAATGGACTCGACCAATCTGAGAGTGGTTGAGTTTGTTAAATAACTAAATAAATAATGAAATAAAAATAAATAGATAAAACCCTGTGAAGTTTTGAATCGAATGAATCAGTTTCACCCTTCTTCCCTCCATTGGAATTACATAGTACTGCATGTGGTGAAACTTATGTAGTAATAGATCCCATACATTTTGAAATATGGTGGGTGGTATTAATTTTCTTTAAATATGAAAAATTCTACAGGTCCTGGAGCACCTGATAAGATAGACGCGATCAAGAACACCAGTACGTAGATATTAAAATGACAAAACAATGCACCCCCCCCTCCCAATAATCTTACAAGATTCCCATTTTCATGGAAACCTTTGATTGTAATTCACTTATTATCTACTTATATAAGTACACCTATCATATAATGAAATATTAAGCATATATAGACAAGTTTATACAGTTTCAAAACTGGTTTAAGCAAGTGGTTTTAATGTTGTGGCTTATCGGTGTATGCTAGCGTTGAAAGAACACTGGACATTTTACTGGTTCCTTAGTGAAATCAAACGGAGATGCTTGATGTCTGATTGTGTAATGATGGTGGTTAAAAGAGCTAAGCTTCACAACCATAGAGTTTAGAGATTTAACAGCATTAACATTTAATGCTACACTGCTACTACGTATTAGTAGTATTACAGTATCCTGCAGATTCCTATAATGTTCCCACTGTCAGCCTCAAGCCTGGACCAGACTCTGAGAGCTGTACATCTGCTGGAAGCAGAATTTTCATTTCATTTCATTGCATTTTCTATGGTGCTCTTGATTTAAAGCTTGAAATTATTCTACTGCCACACTGAGCACATGGACGAAATACCTTCCCTCTTAATTTTCTTTTGGTGCATGGTCATTTGAGTGCAGTTAATGTTGAATGTCAATAAATACATTACCACAAGTTATGGTTATTTCTTCATGTATTTGGCAGAGGCTTTTATCCAAAGCAATTTAAAGCTAATATAGGATGATACATTAAATAATACAATACATTTAAAAAGAACAACAAAACAACCAGGAATGCATTCAATAGGCATAACTCTGTTGTGTTACAGTACTCAATAGTCTAATTATGATCATACATCACACTCAAATGAATGAAGATGGGAAGAGATCTGCAAAAGCACCTTTCCATTCAATCATAGTTTGCACAATATACGGTGTATATGTGGACAACATTTTTTACGAGAATCAAATTGCATTCGTAACGACTAGAACTGATTTGAAAAGCTACATAATGAGCAACATTCATATTAGACACACGCATCCCATTATTATGAACCTTATGGCTCACTGCATTATTCATTAAGTAGTAGGTACACATGAATTTAGGAGCAGTCTGACCCATCTTTATGAACTTGCAGCACTGCCTTGGGCACTGAGGGAAAGTCATTTTTTTCTTTCCAACAAAGCTGAGAAATGCCTCAGCTTCAAGGTGGAGATGACAGAAAATGACACCGAGCAAACAAATTCAAATTTTATTTATGAAAGGGCTAGTCTTTTCAGGAGAGTGATAAAGGGAGCTGCCAAGACTTCGGCACATCTTGTCACCAATCGCCACCCTGAAGTCAAGTGTAGAAGGCGGTCAGTGACATACAAATGAAACTTGACAGCCCAAGTTTCTCCAGAAATGCATACTAATGAGATATAAGGGAACCATTAAACAGAAAGTGGCTTTGGCCCTCAATCAATTTGATATTTTGAAACATAACTCATAACCAGCTATATCAGCTCATGTCAAGCATTTCTATTTACATAAGTGCTCAGGGCAATCTGAGGGGAATCAATTCAGTGATGAAAGGTATACAGTCATTTGAAAGATATTCATGTATACAGTATACACATGCATGCACACTCCGTTATTTTGAAGGTTAACACTTGTTTCAGATGCTACCAATAGTTGAAAACAGCACTGAAACAGGTGTGAGATGGGTTGACTGTTGAATTTTCAGTACAGAACTTGATACATGATATCCATTCAGCATTTTCCAAGACAATGCTGTAAACTGCCTTCCATCACTGAAAGATTCATATAATGGAGTACAAATCACACACCACACCATATGGTTTCCTATTGTCTGAAACTGATAAATGCAATCATAAATAGAATAGCAAAGCTTTTGCCATCTCAAAGACTTGCCTGATTCTTCTGAAACTGTTTTGCAAGAGACTCTCACCCTGGTTCTCCGGTCTCCTACTGCGGAAAGAACACACATTTAACAGCCTGAACTAATTTGTCATATAGTCCGTGTGTGCCCCAACTGTCACAGATATATATGGATCTTCTACCATTTCCAATTTCCTGGAACCACTAAAAATGTTTCCATTAAATAAATTGACCATTTGGCAAGAAATGTGGTATTTTTTCTCATCTCACAAACCTACTGTATTCACTCAGTAAGCACTTTATTAGGTATTTATTAGACTTATTTTTTAGACTTAAGTCTTCTGCTGCTGTAACCTATCCACCTAGAGGTTTGACGTATTTGTGTTCAGAGATGCTCTTCTGCGTACGACTGTTGTAATGTATGGTTATTTGCATTACTGTCACCTTCCTGTCAGTTTTTACCAGTCTGGCCATTCTCCTCTGACCTCTCTCATTAACAAGCAGTTTCTACTCACAGAACTGCTGCTCACTGGATGTTTTGTTTTTTTGCACCATTCTGTGCAAACTCTAGAGACTGTGTGAAAATCCCAGGAGATCAGCAGTTTCTGAGATACTCAAATCACCCTGTCTAGCACTGTTGTCACACTCATTAGATAATCGCATGAAAAATTAGGTGTACAAGTATAATAAAGTGTTTGATGAGTGTATATACTGGTATTACTTGTGGTTATGTCAAAATATGCAGTGGGTGTGGCTTATAACAGAAATTCAGATAATTCCACAACCATTTCACTCAAAGTTCAGACAGTTGGACAGTAAGGGTATTTACATTCGGATTAAGATTCAATTTCAATTCAATTATATTTTTTAACACAAAGATAAAGACACTTTACAGAGTAACAGAAGGGTAGAAAAAGGGGGAAATACCAGAGGTAAAGACAGGTAAAAATAGTGGCAAGAAAAAAAAAAAATTGCCAATGGGAAGAATCTGAAGATTCAGAAGTTTTGAGCCTTCATTTAAAGCCAGAGTGTGTTTGAAGCCCAAATATGCTTGGGGAGATACGAGCATAAGAAAAGGCTCTTCCTCCCATTGTAATTTTAGATACACTTGGAATTTTTAAATAGCCAGCATTTTGAGAATGAAGTAATCTAGTAGGAGAGTAAGGAATAAGTAACTCACTGAGATAATCTGGAGCCACACCTTTCCAAGTTAACAATAGAATCTTATGATCAATTCTAAATTTAATATGTTCATATTTCTTAGTTCTGGCGAGCAGTTCCATTCTGTACAAGTAGGAGACGTTTCAGGGCTGAATTAGTACAACCAGACAGTAAAACATTACAGCCGTGAGGTAACAAATGCATTCACCCTTTGTTCAGCATCCTAGAGGGTCAATATCTTCCTTAATTTATAAATGTTCCTCAGGTAGAAGAAAGCTACTCTAAGTATATGATTAATGTGGCCTGAATAAGAGTTTTTTTTGGTGGCAACAAAGATACCATCTAAATTCAAAGACTTCAATAAGAGTGTAGGAATTTGGTCCTTTGTAAGGTAAAATGTGTAACTCCAAAATTGAGGCCAATAACAATAGTCTTACAGTATGAAACATACTGGGTAAAAGCACGGCAGGGCAATTACAAAATATTTGTGTGTTGTGTGGGTCCAAGCTTTATACCCCACACTGCAGGTGCCTATCCCTGATTGGGTGACAGATATACATCATTTTAGATGTATATGATGTGAGGAAGGAAACCATTCGTATACCAATAAACTCCTGTCTAAAACCAATTGGTCACTCCCTCCCTGATGGTGCTGGGATTTGTTTCTAACCCCCCTTGATAATTGAGTAAGGTTGAGGTGTTAGATGACCATCCAAGAACACTGAACTGTAAAATGTATTCTTCCCTACAAGAGAAATGTTTGAGTTATCCAAGTGAATCTTTAGGACAGGCCACTAATTTGGCTAGCTGGCCTAAAGATATACAAATCTGTGCATAATCTGCATAAAAATGGTAGTTAACACCATGCCTGCTTATTATGTTCCCAAGAGGGAGCATGTATTGAGAAAAGAGCAAAGGACCCAAAACAAATCCATGAGGTACTCCGAAGTGTACCCTGAAATGCTCCCTCTTGGGAACATCATAATACAATGCAACTTATTGTTTACCCTAACAAGTTGGGTGACATTGGCTCAGGCGGTAAGTCTGGCAGTCGGAGGATTGCCGGTTCGATCCCGCCCTGGGTGTGTCGAAGTGTGTGTATGAATGGGTGAATAAGAAGCATCGATTGTACAGCGCTTTGGATAAAGGCGCTATATAAATGCCAACCATTTACCATTTAACTGATATTGTTGAGAAAGATACGATTTAAAGAGATTGTCCAATAATGCCAACTGACCCCATGGGGGCGCTATATTGCATGTACTTTAATGCATATTGAATATTGAAATACACCAGGTGACTTTCTTGTGTTTTTCAGTAGAAGGGAATTTGAACTGTATTAGTTATGAAATAATATAATTTATATTTATTTTACATTGTCCTCATATGAAGATATTTTAAAAAAATTAGTTTCCACTGTCAGAAGCAACACATTTCAAATAGCAAGGAGATATTTGAGTGCACACAAAACATGGTCCAGGTCTCTGGAGATTAAAAATAATATTACTCTACTATCCATAGCTTATTTAATCATTCTCATGCAGCCCTCATGCAGCATGTAATTGAGGACTCTTTTTCAAAAGGTTGACCACCCTCACAAAATAGGTTTTTAATCTCAACAGTTTTGCCTGGTAAAATAAATAAATAAAATTACCTGTCATAATATACTGTAACCCAGTGATGTAGGCTACCGGGAGTGAGCAAGTTGTGCATTAATTTGATACCAGAGCAGATATGTTTCCCATGGTGAAAACAGCACTGAATAAAACCTGGATCCCACTCAAATCTAGAACATGGACTGAAGTAAAAAGAGCAGTTCTGGGTTTTACTTTTTTGCAACTATCTAACTCAGTAATCCTGCTTTGAGGAACAGACCCCAGGAAATCTATTTTGAAAAACAGGTCCCACACTCCAAACCAAAAGAAGGTCTAGCTCAACTCAACATGCAAGACAAAGTTACATTCCTTTTATACCAGCCAGACAGATGTTCTAGGCCAGGATGCCCAGTCTTATTTGAGAAGGGCCAGTGTGGGTGTATGTTTTAGTTTTAACCCAGCACTAAGACCTGGTTCTACATATCATTGTCTCATTGTATTATCATGTCATGTTAATTGAATCAGGTGCCACTGGGAAGGGCTAAAACAAAAAAATGTTTGTCATCAAAAAGAAATGGGTAGAGTGCAACAGTACGTAAAAAATAGCATCTTACTTTATTTATGACAAATGTATTGCAAAAATTATTTTATATTTTCAGACATACCAGGGGCCTGTTACACAAAGCAGAATCACTGAGTTATCTGGATAGCAGCACAAAGTAAAACCTGGGGCAGGTCTTTTTGCTTTGGTCCATGTTCCACATTTGGGGGAGGTCTGGTTTGTACTCATTGCAGTTATGCAGCTACTGCAGTTATCTGGCATTGTGGAACAGGCCCCGGATCTTGGTACAGATGTTTTTATTTGGAATTTATTTCAAAACATTATTTGAGAAAATGACTTTTTGATATAGTATTGAAAAATACATTTTCCTGAACATATTTATATCTCAGGTATAATTAGAAAATTCTATGAATACAACAAGCCTGTATATTTAAATAGAAGTACATATTTGTACATATTTGCTCCTGCACTGGCTGAAATTGGTTATGACACTCACAGGCTGTTGCTGCACTAAAACATATGAATCTTCTGAGGTGCTCTAGCTGCCTACACACAGGAAAAATGGTGATGACTCAAGAAAATGATCCTCACTTATCGATGTACCCTGAGCAATACCAAGGCACAGCTGTTGATGCCCTTTCATAACACTCTTTGATCCAAATGAAATTCCTGTCTGACTCCTGCTATAGCCCTCACAGACAATATTTGATATGCTGGAACATCTAAAGACATCCAGTCTAGCACAGTGGACATTTTTTGGTGATGGTACACAATGCTTTCTTGTGATTGAATGAGTATTTTTGCAGAAAAGAGCCTTCTCTAATAAACTGGCACAAAATATCCTCATTTTTGAATTTCATCCTTGCAATGTGTATTTAAACACGTACAAATATGTGTCGAGAAAGTCTCATCTCCAGTGATGTTATCGTGTCTTTTGATTTGTCTCATTCATTCATCAAGAAAGTGATTCAGGTAATTGACTCAAATAAACATTTGCTCATAATGACATTTTTTTACTTTCCCCCCTCAAAGTTTGGCAATGACAAGAAATGTATGAAAATATTACATATATTGAAGTCAAAGACAAGAAACAAAGCATTATTTAAGCATATTTAATTGAGCAGCCTTCTGACTTAAATAAGGAGCTATAATAAGTGACATATAAAATAATAAATAATAATTTGTTATTTACCTAACGCTCTTATCTAAAACAATTTACAGTTGATTAGACTAAGCAGGGGACCATCCCCCCTGGCACAATGTGGGGTTAAGGGCCTTGCTCAAGGGCCCAACAGGTGTGTGAATCTTAACGTGGCTACACTGGGGCTTCAACCACCAACCTCCGGATCCAAGTAATGTACCTTAGCCACTAGGCTATAGGCTGACCCAAGTGGATACCATCATAGAGTATCATACAATATTCTCCAAACCAGAAACCTTCCTTCCTGCCTCTGTAGTTGCAGGTTAAATGTGTAAAGGATTTAACTGTAATTAACATAGTTTTGTGTTCTGATCTTATAACATACCCTAAAAAGGAAAGGATGATGAAAAGCAATGAAAGTAATATCACTGAACTAATGAATTACAATGTATGAAAATTAGAAACAGTGAGAAAGATAATAGAATGAATAAACCTGTTATTTTAACCTTGCATTTCCTCAGATCACAAACGTGATGGCGGGGGAGGGGGGTTGTTGAGTGCAGGGGGTGGCTGTTTTTGATTCAGTGAGAAAGAAAAATAGGGACACCTAGAGGTGAGAGATTATACACATGTACAGTATTTTTTGTTAAGGGGGAAACTGTTCCACATTCCACAGTATCAGATCAAGCATTTTGATAGATCATCATATCATGTTAAATTTAATGAATGAAAGATGGCATTATAGCTTACAGCAGACAATAACTGCCGCAGAAGAATGCCTTTCCAAGGAAGAAAATGCTTTTCAGTGAGGACTGTGCTATTCATAGCACCACTATGATGCCTGATGGCAAAAGTTTAACCCAGTAACATTTCATGAATTATTATTTGATACTAATATATAATAGTATAAGGGTCAATTATGCTTAATTGACATATTCATCAAAAGATCAAGCCATAACCGAAAAGAATCACAGAAGAGTCAGAAAACAGCACAGATTAGGTGAAAACTGAGGGTGGCAGTTTTGCTTTACAAATGTAGCAGCTGTTTTGTGTTTTATTTTGAACACCCCTGTTGTATGTTCTTGTATTCACAAAAGTTATTGCTTTTATTTTCTTCATATTAAAGGATATTTATTAATTTATTTTTTACTGATGATGTATAACTACTAATATGAGTACCATTTCAAGTTTACCATTTTAAATATTATATTTTCCAGGATGGGGCGGCAGAGTGATGCAGTCAATAGCTCTGTTGCTGCACAGCCAGAATATACCGTGTTCAAATCCTTGCTGGCCCCACCTGATTGCATTGGCTCCAGCCCACTGTAAGTGGTAAAAGTGAATTATGTGGTTTATTTTTTATCACTTTTAACCTCTTAAATCTCATGTGCTGGTGAGGATTTTTTTGCATTCATTCCATTACATTACATTACATTATTGGCGTTTGGCAGTCCTTTTTTTCCATGTTGTAATTTCCATGATAGAGGATATACCATTTGAAAGCATTAAAACTCTTCTCTCTGGATTTTATTTTGTGTATGTCATTCTCAAGCATGTGTTAAGAAGAGGGGTGATACTTAAGGGGTTAATGTTGTCCCAGCGTAAAGTACTTAGTAACATTAACTGGTTTTGAATTTGAATGGGGTAATACAATGCACTTCACAAAACTACAAATATTTACTTGGACCTATTAGCCATGTTACCTCAACAGCACAATATGAGTGAACTTGTTTGCTCTGCCAACTAAAAGCTTTTCACCGGAGCTTAGAATTTGTAATACAAATAACCTCACAAGTGGTATTGTAATCGGATTTTAATTGGGAGAACTTGACAGTCTCATGACAGTATCAGATAATTTACAACCTTGACAAATGGAGTTTCAGTATTTTGGTTTGATTTAAATGCTGACTGAAGTGTTTCAAGGGTACGGTTTGAACTAAGACAGGCACAGAGTTGCTTAACAATAGCTTTCGGTAGCATTTTACAGAGGAAAGAGATAGGTCTGTCATTTTTTAGATTGTCAGGATAGAGATGAGGTTTCTTAAGTGGTATCTTAGCATCAGCCATAATCAGGGACTGACAGAGATGGGTTAATGGTCTTGAGAATGTGCTTCCCGGGCACAGGGGTATTTATGTTGGGATTGGACAAAGCTGGCATGCAATTGGCTTCGTGGTTATAACCAATTTGGTCAGCTCATCTGCTTCAGTTGGAATAAAATAGTGTGGTCTCACAATTGGCCAATAAGTTGGATGTTATCTGCTTCAGGGCATGAGTCACATTGTATTGAGAAACAAGAAGTAGTATTTCTTAGTAGAGGGGGAATTTGATCAAGGGTACTTAGTCAGTTGGTCCGAAGATACACCCTCAGTTTTCTCCTGCAAGCTTATTCACAAAATTGAGGATGGTATAAGGGTTTAACGACTGGCTATTACTAGATTCTGGATGGGGTGCTTGCCTGAATTTCAAATATAATAAGGAAATGATCCGACAACACAGGACTATGGGAAGCAATAGTAAGGTTCATAACCGGAATGCCAAAGGACAGCACTAGGTCTAAAATGATTGTTGATCATTACAGTACACCATATGGTTACAATGTTTTGATGACACAGGGAGCCTCCAAATTCACTCCATATAGTGGTGTTGTACCATACATGGGTTTATAGGCCTCTCTTTAAATTAAGAAAACACATACTCATCTTTGAAACATGGTCGAGAAAGTGTTATGGCATGAGCATGTATGACAGAGCCAATGGAACTGGCTCTTGTGAATTGTATACAGAAACATCTGCTCAGACCCAACCAAATGCCTTAAAACTCATTGAACGGTGCTTCATCTTGCAGCAGGATCACCGTCTTGTGGGTTATAAGGCAGCATAGTTTTGGCTAGCATGTCACTAGCAAGCAGAGACTGTGAGCCATGCAGGAGTACAACTAGTACAGCGGGGCATGTTGGAACACTGTGTGCCCATGCCTATTATAAATGCATCAGCCACAATAACTTTTAATGTAACGTTGTACACTCCTTGTGTACCATGCACTTATTCAGTTCAATTTGGTACTCACTCATGTCCATTTCTTCCAAGACATTCATTACATATTCATTTTGCCATATGCGGTCAGTATAGACAACATATAGACAATTCAACTTCAAGCAGACTTATTAACAGCAACCAGCAGTACTGAATAAGGACTATTTTTCTGATTATCTTAATTTGTCCAATTACTTTATCTCCTCTAGGATGGTTAGACATTCTCTGTAAACTCTGTTTTGTGTGGGAAATCCCAAGAGATCAACAGTTTGAGATGCAAACAATCATTCCATGGTCAAAGTCACTTAGATCTAATTTCTTTTCCAACATTCTGATGTTTGGCAACTGAACCTCTTGACCCTTTTTGCATTAACAAACTGGTGTGGTGTACACTCACCAAGCACTTTATTAGGAACACTTTTACTTTATTACACCTACTTATTCATACTTATATTAGATTTATCTAATCAGCCAATTGTACGGCAGCAGTGCAATGCATACAATCATGTAGATACGGGTCAGGAGCTTTAGTTAATCAGAATGGGGGGAAAAAATCAAAGTGACTTGGAATTATTTTTGGTGGCAGTATCTCAGAAACTGCTGATTTTGTGCGATTTTCACACACACTAGTCTCTAGAGTTCGCAAAGAATGGTGCAAAAAACAATCCAAAAAAATCCAGTGAGCATCAGTTCTGCAGACAGAAACGCCTGGTTAATGAGAGACGTCAGAGGAGAATGGCCAGATTTGTCAAAGCTGACAAGAAGGTGACAGTAATGCAAATCACCACACATTACAACAGTGGTATGCAGAAGAGCATCTCTGAACACACAACGCATCAGAACTCTAAGTGAATAGGCTACAGTAGTAGGTCTAATCAGTGAGTGTATAGGTTTACCAAATAAAGTTGTCACTGGGTGTATATTTTTCATCTTTCGCTCATCATATTCATCCCATCATTCATTATCTTAACCCGCTTATCCTGAACAGGGTCGCAGGGGGGCTGGAGCCTATCCCAGCATACATTGGGCGAAAGGCAGGAATACACCCTGGACAGGTCGCCAGTCCATCGCAGGGCACACACACCATTCACTCACACACTGATACCTATGGGCAATTTAGACTCTCCAATCAGCCTAACCTGCATGTCTTTGGACTGTGGGAGGAAACCGGAGTACGCAGAGGAAACCCACGCAAACACGGGGAGAACATGCAAACTCCACACAGAGAGGCCCCGGCCGACGGGGATTCGAACCCAGGACCTCCTTGCTGTGAGGCGGCAGTGCTACCCACTGCACCATCCGTGCTGCCTCATCATATTCAATGAAATCATATTGGCAAAAGACAGAAAACAAATACTAATGACAAACAACAAAATAGAAACAAAAAAAGAAACAAATTTACACTGGGTTAGTCACCAGTTATGAAATACAGCTCTCAAAAATATCATTCCTCTTTTGCTAAAAGTTTAAAATGGGTCAATTTGACCCAAAGCACAAGCCTTACACAAGCCTTATCCCCCCCTCCTTCCCCCAATTCATCTGAAATGAAATTGGGGGTAAGAAGTCATTTATTCTGCCTGGTTATATTATTTCTCTTCCATGCAGGCTACTTGAATTATTGAAACATGTTTGAATACTATAATACATGGGATCCTACCAATCAGAATTTATTATTGAATACATTTACATAATTGTTATTCATTTATTGTAATGAAGGATTCTTGGTTTCCTAAAGGTAAAGGAGTTCAGTTACACTTTGTTCTGCGTGAATTACAACCTAATTACAATTTCAGCAAAATGGTTCAATGATCTGAAATGTTAAAACTGGAATGTAATGCAAATGTAAGACATTTTTTTCAAAACTGCAAGAATCAAATGAATGCATTCCATGCATTCATTGAACAATTAGCAGTTGCATGATTGACAGGCTATGAATAATCAATTTACTTTAATTGAATGTGACCAACACAACCCTCTGGATTACCCTAATGTGACTGGTTGGCCAATTATTTTCTTGATGGTTATTTAGGAAAATAAGAATTTTATTAGCAAGCAAATAGTTACAAATATTAAAACAAGTATTTTTATTTTTATTTTGCCAAATGAAATCTGATCTGAAACACTTGGTGCAGATGTTCACCCAGTGAAAAGCTCCATGTCCCTTCGAATGAGAATTTTAACCAATTCGATGCTTCATGACATAGAAAAATAAGAAAACATTGTCAGTCCAAGTCCAAGTGTCCTTTGGATTGGTTTAAAGCACATCCTCATTTCAATACCTCAAGGAAGTGATGCAAAATTTTATCACGGAGTTGAGCTCATTTTATGAGGATGAAAAAAACATTGTACTTACCTGTCTGCAGACAGGTAAGTACAATGCCTCTCTGCCTTGTGTTTTATTTCAGTTTCAACATACCAACTGTGAAGAAATTGCTATACTCTAATACAACAGTGACATCTGCTGATTGGTAATGGTCTGGAATCATAGAAGTTATAGAGGAACAAACTTTTGAATTAGGATCTAAAATTAAGTTTCACAACCTCTTAAGCGTTGGCACAATTAATCAAACAGTTGTACTCTTTGTGTAGATTGTACTGACTGCCTCGACCAAAATGCAAACCATTGAATTCTGTTGGGAAGTTTTACCTGCCATGACCTTGTTCACAGCAGGAACAACACTGACCACACTGTTTTCGCACCTTCACTGTAGTCTAATCTGTTCTCTGCAAGATCTTCTGTAGCCTGCTTTTGCTTTTTTAAATCAATGTTTCAATCTTTCACATAGCATGCAAGGATTACAATCATCTAATGGGGGTGGGCTGGGATTACAATTGGCTATAGTATGACTGCAGACATTTGAGGATTTAAATTTGGAAGCTATTCCGTGCCTCATTCTAAGTAATAGCGCCAATCAAAAGATTATAGTATAGGAAGGTTACTTTTAAGAAAAAAAAAAAAAAAAACCTTTAGCAGTTATCTGTTATCCACCAGTTACAACTGATTCGATAGTGCTACAATTGCCTTCCACCCTAAGTTTAAGATCAGGATTGGCCAAGCTTTAAAAAAAAAAAAAAACTATTGAATTAAGTCAGATAAATAATGACCAAAACCCATCACTTATTAGTGTTAGTATTTACAAGTCAACATTTCAGCTGTAGTTTTGTGTATGATGGTTATTTGAGCCTGCAGCTTGATTCCATCTACAAATCAGACTTAAAAGAATTGATGCACACTGAATATGTGGATAGAGCGCATCCTGATGACCACTTGATATGTCCTTATTCCTCACCTCAAGACACAGAAGCAGGTGAATCTCCCAGCAATATGGAAAATCTGTGGATCTTGCTTGTTGATCAGGTTGTATTGTCATTTCCCCTCTTTTATACTATGCCAAGAATGTATTATGTTGAACTGAACATGAACTACACCATTAGAGCGATATTTTAGATTTTCGCTAAATGAAAAAATATATACACGAGCAAATATTTTTTCAGCCTGAATTAGTTTGAAGGTAGTGGGACTCAAACTAATTTCTTTTTTTTTACCATTTATATTTTTCATCTGTTAATTGACCTGGAGAAGTGGTATATACACTACTGTGCAAAAGTCTTAGGCACCTGTATAACATTCTGTACAGATAAGATTCTTTCAAAAATAATTCAATGAAAGGTCCTAAATAAACATACTATACATTTTACACTACATTTTAGTAATTTGGCAGAAGTTAAAAACTGAATCAAATCAATATTATTTGTGATCACCCTTCGGCGTTAAAACTGCATCACTTCTCTGAGATAGCCAACGCTTGTTCCAAGTATGTTGGAGAACAGTTTTTCTGCAGACTTTGGTTGGCACCTTGCTTCTGATCTCAGACAGCCTTGATCAAGTTTTTATGTAAAAAGTAGTCAATTGCTTACAGTAATACCTTACATTTTTAAATTAAATACAAAAATGTGTCTGTAAAATTAAATCTTTTGGAAAATGAATATTTGGAAATATCAAATGTGTTCTTTTATACTAACACACACACAAAAATAAACATATATATAATAAAGTCTAGGGTGCCTAAGACATCTGCACAGTACTGTATTCTGTCTATAATATCCACACTTGGTATACTATCCAAGTGGTATTTAGGACCAAATAAGTGCATGGGACATGCACAACATTACATTAAAAGTTATTGTGGCTCAGGCATTTATAATAGGCAGGGGCATGTTAGAACACAGCGTTCAAAGCACGAGTTGCCAAGATCACCTCATTTATCACATTAACAGTAGTTAAACATTAACAATGTCTAACAATTGCAAAGAAATGCAAGATAACATTAATTTGATGTTTAATTGTACATGTACTGGGTACATAATACAGATCATTTTAACCAGGGATTATCAGGGGAGATGCACTTACAATTACAATTCATACAAGGCTCAGGTTTGCAATCATTTGTAGCACCAATTTTCAGGTTCAGAGAACCTCCAACTAATTTTGCAGAATTTGTTCCCCCTAGCATCAGGTCCACACTTGATCCTGTAAGATCGCATTGTTAAAATATTGTAATATTGCCATACAGCCTACATTTTGCATTCCTTCTATACAAACGTCCAAATCCACAGCCTAGAACACCAAAAGGCAATAACACACAAACACTTGGAACTTTTCAATGTTTTATTGAGCACATTGAGTAATCATTCACAGTGCAGGCTGGAAAAGGTAAGTGTACCTCTTAATGGCCATTGGAGGGAGGCATTTCAATTAAGGAGATGCGATTGGCAGTGGGGATTGCACAGGTGCCTTACCCTTTAAATAAAGGCACACAAAGCCTGGTTACAGACAAATGAAGAAAGACTGGTTCATAAATCCACTGTAAGACAGATCGTCTACAAATGGAGAATTCAGGGCTGTTGCTACTCTTCCTAGGAACGGGCACCCTGCAAAGATCACTCCAAAAGCACAATGGGCAATGTTAAAAGAGGTGAATAACCCAAGGGTAGCAGAAGAATACCTCCAGAGAAACTGTATGTCTCAACTGTCAGAAAAACACTGAACAAGAAGGGTGATAATGGACACCACATAGGAAACCACTGCTGTCCAAAAAAAACAACAAAAAACCCCCCATTGTTCTACAACGCTTTAGGACAGTGTCAAATTGCTCTAGGTTGCAACCATCTTAAAATTGCTTCCCGATTAAAACATTCTGAGACTGACTGAGATTAATGTGATTGGCCTACAGGAAAGTTGAAGGAGTTGAGTAATTTTGTACAGGTGACACAAAACCGTTAGAAAAAGCTGGCATAGTTCAAAAGCATTTCGTTGGAGGCCACCTGTTTTGGTACCACCTTTAGATTAACATATTGCGCACCCTACAGTTTAACAGTCTTCTCACTTCTAAGTTGACATTTCTTGAAAGAGTGCTTCTCCAAACCAGTCAAAGTAAACACCCTTCGCCCAGCCTTTACAGATTATAGCTGAGTGTAGGATGTTTACATTAACTAAACTCAGACCCTTCTGTAACATGAAAAGGATAATAGTTCAAATAAGAATACAATATAAAACAAACTAATTTGTAATATGGAAACTTTGAAGGATAAGCATGAAAATGAAGTAGCAATGGAATCATGCAGTTAATGGCTGTGTTTCATGAAACATTTTACCAAAACAATTGTTATAGATGATTCTATGAAGAGTGCACCACATTTGATAAACTCCTGGCAGGAAGAGGAAAAAACCCAGAGACTAAGTGAAATGACAGCACTTTCCCCCTTCCAAGGAGCTGAAGGCAGCCAGCGGCAGCAAACATCGAACTGAAAGCTAGGATTTTACTGCACAGCTTCCAGTCGGGGATGTTTACAGCTGCGGACAACCCTTTTCCGCACATGGCAGGAAAATTTGCATCTAAGAGATGCATGGAGATACAAAATGCAGTTACTTGGAAAGAGAGCACTTTTACACTGACTTCTACTTACTGTAGTAGATGAAGAAAAAAGAAAATGTAGATGCTGTTTTGACTCCAATAGCACAGCACCGTGGACCAATTTTTAGGCTAAACAGATCACGGAAGACAACTGCTAAAGGGTTAATGTCCGTGGCTGTCATCCGGATATGAATTCGGAAGGACCTGACGCAAAGGCAATAATGATGGTTTGCGCAAGCGAGTCGCATGAGAATTCCTAGATTTTCAAATTTCATTATAATTCTACAATTCCATTTGCAGTAAAGGGAAATGGCAGGTAATAAAGCGGGGGGAATTAATAAATACAATGTGCATGTGTGCATATAAATACCCTGAAATTAAAGCAAAGTATGCACTTTAACCTCATATTCATTATTTCATTTGAAATCCGGGGTGCTGGAGTGCAGAGCCAAAATATAAATTGTGTCGCTGTTCCAATACTTTTGCATTTAACTGCAAATGGGTGCCATGATACATTGTTAATTTCATCACCATATGGATGACTTCTGGGCCACGTTTAAAAAATTATTAAAACATTAAAACAAGAGACTTAAGACAAACAAAATGTCTCGGAAATGAAGAATCCAAATATATGACCGTTAAGACAGCAAATGTCCAGAATTGACTCCAAATTATACTTTTTGCACTTGTCTAATAAAACCAATGCTATCTTTCTGTGCAATGATTGAGAGCTAGTTCAATGAAGTGGACATTGGCCTATTTAATCACTTAAAAGCTATACCAAGTGTAGCACCGAGTTCACTTTGATCTGGCCTTCAGAGGGGGTGCCACAGCACAGAAAGAGATGGGTGCAGTTTAGGACTTCTGCAGATGGCAGACTAGGCATGGGAAATTGCCTACCAACACAAGTTTCCTTAGGTCCTTTCTACCCTTCTGTTACAGCCAATTCAGCATTACGTTTTTGTTAATATTTTTTACATATTCAGCGCCAAAGCCAAAACCTGACAGGAGCTGGACACAAATAGTCCAGGAAACTGGGGCCTGTACTTCTCACAGTAGGGCGGATAAGGTGTCTTTGTAAATTACTGAAATAATTGAATGCCATTTGCGGACTTTGGCGTAATGGTAAAGTACTTCCCTTCGACTAAGATGTATAGCTTCTACAAGATTAAATGAAGAAGATTGTAAAGGTACAATAGGTAATTTCAGACTTCTGATGGTCAAGAGAGGAACTGCAGCAACAGATATGCTCAAACCACAACACTGTTTATCCCACCCCTTCTCTGTGAACGTGCTGAAGTTGAAATGCCAGTGGCAATTATCACCAATTTTCAACCAATGAGCTTGAATTATTGCACAGCTATAGATGTTTTGGTACAGAGTGCCAGCACGTCAACAATATTTTGAAACCTGAATTTAAGGACTATAAACAAAGGCAAAGGGTGAGTCAACATGTCAGTGAGCCTTTTTCAACGATAGGAAGGGATTTACAATGGTTTTGTAACAATGTTTTAACACAAAAATCTTACCTATTGTATCTTTAAATTGTTAAAAATAGCTTGAAAAATAATTTATGAATAAAAATGGTCACACTTGACATGAATGGAAAGCTGAAAATAAACCAAAGTGACGTATGTGATAATTACATTGTATCTCCTTCATCACCACCACAGTGTTCTTTTTAAAACTGTTAATTATATCTGGAATTAGAAATGCAATTTGCATTGAGTTTATAATTTGTGATAAGTGGATGGTTGCCTTTTTCACTGTAAATGTAACTCCGGGTTTACCATTCCTGTCAAAGGGATCAGACAGTTTACACTGCTCTGAATTAAACACTATTATAATTTGGCATTTCAAAAAATGACTTGAATGATTATAATTGGCAATTTGAGAACCAACACAAAGAGCTTTAAGTAAAGGAATGACATTTTCTAAGAAAGATTTCAGGTAATGCTATGCTTAAAAACAGGCACCTGCAGATGGTGAAAACAAAATTAAAGAATTGTACCAGACAGTTAAAGACCAAACTACTTTCCTCCTGCTTGTGACAACTGGTGGCAGTTCATAACAATTTAGACTGAATGTTTTAATTTTTCTGTTTGAGTTGCATGGGATGTACATACCACACTGCAGATACACTGTAATGCTGAAAACACGACAAGTAGCCACAACATTGAAACCAAAAATAATTTAAATTCATGGTGATTGTCATGGTACATTCATAGAAATAAATAAACAGTTCCAGTTATTTAGCTCACCAAAATATTGGGTGGTCTGGGACAAAAGGTGGTATGTTCGAACTTGTTCAACAAATCTAGATAAAAATACCAGGAAATAAAAGCTTCAGTGTATAGCAAAAACAAAGGAATGGACTTTGCTGTTCAAATTCTTTTGGAGGGGACTGTTTGTAGACATGATTCAATTAAGGTGGAAGTTTTTACAGAAAAGGGAGAATGTTATTCAGCCGAGAAATTGGACAAAGTTGCCAAGCTGGCAACATTGAATGAAGCCACTTGGTTCCTGTTCACCAACTTTCCCTCAGTAGGCAGTTTTCACAAAAGCATGGTTGCACCACTTTTCTCCAGGAAACTGTCAGTTCTCTTAAAATACATTGAAATTATCTTCAAGTAATGGTAATTTGTATGGTTACAGTTGTTTTCTTTAGTTTGTTTATATGTAACAATGACAGAGCTCACCAACCAAGACAGTAAGCCATAGTGCAGCAAAGTGGGTGTGGGCTAGCAGCTTGGTCAATTTATCCCACAGTTAAGAATTAAGTGTAGTCCTAGTCACTCGCAGTAATTTGCTGGTATTAATGCAAGGCTTATGCAGGCTATGGAAGACTGTACAGACAGCAGTGTTACAAAGTAAAGGTATACCTCATGGACATGCACTCAAAGAAAAAAAAGCTATATTGTCAAGCAAGGCAACATTACACTGCTAAAGAAATCACAACCACATTTAACAAAGTTATCCCAAAAACAAAAACTGCCATTGATATTCTATAGGGAAAATAAGTTTCCCCAATGACAACCATTTATAGGATGCACAAGCAAAGTTAAACAGTGTTGCATGATTGGAACTATGGCTGGACTGACAAGTAGGGATGTTCCAAACTGCTGAGGGGTCGTATGCGCATTTAAGAAAAAATGGGTACAAATGTATTAAAAGCACTGGGGAATAACTGCCACCAATGTATAGCACCCAGCTGGGTGATGCCTGGCAGCCATTTTACACCAGAACGCTCACCACTCATCAGCTAAATGATTTGGAGGCTTGGTTATGGTAGAAAATACATTTTCAGAAGAAATAAAGCACATAGAGCAATTTTTCAACAGAAAATGTTGAATAAGCCAATGCAGTTAGCATCAGTCTAGTTTTTCTGGAAAAGCTACCAGAAAGTAGCAGAAGTAGCAGCAGCAACAACAACAAAGCAGCCTCAACAAAATGATTAAATGGTCCTGCAAAAACAACTCACCACATTCCCCATGGGGTCTTTATGAGCACATGGCTCCAAAATTATTGCCATCCTTAATAAAAATTTAGAAAAAAGACTGCTTAATAAAATATAGATCATTATCCATGTTTAAGTTGAAAGATATGGGAAAACTATATATTGTTATTTGAAGTTGATGTTGGTGTTGATGTTTCAATAACATGTGCCTTTCACATTAGTGCAGAAGGTCAGGATTTGGGATCTTTGCCAAGGGGACGTTTCACTGGCCCACCTTGCATTGTGGAGACACCAGTTGGTGCAAAGCTCTGCATTTTTGGACAAGGAATCAAATTAATCCCCCATCTGCTCGGTGGGTGCTGCACAATTTACTTGTCAAAGAACTATGCTTCTGTTGACCTTTAATGACCTGGCTCAAGTCCTCTCAAAAGCTACCCTTGTACCCCCCCACCCCACCCAAGGACAAAGACTGCAAGCACAAATGGGCAGCCTCTAACATCTCTCAGTTGGGCTGGTCATTCATCCCCGTCTTAACCATGTTTATTAAGTGAGATTATGCTGTTTGGCAATCATTTAACTTGCTCCTTTCCATTGGTTAATGTGCTTGGTCTTGACTGTGAGCACTGTAGGACATGGTTTCTTTTTGCACTTCATGTCAGGCACCTGCATATTTTGTTGAAAGGACACTGACTCCAACAAAGACTTGCTTTGAGAAGTGGGCTTTACATGGACAAATACAGCGGGCTCCAGAACTATTGGCACCCCTGATAAATATGCACAAAAAATGCAGTAAACTTAAAAAAAACCAAAAAAAAAAAACCAAAAAAACAGTTATTGACATAAGCTTTATCTTCCAAAATTCGTAGTGTGCTTTAAGAATTCAATGGAATCAACCAAAGAAACATTAAAAAATATATATTTTTAGTCATTGTCCTGCAGGACAGTCCATTTATGAGCAAGTTTCCTAGCAGAGGCAACTAGATCTTCTGCAATGATTTCCTAATACGTTGTTGAATTAATTGTGCCATTAATCTTAAATAGTGCCCCTACACCATAGGCCGCAAAACATCTCCAAAACATCAATGATCCAACACCATATTTGACAGTAGGTATGAGGTCCTTCTCCTTGTATGCATTCTATTTTGCCACCAAACATGTTCATGGTGTCTATGGCTAAACATTCAATGTTGGTCTTACCTGACCACAGCACTCCCTTCCAGTCATAATTCTAATGAAGTTTGGAAAACTCAAGATACTTAGTTTTGTTTATTGTGTCCAGTAAGGACCGTCTTTGTGCCATTTTATGGGTCTGCAGGTCATGGCATACAGTGCTCAGTCATAGCCAAAGATAATCTCAATTAATAAACCAGGCTAAGACAGGGATGAGTGACCAGCCCAACTGAGAGATGTTCGAGGCTGTTCATTTGTGCTTGCAGTCTTTGTCCTTGGGTGGGGTGGGAGGTACAATGGTAGCTTTGTAGGACTTGAGCCAGGTCAGTAAAGGTCAACAAAACCATAGTTCTTTGACAAGTAAATTGTGCAGCACCCACCAAGCAGATGGGGGATTAATTCGATCCCATGTCCAAAAGAAGAGCTTTGCACCAACTGGTGTCCCCGCACAATGCAAAATGACGGTAATGCATAAACTACAAAATGGTCATTCTGTGAAGAAAAAAAAAAAAAAAAAAAAAGGGTGAGAGTTCACCACTCCAAAATTGCACAAAATTTGTGTTAAATTTTATATATTCAATAAAGAAAATCCAAAAGTCACTAAAGTGAAACAACCACAAGGGAAATACTTAATTTCTTGAAAACATTAGGCTACACAAAGCCAAAATTGGGTCAGGCCAGAAAATGACCAAAAAGTGTTGCATATTCAACCGAGTAGTTGGTAAGGTGGAAAGTTCCCTATCAAAATTAAATGTACTTAAAAATAATAATTGGCCTAAAAATGAGTTGTTACTGCTAGGCTATGTCTTGGCATGTTTTGATAATTTCAAAGAGAAGCTTAATTCACAATAAAACATTCACAAAAACACTTTGATGGCTTCCTACATCAGCGTCACTTGGTGTACGGTAGGTACCCAAACTTGAAATACGAGTAAATATGTTTGTTGAAAACAGCGACAAGCAAAATTAAGTTCAATGGATCATTTATTTGAAACATATACAATGCCAATGTTTGCTCGCGCCAGAAAATGACCAAAGTGTTAGATATTCAACCAAGTAGATGGTAAGGTTGTACGTTTCTAATCAAAATGAAACTATGTTCTTCAAAAGGTATGAAGGCCTACTTATGTACAAAATATGGAGCAAATTTCTCTAGAATGACAAATCCAATGAGGCTAATAGTTTGGATGATCTTTATTGAATATATAAAGAACATTCACACAAAGATTGAGGAAAATTGGAGTGGTCAACACCCACACCTTGATTTCTCACGGAATTACCTAAAAGCAAAGTGCATTTTCCATTAAATTTCCTTTGTCTTAAGCAGGGTTGCTAACTGTGGTCAACTGGCTGGAGTGAGATTTTTATGATGTCGTATGCATCACAACTACATTTGGGTTCCAAAATTATTACCTTGATAAAAATGAAGCAAATCGATTTTTTAGTTTGCCCATATGTTCGAACATAACATGTATATTGTTTATTATTTACAGCCATGTTTATGAAGGGTGCCAATACTTCTGGAGCCTACTGCAATTGTTTATTATTGTTATGTGATGAGTGGAACTATGATTGTCCAGAGAATGACCTTCAACGATATGTTTCACTATTGAAGTGGTCGTCTTCCCTACAGTCCCCTACAGGGACAACTCAAAACTCAGATAATCAGTAATAACATCAGTAAGTTATACCAAACTGTCATATCACCACAGTAACCCTGCAAGCCAGTGCGGGCAGAAATATGATTGGTGCAAAATTAGAGAACGTTGTTGTCAAACACGCGGAGCCAATCGACAACCTCACTGTAATGTTAATGAACCAATCTCCTGTTCTGAAAAATAATATTTTGCCTTGCGAGTTACATGCATGTCTATGGCTTCACCAGGGAGCAGCTTTGTACGTAGTTATGGTTTTTAATTGGCGTGAGATGTGCTTGGGTGCAATGAGAGCGTGTGAGAGCCTGAAAGCGTGCGTCTAAAGCCAAAAGCGTTGAGTTGGCAACCCTGGAAAATACATTTACTTGAATTTACTTTTACCACCAATTAATTTGTATATACCTTTTTACTAAGTAGAAAGTTAAAACTATAACTTACATAATTGCATTCATAGTGGGCTGTGCCGTTTCCCATTTTTATTAATCGTTTCTTTGTATTAAGGGTGAGCTTATGAGTAGATAAAGGGTTTGAAAACTTGGCAAAGAATGTAATCAAATAATCATTCGACATTGAAGCGAGTGACATTGCCCTTGCACGTACTTGGAACGTAACATTAGCTTAGCTATTATAGCTAACGTTACCAAGCCAGATTGCAATCGCTCTGCGGATCTGCAACTTACTTAGCAGTACACCAGCAGTTAGCCAACTCATAAATACAATGGACATTCCCTGTTCCGATGCAAATAAAACGGACATTAGCCGAGCGTTACCTGCACACTCACCTAACTTCAAAAACAGAAAACCTAGCTAGGCTAGCTAACCTATTACCATGATTAGCTAGCTAGCACTAGCTACAAAGGGTAATGTCATTGAAATACAAAGTAATTTGTTGAAAAGCAACACAACGGACAATTTTAATATGCTCATTTATAAGATAGCTATGCATGCACTAGCTGGCTGCAATTTTAATTAAACATTGAATTAACATTAACGTAGCTATCGTTTGGCTATAGGTTCACGTCCAACTCGTGTAGCAAGCTAATGTTCGGCTAGTAAGCTACACAGGCTCACGTTAGTTGAGTTATTCGCCGTGTCACCTAGTTAGCTAAACTCGCAAGTTTCCTGAGCACCAGGTCATCTTGTGCAAACATGCTGTAGTTAGTCTTATGTTAGCTAGCTAACGTCCGAGGATTCTGAAAATCAAAACTGAAATGGCTAGTTCGCCAGCTAGCTAGCTTAGTTTCAATTTACTTTGCAATGTGTCAACCAATAAACTAGCGAGATAATTCCAATATTGCATTCCGCAATTGTGTATCAAACGACCTAGCTAACTTCCATAATTAAAAAACTTTAGTAACATTTGCAAAGTAGCTTTACACCTGGCTATGTTAACCATATGTTGACAACGCAAATTAGCTGAGGTCGTTGCTACTCAACGAGGATAAAAATGCCACAGTAGTGTTGATAATCTAACTGATGCTAACTGACTAGCTAAACACTGAACGTAATTTACACGGTGCACTGTTGATTAAACATACTGGATAGCTAGATAAGTGAAAGAAAGTAGCTAAGCCCCGTCAAAGTCCCTGGGGCTAATTTGCAGCTTTAGCTAGCCAACTTACCACATTTGAAACTAATGTTAGCTCACTGGCTAGCAAGCGAAACCTACCAAATTAACCAAGAAGACTTTGTTGAATTCTTACCGCAAGATCCATCACATATTCCAAAATAATTCAGGCAAACCATATCATGTGCACACCAGGTATGTCATAATACTATCAATTTTCCGGCTTTAACAACGCATTTTAAGACTAAAATCTCCGCCATTCTGTTCCTGTTTCCTTCCGTCTCCCTTGTCTTTAGTTTGACCTTTAGTTACCTGACACTGATATTGACGTCATTGTCATGGAAACAGAACCCCTCCTACCGCATGCCTATGTCAGAAGGACGTGCCACTCAGAAGCGAAAACCGCTGAAGTTCCACCTCTTTCTTTAGATCGACCGTAGTAGTGTCCAATTGCTTTAAATAAGTGAACGGCCCCACTCTCAAATCGAGAGCCAATAGCCATGATTTCCGCAGATTGTTTTTCTCGTCGTGCACAACGCACAACACATGTGATTTGTCTAAAGACTTTACGAGGAGTTCACAGACCAATCATAGTAGAATAGCCAATGCATTATAAAAAACCTTGTTCTTCCTCCTGTAAAGACCGTGAAGCCAAGGCAATCGACGCTGCGCACGGCTGAACTCTCACAACTGATTGGAGCGTGACTATTTATGTCGTGCATTTTAAAGTGTTACCGTTATCCAATAGTGTCATATTTGAAAACAAATTTGGAGACAGTGGACTGGTGCTTTACACTTTTAATTATTCACTCTCATTCTAATCATGTAAGGAGTAGTTTACAGCCGTGCAAACAAAACGTCAGTCCTGCTGGTTGCTTTTATTACCTTACGGCAACTGGGAGGAATTTGGAAACAGTGTTCATAATAATCAAGTAGTTAAAACTGTAGAATATTTTGTGAAGTGGTCTGAATTGAAACAATAACATTTTGCTATTCCTATGAGTGAATTGTAAATACAGAATGACAAAATGCACTATGACCAATTTAAATTAACAGGGATCCATGCTGAATTAATTCACTAAATGTCTGGTTAAATGGTTGGATGTAAAAATAATGTAATCTTTGTATTTGTGACAAATCATCAGTTTTTGTAAAAATCCGAATTTGTTAACGGCTAACCGTGTTACCCATACTGCTTATGTCCACTAGATAATAAAAAAAGAAAGAAAATACTGACAGATTTAATTGCATTTTCAAACAAAATTTTGGGCCATCTTAAAGGAACACTCTTACAGTTGTTTCAGTTGAGATTATTTAGATTAAATGCTTAAGTTCTGTGTGTAGGGCTTTTTAAAATCACAGTCAATATAGCCGTTTCCTAAATATGGGGCAAAACTTCTAAGGGCAAATGTCCAATGACTCACCACTGGCCCATTTCTGGTTTGGAATTACTGTCCTTAAGTGGCCCAGATCTGGTAGCCACATCTGGACCTTAACATGGCCACAAGTCAGCCAACCCAGATAGGAAACAGCTCCAGGCCATATCCATGCAGATTCTGGCCCAAAGTCAGCCGGAACTGGTTCATATCCGGCCTGGAGTTGCTTACTATCTGGCCCACTATACATTTCAGCTAGATGTCAACCTGATTCAGCCCAACTAAGCACCACAATTAATTATAGCTAATTTCTGGTCTACATCTTTTAATAAACAATGAAGAAATAAAGAAACCACACTATTTTCAATTAAATAATTTATTTGGAGATAATATAAATGTAACAACTCACTCTGGCAGCTAAATGATTAACAAACAAATTTAATATTTTATTCATAATTAAATCTAAATAAAAATAAAAAATAGTTGTGTATCCCCATCAAGGTCAACAAGGCAACGACCAGTTGGAATACGGAGGCCATAATTAACATTTAAATATGATTTAATGTATCCTATATGAGCATTTTTGCAGCTCCTATGCCTTTATTTTCATAAGCATTATAGATAACTGGGTTGCAAATATGAATGTAAAACCCTTAATTTCATAGAAGATACATGATGTTTCTCCATTCCCCTATGGGGAAAATGAATGCTACAGTGCACTGGGCACTAGGGGTGAGTGGAGCATTAGTTTCAGACGAATACTCGTAACGACTATTGACTGTGTTCCGGTTACAAATGTTGTAGGGGTAATTGCATTAGCCTGCTTTACTTATTTCTTTTTTACATTGGCTGCAGTAGCTGTATCAGTGACAAATGTTTTGTGGTAGGCCTGTTCCTCCCTGGTTCCTCCCCCTTAGATCAGTAAAACTACTGCCTGCTGTTATTTTCCTCACTTCTCTCTTGTGCATGTCAAGAGATTGTTGTGTTAAAGGTACAATAAGTAATTTCGGACTTCTAACGGTCAAGAGAGGAATAGCAGCAACAAACACCTTCAGACCACAACACTGTTAACGCGCTGATATTGAAACACCATTGGCTGTGGCAATTAGCTAGCTAATGAGTGAGCTTGCTTTTTATGTCCTACCGAATGATCTGGTCAGATTCACTGGTTCACCGGTTCACTGTCAACTCGAGCATTGTCAGCTTATTGTCCATTAATGACTTTAGAGCGGTTAGCTAAACATAGTTTTATTTAAGATTGGCAACAGTCCTGTAAAACTATAGAATAGTTTTAAAGTAAAAGATGCCACTTAGCCTATTCATTTGCATTGACATGGTTGGCTCTGTAGCTTATCTTTGAGAATGATTTGCTAGATTTATAGTTCCGTTTTATAGTAGCCCCTGTTTTTAATATAATGGGCCTATTTCACATCGATATGGTAACAGCAAAGCAGTGTAACATTACTCCTGGTTATATTTATGGTAGGCATCTCAATCATAGATTGATGGTCTCAAGCTAGACTACACAAGACAGCCTAGCTTGCAAAGTAAGATAACCTAATGGAGTTATATCACTGCCCTTACAAAAAAGTGAGATAAACAAAATGCTTCCCTGAAATATACATTATGCTCATTCATTGAACATATGGAGAATTTAAGCTTGTTGCAAATGTCAGCTCTGTAGCTATATCTTTCAACAAAGCACTAGGATAACCGTGTTAGCACTGGAATCTTGTTTTGTGTTGTTCAATCCCTCTACATGAAGTTAGTTAACTTTATAATATGTCACTTCTAAGTTGTAACATTTCTTCCTATCCTGCAAATGAATATCTACAGCTAGCATCAGCTTGCTAACTTGTAGGTTTAACAAACATTTGTTTACTGAACATTAAGTTAATGTTTGTACTGATGAGCTAACGTTAACAACATCCACATCTCTATAATGCTAATTCTGAATACATTGCAGTATGGACCTGCTCCACCCTGTACCACATGTTTACAATGTAATGTGTAGGCTAAGAAAGAGAAGGTCAGAAGCCAGTACTCTAGGGTGTTCTGTAAAAGGGGATTATAGCTGAGCTATTGTTGCAACACTGCCCCGATTGGGGGGGTACACTGTGTTGGGTCCTTTCATTGCTTTTTAAAAATGTTCGTAGTTACAAGCATATGGACAGATTTGTGTACCAAATGCAACAATAAACATGATGTTATCTCTCCTGGGATGGCTAGTCTCATGGGACATACCAACACATTGGGACAGGCAGAAGCAGAGCAGGGGCCAGAGACGGGTCTTCGGGCAGAAGAGGCTTAGGGACCGGAGACTGGGACAGTGTCGAGGTAGGGGCGTCAGACAGAGCCGAGGACAGAGCCAGGGACGGTGCTGAGGACTTGGGCCTGGGACGAAGCCGGAGGCCAGGCCTGGGGCAGAGCTGGGAGCTGGGTCCGGGACGGAATAGGAAGCTGGACCTGGTGCAGCACTGAAGGTTGTGTCAGAGGCGAAGCTGGGGGCAGGACCTGGGACACGATGCTTGATCGCGGTACAGGGACTGGTCCGACGGGGTGTCAATCAAGTAGGGACAGACTATAGGTTCCCCAAACCTGCAGCCAATTCAACCGAGACTCAATTTGAGTCGCCAAGGCAATAACACAACAAAGAAAAAGACCAATATGGCAACCAAAATATCTTACAACAGAAAAAGTAATAAAGCAAAAAGAAACCAGAGCAGTGCCATCACACCTGGACTTGAAACACTGCTCACATCACCTCAAAGTCTCAACACTCTCTACAGAGACCTGGAAACCAGGCTTCGTATGATTAGGTAATGGGCGACAGCTATGGTGATTACAATCAATCTCAGCTGTGGCCGTACCTGTCTGTAGGGCTGGTGCTGCCAGATGGTGGACAGCACCTCAATATTCCCATCCTAGTGCCACAATTGCCTATAGGATTCAACTTTAAAATAGTACAGTAGACACTTCAAAGTAGACACTTCAAAGTGCAGTACAGACACTTTAAATTTTACAGAGAAGTAAATGTAATTAAATGTAGGCTACAACCTTTGTGGAGGTGCATTGGGTGCATTTTTGCTGTGCATTTTGCATTTTGCTGTGCATGTTGCAGTTTGATCAAAACACTTTTATTGAAACAATGAATGTTTAAGAATAATGTTGAAGTTTGGTCAAAATGCTTTTATTTTAGAATAATGATGAAGTTTGATTTAAATGCTGTTTAGTACTATAATGATAATGTAAACAAGTCATAATGTAGGATCATTTTAATTCTGCTGTTAAAATGAATAAGTCAGCATGAGTGATTAAAACTGTGTGTATGTTCAAACATATTGAGCTGCATAGTACAAGTACATTTTATCAAAGTACAAGAAGTACATTTAATCAGGTGTTTAAAAGGCCATGACGCTGATTGATTGATTGACGATGTTTCTGATTGCGGGCCAAGTACCGTGTGTCTTCACAGCGAAATGTTTTGATTTTGTGATGGCAGGCTGGGCGGCCTGACTCATTGCAGAGATGGGGGCTTAAGCTCAGCTGTCATAGAATGACACAAAATATTAAGGCGGGTTAAGAGAGACAATGTAATGTTTGTATGACAGATGATTGGTTAGCTATATTGCATAAAGTCTAGGACACTTCCTACTGTTACTTTGGAATTCTCTGGTCTGTTGAAGTTTTTGCACAGGACACAAACACTCCCAGGATTAATCTGTTGGCACATAGGGTGTTTTATTTTAAACTAAAGATTTTTAGTTTGAGCAACTTGACTCTGAATTTTTTTTTCAACATCACTGCTGTGAACAAGTTCACCCACTTAGAAGGGACAAGGAGGAACAGCAACAAGAATATTTCCTCAACAGATCGAACAGGCAACCCTCCGACTGCCAGATGACTGCTCTTACCACCTAAGCCAATGTGGCCCCTACTAAATAAGAAATATTTAAACATGAGAGTAGATGTATTGAAATAGAAGTATTTCGTTTTCACATGTTTGAACATGAAATATTGATCGTTATCCATGTTGTTTATTATATGCAGCCTTTTGTGTCAATTTGCATTATCTGTAATTCTGTAGCCCACTGTATATGTCATGGTCAAATATATAGGAAATCACTCACTGAGCACTTTATTAGGTAGACCTATACACCAGCTTGTTTTTAAGAACAAATGTCAGAATGGGGAAGAAATGTGATCTAAGTGACTGACTGTGGAATGATTGACAGGGAGCACCTCAGAAACGGCTGATCTCCTGGGATTTTCACACACAACAGTTTGCAGAGAATGGGTGCAAAGAATTAAAAACATCCAGTGGAATCTGACAGTAAGGCAAATTACCACGCATTACAACATTGGTACGCAGAAGAGCATGCAAGGATCTGAGTTTGTTTGGCTTGTTCACATATGCACAAAAAATGTTAGGCTGCAATAAACAGTAAAAAATGTGAAAACACCCATAAAGTGCCTCATTTCACAAAATCCACATTATATCGGGGCAAAATTGTGGCACACAGGTAATTTCATCGTTCGACCATCGTCTGGGTTGTAAAAAAAACCCCTGTGCATTCATCTAAATGCTGTCAATTCCATCAAAGGCTTCCTTGGAATGACTACTTTTCACATTGACAATTCACTTTTGTCCAATTTTTCACTATAGCCAAGTTATTGAGGAACTGGACAACAATGACTTTTCAATATTAAAAGTCTTGATTAGTAGACTTTATTTAGAATTATAATATACACTATTATTAGGTTAAATACAGTTTACAGGACAAGACAACACTATGCTATTTTGAATTAAATCATGGCCCCTCCTTCCAAACTCATCTTTGTGAAACAAAAGCATGGACTTATGGATTTATGCTTTAAGTGTTTACTTTTCTTTATTAATATCTCAACCATAGCCCAAGTTATGATGTTTTAATGTGTAAAACAGTCATTGAATTGCATTCTGTTCTACTGTAATTCCATTCATAATGAAATTCACATTCAGAAACAGCACATACCTTGTTTGATTTTTAATATCAATTATTTGTTGTATTTATATATCTTTCACCTCTGGTTCCAATGTTGATGTTAATGTTATGCATTAATATTGCATAAAATATATTAATAATGTATAAATGCAATTACAATGGCATAGTGCATTCAGTTATGGTAGTTAGTAATATATTAAAGCCAAACACATTCACATAGTGAAGACTAATGTCTACAATTGCTAAAATTGCCAACAATATGCTAAAACAAGCCAGTAACAATATGAATCTTAAACTGAACAAAATAATCTTAAATATAATAACAAATTAACATATCTACAGTGCAATAGTGTATGAATTGTTGTATTAAAGCACAACACACCCTGTGAATTGGCGATATTGATAAATGACAATGAACACCAGATAACATCAATCAAAATGTCAAATGAACAATGTTATCTCATTTGAAATTATTAAACCATAATCATACAATGGAACACAATAGTAGATTTTGAACAGTTTCAGTATTCAGTTTGTGATGCACTTATTGAAAATAATCATGAAATATTAATAATACGTATCATTAATATCATAAATGTTTGAATACTATTTAAAAAATGCATGGAAATATTAGGATTAGCAGCCTCATTTCCTAAAGTCATTTTCAACCATGAACCCCCATATGTTTTGAACAAATAACTATCCATATGCAGCTTCCAATGACAAACACAAGATGAACTTCCATTGGAATAATTCTCTCAAATATTCTATTAGCCAGGTGAAATGTCCAAATTCAAAAAAAATGAAATAATACATTTGTCAATTGGAATAATCTATTGACCGGGAAGAAAATTAAGGGGAGGGAGAACATCTTAGCTTGGATGGGAGTCCTTCTCTATTTTACCTTACTCTATGTTTCAGTGATACACCAGAATCAAAATCAATCTTACCCTTTAAGATGTAAGAAGGATTAGAATGTTCTTAAATTAACATTCTAATGCTGATGTAACAATCACTACTACAAAGTAACATTCAGTTCTAGTACACTGACTTGGAAAAACGTTCTAAAAAAAATGCTTCAAATGGTTAATTAAAACAATAAAAACAGCTACTGCTCTTAAAATATGTAGAAGAATAAAAGCATTTTAAATATATATGTTTCAATTGTGAATGCATTTCAAATTTCAAGGCTTCTCATGAAATAGGGTGGCATACTGCGACAAATACTTGAGCTTATTAATAATTGCTGTACATTTTTTATCTGGATTTCAGTCCACAAAATGTAGAAATACAGTTAGATACCCTGACAAAATATATTTTGTTTAGCTGTTTTGTTGTCAGGCCACATGGGAAATTTGAATTCTGCCAAGAAAAACTGGCAAAATATATTGCACATGACAACCTTGGTAAATGCTGTTTCAAATTCTGTCCACAAGAGAGTGCTAGTACACCAGCAATTGTACACATTTTTCCCATCTTGCCTGCAAGGATTTATTGGCACTGTATCGATCAGGGTCTGTGATGTTAACTGAAGAATCCAGTCAGTTAATCAGCCAGGTTATATACACGTCCTCACGGTCAGTGTGATAGCGCAGAGTGCAGTCGGTGGATGAAAGGTATGTATGCAACTTGTGCTTGAAACTTACAAGCGATTTTGTAGCTTTAAAGGGACTGACCATGTGTAAGATCTGTAATTTACTCTGGGAATATGTCTCAGCATAAAAAAACAAAACAATAATAATAATAACAATTATGACAGGGCTGCAGGATGTCGACTTTGACAGCAAAGCCGAAAAGCTTGTCCCGATTTTCTTCACTCCCCCTCGTTTGCTCCTTTGCTCCACATTCTTCCGCTGGAATGGAGAAGTACTAGTGGGAGAGGGGAGTAAAGGAGGGTGGAGTGAAAGATAATTGGACGCAGCCAAGGATACCTGTTACAACTTATCAAGGGCTTAATTAGGTGCTGCATCTGGTGTCCTTGAGGTGGAACACATCAAATACCTTGACTGGCTGGGGTACTCGAGGAGAGGTTTGGGAACAACTGGAATGCATATGACACTGTCAAAATTGCATTATGATAAGTAATAGAATTAAAAATAAGTCATTTTTTATTTGATATTGAAATAGGATGTTGCATCACAGATTCCTTAGATCAGGGGTGCACAGCTCCGGTCCTGGAGGCCCAATCCAAGGTTTTTGTTTCAACCAGTTACCTTAACCTTTAGTTTTCTGACTGCTCTATAAACGACACTGGTTCACTCCTGTACTGGATCACTAAAATCTTTAGGATACACCTGCAGTCTGTGACTGTAGCTGCCACAAAATCCTGAAACCGATCGGCCTTTGCTGTGCGCCCCTGCCTTAGATGCATAAGTGTATCAAAAATGTGTCAACAACTGTTTCCCCATGAATTCTACTACAAACTTGTTTTATTGATAGAAAAGGCTATTTTAGTTTCAACTTAGGAGTTGAGTAAAGATACATTTTTCATTCCTATCCCAAGTACCCCATGAAATTCAGACCCTTATTTCTACACTTTGTAGAAGCCCCTTTCGCAGCAATTACAGCTTTGAGTCTTCTTGGGTAAGTCTTTACAAGTTCTGAACACCAGGATTTGGGCATTTATCCCATTCTTCCAGACAGATCCCCTCAAGCTCCATCAGATTGGATGGGAAACATCAGTGAATTGCCATCTTCAGGTCACTCTGCAGATGGGGCTTGGGCTGGGCCACTCATTGTCTGTGCTGTATGCTTTGTGTCATTATCGTGCTGAAAGGTCGTATCAGTCTGAGGTTGCATGCACTCCGGAGTAGGTTTTCTTCAAGGACTCTCTGTATTTGGCTGCATTCATCCTTCCATCAATTCGGACCAGTCTCCTTGTCCCTGCTTCTGGGAAGCACCCCCATAACATGATGCTGCCACCACCAAGCTTCAACATAGGGATGGTATTAGCCAGGTGATGAGCGCTGGTGTTCACCAGACTTAGTGCCTATAGAGTTTTTGTGGGCTGTCATACTGTATGCCTTTTACACAAGAGTGGTCACAGTCTAGCCACCCTGCCTGATTGATGGAGTGCTGCTGAGATGGTCCTCCTTCCAGCAGGTTCTCCCATCTCTCCAGAGGACTTCCAAAGCTCTAGTAGAGTGACAGTTTGGTTCTTGGTTACCTCCCGGGATGGCCAACTCTTGGAAGAGTCCTGGTGGTTCCAGACTTACATTTCATAATTATTGAGGCCACTGTGCTCCTTTGGCATTTGATTGTTCTGACTGATCTTTCAAGGAGAGAGGTTAAACGTTGCAGAGAGCAGGGGATTTAGTTACTCACTTGAAGCACAGCTACTTGCTATAATGGTACTTTGTAAGAGCACTCTGCATTAAGAGCCATCTGGAAATGTCTGGCTGAAACAAAAAATGTGCCATTCATCTGAATGCCTAAATGAGGACTGAATGTCAACAAATGAAAGAAGTAAATATTTTTCCAGGAAATCCTTACATGAAAACAATCATGGATCTAGTTCATCCACTCATGTTGACTTGCTGCCATGCCTGTATTATTCACAGCTGGAATTTCAACGCTGCCATTTTTGAGCAATTTCTATTCTATTAATAAAAGCCTCTCGCCAATTTTCTTTTCTGTCAGGTGCTGCCCAACATACCCGAGTCATTCTTCCCTTTCAGGCATCTCTGGTTCCAGATGCCATTATGTTTCCCCCCCAACAGTTGTCAACGATTGATGTTTATCGTGCAGCCTGTTGGTCAGCTAACAACCCAACAGGCGCAGTCAGACTGGGGCGCGTGATCCTGGCCTTCGTGGCTCTCGGCAATCACACCTGATTGGTTCTGCCTGTTATCTCACTTTTCGTTCAAGGCAAATAGTCCATTTTTTTCTTCTTTTTTGACCTTTCTTTATTGAACTTCACTCAACATCCACAGCAGATTGAGGTGAAATTGTTACATATTTTCATTCCATAGCAACGCTTGATGTTTTTCATTTCATGCCCCCTCTCACTTTGTGTTTGTAGTGTGCTGTTCTTTACCACATCAATTGGACCTTCCTGTGGGCAATATTTCAGTGTTTTCTAAATCTTTTAAATCTTTTGATGAAAGGACACTTTTTATTTTGAAATCTTGGTAGATACTAAAAACATAGATAACAGTACGGGTGGGTACACATTTCTAGAATGTAAATAACACAATGAACATATGGGCGGTATTACCATTCAAGTTTTATTAGATAGGTAATACTCCTATGTTATACTCATTTGAAAAAGTCTGTGTATAGGAAATGAAATATCACCTTTATCTTGTTTTCTTTTTCTTTTTTTTTGCAAATAGCTCATTTTAACACCCACTTCTTCCAATGTCATTATAGGGTGCATATAATAGAGGAAGTCTCTTATTGCCAGGACCTGTGCACCTCTGACCAAAATTGGCTGCTACTTTTCTGCCTGTACATGAAACCAAGGACTGTAATGTAGTTAGCTATTTCAGTCTCATAACAATACCCTTGACCTTCGCTTAGAAGGGAAAATTAAAATGATAGACTATTATATTCACAAGTGCCTTCAGGGACTTCAATCTCAAGTATTTGTTGAAAAAAAAAATATGAACAAGACCACTGCTGTATTAATGAGATCCCCTGGCAACATGAGAAAATAAAATCCATCTGAAATCAATTTTTTTTTGTATTTCATTGAATGCTCAGCATACTTAAGCTCAACATTGACATTGTACAGGTCAATCAATTACATTTTTCAACTGGGAACACAACTGTTAAGCTATTTACAATCAATATGACTTTGCTAAAATAACATAAGATATGTACATGAAGAGACAGAGGACAGTGTGTTTTCACAATACAAGTACAATTGCAGATAGAGACAGCTTCAGATTTGTGTATGTGTGCTCAGAAACAACATGACTAGAATTTGAATTATTCCATAATATGTGGATAGGTGTTTTACTGGCAATATACAGATACAAAAAGGCTGGTGTCTCTCTTTTCTTTCTTTTAGATGGGAAGGGCTGATGTCCATGGGGGTCCATTTCACAAAGATAACATTAACTGGTCAGGCTTGCCTGAAATGACCTGAAATTATTACATTTCCTGATTAAATACAATGCAACAAAACAACAGTTTGCAGTGGAAAGATGGTAAGTTTGATCTTCACAAGAGGAGCACACATGTCAGCCTTGCATTTGAATAAATGGCATGTTAGTCAATTATTTTTCTTATGGAAAATATTTTTAGACAATTAAATAAAATTAGAAATACAAAAAATGGGGAGAGCAAGGAGTTCTTTGGGATCAGAAAAGGTATTTGCTACCTGCTGTATTGTATTGTATTTACGAATTTTAGAATTGTCATATTGAAAGTAATGTAAATCATAAGTATTCCTGCAATTCTCATAATGAACAATGGAATCCTAGAATCTGGTGAGAGCATGTCTTTTCTAGGCTGAATGTTGGAATTAGGTATAATAAGGTGCCATGGAATTGTCATGACTCATTATCAATTCGTTTTGTGACAGCAGAAAGATTGACAAAAGTTATCTAAAAAAGAAAAATAACTTTTTTGCCACCACTCCTTCTAACTGCCTGCGCTTTGTTACCTGTCTGCTGGCAGAGCATAATAACTTGTCATTCTTGTCACTGGCATCAATTCTGATGCAGTTATAGCACAGAAAAATTACTTTAGCATTGACTGATATTTTGTTTTCCCTAACTAGTGACAGACTGAATATTATTGATACGTTACCTTGTACATCCTTTAGGGGGCAGCAATGTATACTGTTTGATCACTATGAGTTACTGCCTTGACACTTTTGGTTGGTTCCTGGCAAAACTTTTGACTTAACTTCACAAGAATGCACCAGAGGTGGTGACAACCAGTATGTACATGTGTACACACAAAGGTCCTGTCTACCAAAATGTAGAAATATATACATTCATGATTTGTATTAACAGACAATTCACTGTTCACTTCACTGTTCAAATATAAACCCATTTCTATGAAAAACCCTCATTACAACTGAATTCAGCTTAGTTTCAATCCACAATACAAGACTATGATTGGGAAGCAATTGCATTTTTTCCCCATATCTGAGGCGGCATAATTTACAACTTATTTATCTCACTGAACAATATATACATGACCTTATATGGGGCGACATGGCTCAGGCAGTAAGAGCAGTCGTCTGGCAGTCGGAGGGTTGCCGGTTCGATCCCCCACCCGGGCTGTGTCGAAGTGTCCCTGAGCAAGACACCTAACCCCCAAATGCTCCTGACGAGCTGGTCGGCGCCTTGCATGGCAGCCAATCACCGTCGGTGTGTGAGTGTGTGTATGAATGGGTGAATGAGAAGCATCAATTGTACAGCGCTTTGGATAAAGGCGCTATATAAATGCCAACCATTTACCATTTACCATTTACCTTATATAGTGAGTCTGACAGGGGCCCTGTTCAAACTATCCACCCCTATAAAGTCATTGATGCTTTCAAAGCTGCTAATGTTCCAAGAGTATTTCGCTTAAGTATATTTTCTTAAGACTACATTTCTGGTCTCAATACAGTATCAGTAAACAGACATCTCAACTTGTATAACCCGTTGTTGGAAGTGAACTATATGAAACAAGCCATCCCTTTCATGATCCAATAATATATGAAATATATTGGGATCATTGCATGAAATCAGCTTTTGATTACCGTAGACATATTGAAAAAAGAATTCTGCATCTAAAATGACCTAAAGTCAGCAATAGCCACAATGTCGATTTCTCCAGTTAGTGTAGAAGGCTGCATTATTGAAGAGGAAACAACGTAATGCCTTCTGATATCAGATTCTATTTTTTTAGGTCTTCATAATGTAACCTATCTATATATCAGATTCACTCTCCATCAAAACAAGGTGGGAATTGTTCTCCAGTTTGTAAGGTAATGTATAATTCATATTCTTTATTATTTCTATTGAGTGTATTAAATGTTATGCCTTTGAGATAACAGACCTGTATTACTGGGCAAGGTCTCCTGAAAAACAATGAGTGAAGATACGGCTCCTCAAAACTGTTCATAACCAAGGGAATGTGGCTTGTTGTTAAAGTATAGCATGAACATTTCAAAGGCTAATAGGAACAGATCTGTTGACTGGAAACTGAATACTTTCCTGATATCTTCTTGTTTTTGTTTAAGAAGCGATGGTTGTAGAATGCATTTTGATTTTTAAACTGATGCCTAGTTTATCTACTTTCTTAAGATGTTTATAAAGCATTATGTGCCGAGGGAATTTTCAATAAGATTTTCAACATTAAAAATATTCATGATGTAACATGGCACCCAGCTTAATATACTATATGTATGCCTTTCTTGCAGATAAATGTTAAACAGGACTGATTGGATTTTACCACAAAATCAAGAGCAGTCCTGCAGGAAGATTGTTATCAGATGATCTCAGTCTAATGGGGGGAATATAAAGGAGTTATATTGCGTAACATACCATCTTCCCGGTCTTATCTTGTACAATTTATTCATCCCCATCTTGAGCTCTACCTACAGCTGCCATTATTTCACACTGAGAGATCATGCTGAATATTAAATTCCAATCAGGTGTAGTCATTCACCCAAGGAGGAGTCAAATATTTACTGGTACTGCTATAGCAATATTATTTTTAAGGTTTTTAAGGTCGGCTTCCGAATGAGCATAATTATAATTCATAATTGAAGTGCCCAGTCACATTCTGTAACAAATCTTAATAAAGTAGTGTATCTCTAACCACACACAAGCAGCTACCAATACAGTAGAAATAAATCAGAAATACTGTATTCCATTTTTCTTTAAGAGTTTTGTGAGAGGATTTTGTAAATCATGCGGGTCAAAAAAGATCATTATTAATAGAATGCAGCAAATATAATTTAAATAGCTCAGCAAGTGCACCAGAGGGAAATAGGTGCCAGAGGTTTATTTGATTACTTCTGGTGTGTGGATGTCTATTCTAATACTCATAACACACCAGCTCACACAAGGTCTGATCATCAATTACTCAAAGACTCAAACTGCCTTCTTAATTTATCGGTTTCTCATTTTTCTGATGGCTTAACCACAGGAACACATTTTAGGGAGGGGGTGGATTTTTAACCCCAAAAAAAGATGTTTCCCATTAGGACATTTAAGACATCTCAGCCGGGATCTGAAAACAATGCTCAAAGTGAATGTTTGCACTTAACAATTGTTAAGATGCCACCTTGCTTTGCTCCTAAGACTGCACTAATACCCACTTAAATTATCTGACACGTCAAGTAAATGCTCAGATTTACAGTTACAGGTGTAAAAAGAATGTATTAAATTAGAGACATTCTAATGCAGCGAGTCTCCATGATGGAAAAAGATTAATAATAGTCTGGTACATGAGCTAGCTGACTGCTCCCTTATCATCCATTGTTAATTTCAAAGCACCCTGAAGGACAATATGAAGTTTCAAACCACACCATGTTCAAATTCTCCATTCTGCCGAAAGATCTTTCACCACTACTGATATCACAGAAAAAGATCTAGCATTATCTTTAGTATTATACAGTATTTCAATGATCACATAGGCTGATTTGTACGCATTCAAGACAACAAAATAGAAAGACAATTTTCATTGCTATTTGATAAAACCAGCATTGCTTGAGCTGTTGGATGTAGTTCCCCATGCAATAGTGCAGAATACTGTGGCACTCACAGACCTGTGCATGTCTTTGCATGTGGACACTTGATTAATTGCACATTAATTGAATTAATCTTCAGTATTGGAAGTTAGTGTAAAATAAATGTTTGGATTTTGGCTGTGAGGATGTATTTTAAACATTGTTAATTTTCTGAATAGACTTGTTTCATAAGCTCCATATTTAATGTTATGTATATTGCAGGAAAATAATGCAGTTGCTGAACATCTACAGGATGTAAAGCCAATTATTTAGATTTTATTAAGTAAGCAGGTGAGCAGGCAGATAATTAGGGCTCCACATGGGGCTAATTGAAAAAGAAAAGCTGCTCTGTCTCTGTCCTTATTAATCAGGATGAGATCCCAACAAAAGTCACTCGTCTACATGTGCTTTCAGCATAGCTTGAAAGACAGTGATGTCATGAAGCAAACTTTATTTTTTGAGGTTTCCTTTCTCATGTCATGAATCAGCTTTAATATAATTTCCTAAAATGGGGTGTCAGGTGGCTCGCCCTTTAAAAAAATGTGTTTTAATTTAATGACAAGGTCCATGGTCTGGTATGGAGTTCTGGCTGTGCCCGTGCCAACTGTGGCCGGCACACCCGCAGGGCAGAAGTGATGTTTCAAGGTTGATCCTGTCTCATCAGCAGATACAGTCGATCTGGCTGCACCAGCCGCACGTGGAGCTCAGCGGGAGGACTGAGAGAAAAGAGCTGGCGACTGAAAAAAGCCCTTGTCTCCGCTCTCTGAAATTGATGGAGGGCATTGCAGCACTAGGAGAATTTGGCAAATACAATTGATCGCTCCAAATTCCAAATTTCCATCCATCCATCCATTATCTGAACCTGCTTATCCTGAACAGGGTCGCAGGGGGGCTGGAGCCTATCCCAGCATACATTGGGCGAAAGGCAGGAATACACCCTGGACGGGTCGCCAGTCCATCACAGGGCACACACACCATTCACTCACACACTCATACCTATGGGCAATTTAGACTCTCCAATCAGCCTAACATGCATGTCTTTGGACTGTGGGAGGAAACCGGAGTACCCGGAGGAAACCCACGCAGACACGGGGAGAACATGCAAACTCCGCACAGAGAGGCCCCGGCCGACGGGGATTCGAACCCAGGACCTCCTTGCTGTGAGGCGGCAGTGCTACCCACTGCACCATCCGTGCCGCCCCAAATTCCAAATTTGATAAAGAAAAATTAAATGTCAACAAATATCAGTGAAGTCACAACGCGATATGAAGAGGTGCATTTTGCGTCCATGTCTGCAATACCGTTATCTGTTTTCCAATCATAATTTTCAACAATTAGTCAGCACAGGCAGTGAAGTGAAAAAAGGGTAAAAAAAGAAATAACAAAAATCACTGCCTGATCAGCAACAGGGGACAAGTTGCTACTTTCTAAGTCTTTATTAAAATTTTACAAATGTATTTGCAGGTTGAGGATTTCTCTTGCGTGTGAAAGTGAAGAGAGAAAGCACATCTGGCTAATAAACTGTCGTATGGAAACTTACACTGGCTTAAAAGCCTGTCGTGGATTGTGCTGGCCCAGCTGGTTCATGCATCAGTCTGGCCTTGGAGGATTTATGTTTTGTGTTAAGTAAGGCTGAAGGTACTCACGTTATCTCACTCCATCAATAGCAAATACATTAACAATATCTAGTGGCTGCAAGCACACTATTAATTTACCACGGCCTGTCCCAACAGGAGGCAGAAGGATTGTTGGAGGCAATGAGGTGTATCCGTTTCTCCTCCTTGGGACATCATGTCGCTGTTAGGGAATCAATGCTAATCGAGTAGGGGGAGCGGGGGGGGGGGCGGTTACAAACAGACAGCCAGTGAGTCAGGAGGAAGCCTGGTTTTGAGCCGCTTGGCTCAGGTAACACTGTCACCCAAGAGGCCCCAGCAGACTCGGTGGAGACAGAGGACGTGGTGTGTGGTGCAGGGGCAATGCTTTTATTGGGACAGGGCTACAAGCCTACGTCTAGAAGGTTGAAGGGGTCATGGATGTGTGTGCGTAGGTGGCTGGGGGGGGGGGGGGGATGAAGGGGACAGGAGAATGGCATCATCTGAATGTTAGTATCTTGCATGACGCAGAGCCATCTATCACCTCTACACGTTCTCACATTCTTGGCGTCACTGATGGCATGACCTCAGGCTCCCACAGTTATAGAAAACATGAAGTTTCAGCTGTCAGTGTAACATACAAATGCTCACCCTACTTAAAGTGTGAAGTAATGGTAACACAACAATAACATGATTCACCTCTTCTGTCCATCTGGACCTAATGCAAATTTGGACCTAATGCAAGTAGTGATTTACAATAAATCTGTCCAGTTGGGAGATGGAGAAGAACTGAACTTTCTGTTCAGGCAGCAGCTTGTTCGTTAACGAACACCTGAAGAGGAGTTAACAACCATGGTAGTTATGTGGTGAGATTCAACACTTGGCTCCCTGGTGGTGCCTCTGATTGAAATGGGATGTGTGAATCCTGTTGCCTTGGGTGCGCCTCTTGAAGATTGAGTATCACTCGAAAAAATGAGAGTGTGCAGTAATTACTGCTGAGAAAGAAAGAAACTCTGGTGCCAATAGTGATCAATGCCCCACTCAGTCAAGAGACAGTCAGTACTGTACTGAACAGTACTGAATATCAATGAAGTATCAATACTCCACCCACAGTCTATTAAAATAGCCCTGTTCCCATTTAAGTATTAATAAGTATCCAATAAATTGATATCATGTACTCTGTCTCATGGTGCGATGGTTCCTTTGGTAAATATTGAAAGTATTTTATTATTTTACTATTTTACTATTTTAATAAAGGTACAATAGGTAATTTTGGACTTCTAATGGTCAAGAGTGGAATTGCAGCAACAAACACGCTCAAACCACAACACTGTTTATCCCACCTCTTCTCTGTGATTTTGAAACGCCATTGGCTGTGGCAATTAGAACCAATTTTCAACCAATGAGTTTGAATTATTGTACAGCTGTACAATGTTTTGGTATAGAGTACAGGCCCGTGAACTGCATATTTTCAAACACGAATTTAAGGACTATAAACACAGGCAGAGGGTGAGTCAGCATGTCAGTGAGCCTTTTTCAATGATAAGACGGTTATTTACAATGGTCTTGTAACAATGTTTTAACACAAACATCTTACCCATTGTACCTTCCAGTATATCAGTATTTTAGAAACTAAAATTCCAAATAACCACATTCATTATTTAAGTTTAAACCTATGTAACACCTGTCTTGATTGAACAGAGGAAAGAATTAGATTCAACTAATTCTAAGTGTACTTCTTGCCCGGATAACAAATCGAGACTGCAACATGACCTGGGACATCAATGTAGATGGTGAAAAGCTCTTAGCTAGCTAAAATGCACCTCTTCATATCGTGTTGTGACTTCACTGATATTTGATGACATTTCATTTTTTTAAATCAAATTTGGAATTTGGAGCAATCAATCGTATTTGCCGAATTCTCCCAGTGCTGCAATGCCCTCCATCAATTTCAGAGAGCGGAGACGAGCACTTTTTTCAGTCGCCAGCTCTTTTCTCTCAGTCCTCCCGCTGAGCTCCACGTGCGGCTGGTGCAGCCAGATCGACTGATTTCACTTATCCTTGGAGCCCAGTGGCCCAGTGGCCAGGGCACTCACAACATTTGCAGAGAATTTTGCAGAGGGAAAGTGTAGTAGTAGTGGTTAAGGTAAATAACTGGGACACGCAAGGTCTGTGGTTCTAATCCCAGTGTAGCCATAAGTTCCGCACAGCCGTTGGGCCCTTGAGCAAGGCCCTTAACCTTGCATTGCTCCACAGGAGGATTGTCTCCTGCTTAGTCTAATCAACTGTACGTCACTCTGGATAAGAGCATCTGCCAAATGACGAATAATGTAAAATGCCAATAATGTAATGAAACAATTTCCGTGGGAAAAGTCCATCCCACGTAGGCCCCGGCTCCTCTGCAGGTTCAAATACAGTCCGTCCGGTCAAACTTGCTGGTCCTTAAAAAATGGTAGACATTCAAGCTGTGCACTCACTCGCTGTACAGTTTCTCAAACCCTTTCCATTCTGGAAATGTAAAAAACTGCTTCAGCTACAAACTTGCCCGCTAGTTCTACAGAAAATCTCAGCATGATTCTCCCTCCTCCAAAATCTAGAACCTTCGTTGCAGATATATCGCCTGCTGGTTCTACATCTGCAATGTCTGCACTACCACCAGTCCCTTCTCCAACTCTCTTCTCGGCCAACTTAAAACAAAAACTGAAACCCCAGACAGTTAATTAAACACCCAGACATGATTAAGAGAAACTAACAAACTTAAATGAACAACCAATCCCAAAACAGAAAAACAGACAGGGCCAGATGGGTTAACAAAAATGCAATAACCATTTGGAAAATGGTTATTCTGAAGAGGGTTACACCTCTCTAAGAAAGTAGGATATATGATACCATATGCTCTTCAAAATCAAGAAAAAAGCAAAAATACCATGTAAACTGCGCAGTAGCAGACCAATAAATCTAAAATGCAGTCAAAACCTAAATACTTGAAACCTGAAAATAGTTAACATTAAGTAATACTGTATAATGGCAGCACTAGAATTAGCAACAGAATTAGTTTTTAAACATATATGGTTCCCATTTTCGCTTGTCATTAATCAGATGTGGCTAGATGGTTGGTCTAGGCCAGGGGTCGGCAACCCTGGTCCTGGAGAGCCGCAGGGTGTGCTGGCTTTCGTCTCCACCTTAAAATAAGCAACTGATTCTGACCCAAGAAACCAGGTGAGGTGAGTTAACTGTGTAATCAACGGCTTTCATTGATCAATTAATGCCAAGTAACAACGAAAGCCAGCACACCCTGCGGCTCTCCAGGACCAGGGTTGCCGACCCCTGGTCTAGGCAATCATTGGCCACAGGGAATAACCTTGAAAATTTGGAGGTGCGGGAAAACTTGTTGAAACTTGAAAATTTGTTTTGTGATGTGGATTATGTGTCCTAATAATGCAGTATGATGCAAGCTTTAGATAACCAGGATGAAGTGTGCCTGGGTCTTTGTAGTTAAAATGAAGTGACATAATGCACCTTTCAATATTCTTTTTTGAAGAATTGCTGTTGGCAGGGATGGATATTAAATGAAACCATGACTTCAGCAATAGGCTGTATGGAACTGTAACGACATTGCATTATGTGAAAAAAGACTCTGCATTGACTGTTTGTAAAGGTTATTTGATATACCGGGTAACAAAAATGATCAAAATATTGCATTCATTCAGAGAGTGTGTCCTTTTCCTCCCAGTGGATTTTATGGCAATTTATTGAAAGTTGATTCTTTTTATAAACACACTATTGATGGCAGACAGATATCTTATTGCAAGCACTTGGGAGATGAAAAACATTTTGCTCTCTGCAATTCAGTTTTGCCTAAATATCAATAGTCTTTTAGCTCAGTTTCTGTTGCCCATTCATAGAAGTTAGACAATAAAAAATGTGACCGCTAAACAAAAGAGTGCACACATCATCGACAAAGGAAAGAATGACTCCATTGTCATGTATTGCACACATAAACAATATGAAACAAATTGTGATTATTATTATTAATAATAGAGCCTTGTTGATAATATACTTAACAAAAAGACATACGTACATGCATACTAAGTGGGTCTGTGGTCTGCATCTGAAGATAATACTGTTTTCCTGACCACTTTTAAGTCCATTCCACATGCACCGACAGGCGTCATGACTGACAGACGGGAACATGCTGGGAATGCGGAGCCAGTCGCCTCAAGGCTGCAGAAGAGAGAGAGGCTGCAAGGTTTGAAGATTGATTGGAAACATGGAGACGCTGTTCTATTGACTTGCCTTGTATGCTAGGCTAAGCTTGCTGCAAGCTGTAACAGGTAGCCTGTGGAAAGAGATCAGGAGGGGTGTGACAGGAAATTGTCGACAAGTTTGTATGGCTGCATTCTGAATTACCTGCAGGGTTTCAGTGGCACAAGCAGGGACACTGGCAGAATGGAATTTTAATAGTCCAGGTGTGGGATTACCAGGGCCAGGAATCAGAGCAATGTCAAATGGGTGGTGAGGAAGGGGTGGATTCTTCAGATGTTGAATAGAAAGAATCTGAATCTCAGGCAGGATGTGAAGTGAGGCCTGAGTGTCAGTGTCAGATGAAAGGACAGAGAAAAGGCAGAGCATATACTGTAACAGGGGTACATGGTTTACAACAGCCTACGATACACCCTGAGTGACTGAGTGAGTACCTGCATGCTTTGAATGAGGGGCTTTCTGCCCCTGGGCCGCATATGCGTGCGGTGGGAGGGGCCAGGTATTGAGTTTTGGGAGTCGAAGGAAGGTGCGGGGCATATACATCCATCCATCCATCCATCCATTATCTGAACCCACTTATCCTGAACAGGGTCGCCGGGGGGCTGGAGCCTATCCCAGCATACATTGGGCGAAAGGCAGGAATACACCCTGGACAGGTCGCCAGTCCATCGCAGGGCACACACACCATTCACTCACACACTCATACACTCATACACTCATACACTCATACCTACGGGCAATTTAGACTCTCCAATCAGCCTAACATGCATGTCTTTGGACTGTGGGAGGAAACCGGAGTACCCGGAGGAAACCCACGCAGACACGGGGAGAACATGCAAACTCCGCACAGAGAGGCCCCGGCCGACGGGGATTCGAACCCAGGACCTCCTTGCTGTGAGGCGGCAGTGCTACCCACTGCACCATCCGTGCCGCCGGGGCATATACAATTAAAGTTAATTGAAGTTCTCAATTTTAGGGAACTGTATTGTGGCCTCCCTTGGTTTCCTGTTTCACTGGGGTCTAAAAATGAGGCAACACATCTAGTAGTATCCATATGTCATCCATCATGACAAATAATTATCACAAGAAACAAGAGGGCTGTTGTGCTTTGTAAGAAGATGATTACAAACTTTTTGGTCAAGTATAAAACAACCTAAATAAATAGTAAATGGTAAACCCTCCAGGTAGAGGATACAATTGCATCCTGCCCACACATACGGTGAAGAGAATGGTTTGTGTGGAAAACAGAAATACAAGGGAGAAATAAATAATTTAATAAATAGCATTTAAAGTTTGTAGGCTACATCTTAATATTTTAACATTGCTGAATAATAGTTTAATTCAGGACTCAACCCCAAAAAATCGAACTGGTAACAATTTATAGAATCTGAATTCAATACAAGATTAAATTCACCCTATATTTCAATGCATTCACATGATTGGGTCTGTGCTGTTTTGTCTCCTCTTTTGGCTGAAGGGATTAGAATTCCTTGTGTTAAATGGCATTTCAAGTGATTAAACTGAGGCTTTTTCACTGGAGATGACAACTTAATAGAGTGCTGTGGTTGATCATGCAGCTTAATAGCTAACCTCTGCTCTTGACAGCTGGTGAAAGTATGCAGGGTAATGTGGAACTAAATGGTTCTCAATGTTGGAAATATTAATGTCAACTGCATCTGACTAATGTTTTTAATCCTTTTTCCATTTTCACTCTGAAAAACCCCCAATATTAAGTGGAAATGAACCACAGGCATTTCCGGAATCTTTGTTGGATAACAATTCAGATGTCTTGTATTTTAGAATTGTTACCATTTTACCTCACTATTTCAGTTATTCTCAGTCCCTTTACTACTTTGTCAACAAAATATACATATTCAATCAAATAAATAATTATAATAGTAAAACTTTCAATGCCTTGCTAGAATCACTAAACTGTGTAGCTAAATAAAAACCTGCTATTGTAGTGATATTTCCCCTTTGGTAATTATTGTTTTGAATTTGATGCATATTTTCTTGTAGACTGAAGTATTAATGCTATTTCTCTGCAATTATAATAACCATCTACCTACCCGTGAAAGTGCTTGCAAACTTCTTGTCCTGCTTTCACCCCCCTTGCATAGGCCCTCTGGCTTTTGTGCAGGAACTTCAGCACCTCACAAGACAATTAGTAAGAGATGTGTGATCTTCAAAGATCTTTATCAACCAAACAGCAGGCTCCCTGTCATTCACACACTGAGGCCAAGATGCTTTCCCTCAATTACCCGAAGACAGCCATGTGATTACATGTATATTCCTACTTCTGCAAACGCCACTCAGCAAGAGGCAGACACCGGTACCTCCAGTGTGAAAGGAGCAGGCTTCTTTTCAGTCTTCGGCCAATTAGGTTTTCTTCTCCAGCTTCCATAAAATAAGGACCATAGAGAGAGTGCTTCTGTCCAGGCCAATTTTCAGAAAATCCCGGACAATAATAGGGCCCAAGAAACCACATTATTAGATACAAATACTTCATATTATGTTTCCATATATAGTGCAATTTTTTGAGAAATTAAAGGAAATATTGGCATGAACTGTAATTATCACCAAGTTAAATCGAGGTGATAGAACACAATCAACACATCATGCTACGCTTGAATTGCCACTCAAACAAGCTATTCTCGACACTATTTGTGAGCAGCAATTCATAAATTATTTAAAACATACCACTTCTTTGTATTTAGGGAAATAAATTTGGGTTTGGAGGATTGTAATTAACAGTTGGAAATGTGTGAAAAAATATGTCTCAGTCATCTTTCATTCCTTGTCATTGTCAGACTCCATAAACCACTCTAGTAATGAGGTTGTGTATGGCTGTGCAGTAGTGGCGCCTGAGTTCCAGGCAGGGGTGTACCAAGAAAATGTAGGGGAGACCGGGGATGGTTGGCACACTTTTCACTCTTTGCTGTATTTCTCTGGCATAATTTGTGTTAGAATATTCGGTAACACTTTATTTGACAGTGGTCGTCATGACATGGAAATAAAAGTGTCATTACGATGACATAATACCTGTCATGAAGTGTCATGTCCATTCATAAACAATGGCATACCATTGTTATTAGAAAATCTTCAGTTTGTGTTATGACACAACTGACATAACAACCTGCATAGAAGGCTCTCTATGGCAGGGGTGTCATACCACTGATTCATCATGACATTTGAAAACGACTGTCAATTTATAGCTCAAAGCTATGCACTTTATGCCAGCCTGCCAAATACTGATACATCATGAAAAAACAGTTTATTCTTTATATTCTTTATATGTTAATTTCTTGTGAAACAGAATGTTAATAGGGGATATAATAATTGATCATAATAATTAGCTAGCTAACTTGCGAAAATGAATTCTGCCCACATTTTTATCTTTTTACATTGCTATGTAAAGTTTAGGTTGCTGATTAGTGAGTTTGTGTCACAGTGTGCATTTACATTTGTATTTATATGGAGACATTTTTGATGTATATTTGGAATCTACAGTCGTGTTCAGTGATGATTATACACCACCACGTTTGTCTTTAAAAATTAAAGTTTTGAATTTTTTGGTATAAATGTATTGAACAATACTGTTGTAGGCAATGAGAACAAAAAACACTGAAAAAATCTTTTTTTTTTTTAAATAGAAAGGTGTCACAATTTATTATTTACATTTTTTACTTTTTCATAGCATGAATGCATGTTTGAAGGCTCATTCCATGATTGTTGATGCTAAACAATTTGTTTAAACTGGTCCATGATTGTTGATGCTAAACAATTAGTTTAAACTGGTTTGAAGCAACATTATTCAGCAAAATTACTTCTGATGGTCAGTTGTTCCAGTATTTAAGGTAACACAAACTTTGAACAGTGTCACAGTGTTAAACACGATTTACATTACATTACATTACATTACATTATTGGCATTTGGCAGACGCTCTTATCCAGAGCGACGTACAACAAAGTGCATACCCATAACCAGGGATAAGTTCGCTGAAAGACCCTAGAGGTAAGTACAATTTCAACTGCTACCTGTACAACAAAGATACGGACAAGGGGCTATTTTTTTTTTTTTTTTTTTTTTTGAACGAACAAACAAACAAACAGAGCAAAAGTCACCAAAGTTAACTATCCAAACACTGCTTCCCTAGCCAACTAAAAATACCGATACACAAAGCAAGTCACAGAGACAACAATTAAGGTTCACAGGGAGGTAGGGAGGGATGGGGAGAGGTGCTGCTTGAAGAGGTGCGTCTTCAGCTTGCGCTTGAAGGTGGGGAGAGATTCTATAGTTCTGACCTCAACGGGGAGTTCGTTCCACCACCGTGGAGCCAGAACAGACAGTAGTCGTGAGCGTGAGGTGGAGGTTCTGAGAGGGGGAGGTGCCAAGCGGCCTGTGGAGGCTGAACGAAGAGGTCTGGCAGGGGTGTAGGGTCTGATGATTTTTTGTAGATAAGCTGGGGAAGACCCTTTAACTGCTTGGAAGGCTAGCACCAATGTTTTGAATTTGATGCGAGCCATGACAGGCAGCCAGTGGAGGGAAGTAAGCAGGGGGGTGACGTGTGAGTATTTGGGAAGGTTGAAGACCAGACGAGCTGCTGCATTCTGGATGAGTTGGAGGGGTCTGATGGCGGACGCTGGGAGGCCAGCCAAGAGGGAATTGCAGTAGTCCAGGCGGGACAGAACCATCGCTTGGACCAGGAGCTGGGTCGAGTAGGGGGTGAGAAAGGGGCGGATTCTCCGTATGTTGTATAGGAAGAACCTGCAAGACCGGGTCACCGCCGCAATGTTCTCGGAGCACAATGGCACGAGGGAAGGAGCTCTCTGTTTACTTATTTTCATCTACATGAACCAATATTACATGAAATAAATAGAAATTGAATAGTACTTGGTTTCTGATTTATCTTCATTGTGTTAAGTGTATAATCATCACTGCACACTATTGTACCTAAACTAGTCCAGTCATGGAAAGGTTTACCATTACCTATGTTGCAACACTGTAATTTTTGGTGCCATTGACCATAATTGTCACATTCACATGCATACACTACATTCTAAAGCTACATTTTGCCCTCCCTAATATTAATTGAATTATTTCATTGTAGATCATTGTTATTGTATTAATGGAGGCACAACACATTAGCATTCAAAACCACCGAAAATCACCAGTCTCATCATTTCGTTGTTCTAGGACCGATATACATGAAAAATATTTTGGTAAGGCAAACACACTATTCAAATCAATCCTGAAAATGTCATTAAAATCTGTTTGGTAGTGATTGGATTAGTGAAAAGTAAGACGATTTACACCATTGTAAAGTTTCTCACCCAATTAGAACAAGTCCTACTTTTTAAACAGACTAGTGGCTTTTCCAAAAAGTTTATATTTACTACGGTTGTTTGTAAAATCGATATTTTCGGAAACGAAGTGTCATTGAAAATGAACAGTGAATTGTTAGCTTGTTCGTAATCTGTTAGCCAGTGACACTATAACGTAAGACATGATGCAACTGCAAGCCACCCGACACACAGAACATACAATTATACATTGCCAGAGCCATATGCCAAAATGGCAGAATGACAAATTAGTGTGACGTCACAACAGCAGAGAACTTAACGGCTCAGCTGCCCACTGACGTCGAAGAATGTGAGTAGCAGGCAGTTTACAGAGTTGTAGCCATTTTATACTGGGACACTGGAGGGAGGGAGTCCACAAAGATCGGTTTCCGGGGCAAGGTGGTAGTGGAGTTAAGGAGCATGCACTTTACGGCTAATGGGATGCACCCGTTGTCATGATAACTATTGATAGCTAGCTAGATTGTTAGTTACTAGTATATACAACTACTGTAGCTAGCTATGCAACTGTACAAAGCTATAAGTAAGCTAGTCAACTTAAATAAATATAGGTGTTACCCCAACTAACGTAATGTTACACTCTTGAATTTCGGAGTTTGTGGACAAGGCAAAGTAGCTAGTTAGCGAGCTAACTAATGAAATATTAGCTAGCTATGGAACAAGGTAGGACTAATGCAGTGGCTAGCTATTGGCCAGCACATAAACCAGCCAGCCAGAGCTAACATATAAGCTTTGGTAATATTTTACTAATAGTTATTGTCCTAATTAGCTAGCGAAATGTCCAACAGCTAGGTTATCTATACTATAGGCTTTAGTTACCCTGCTGCTTTAGGATCTGATTTCCTAAACTAACGAAGTAACATTATGTCTGACCCTGGATCAATGGGTAACTTACTTTACACCACAAAAAAACGGCATCTCTGGTTAGTCTATCCATTGAAAGATTTCCTCATTTTGCCCTCAGAACCCAGAGGGTTACATACTTAGGGTTACCCCAGAAGGCTTGATGTGCCCTTTTTGCACTCATTCTACATTTGTACTCCATGTCATTCCATAAACCATACTGCCAACATACTCTCTGCATACAATGCAGAGTCATTATTGTTCTATTTCCATGTACCACCATCATTCCAAAAGTCTATTAACAAAAAAACGTCCGTGTCTGCTCTTAAGTTCAGTGGGCTCATAAGTTGGTCCCAGGCCCAGCATCCTGATGCTCACTGTTCCCCTTCTACCTCTCAAGCATTATTGTTACTACAAAAAAATAAAAGGTTTGCTTTGCATTTGAAATTTGTTTGTCTTCTACCACTTCCAATTGCAGAGCTTTAAATACCATAGAAGTGTATTATGTATCTGCAACAATTGAAAATTATACCCTTTTATTTTCAGTTGTATACCCCAAAAGCTTCACCTTGAATTTTGGAACTCCAAAAGACATATTAATGACATGTTAAAATGATATCACTTTATTTGACTTGGTTGAAATAATGTCATGCCAATGTCAAGCACTTCACATGACAAGAAAATTGAAAGATGCCCTCAAAAGCTTCACCTTCAGTTTCCCTGTCATAACTCCTAATGACATTCTAATGACAAATTTAAATGTTTTGACTTCATTTGACACGGTCTAAATTATATCATAACACTGGTATTACCACAACATAAATGGCTCCTTTAGTGGAAATTTCCAAGAATGGGTAACAGGACAATGCAAATTAAACTTAACATGATCAGCACAGGGACATGACACCATAGTATTTGCCAACCAGCCTCAACACAGGGTTGGTTGGAAAATGCTATGGGGTTGGTCAGCACTATGTTAAAAATTCTTAGTTACAAAGAATGAAGCAACCAAGATAAATTATTTTCAACATTTAAGTCAAAAAAGCACAAATACTCAATGGGAGAAAATAAATATAAAAAATATATATGGTATAAAAAATATGAATAAGAGATAAAATGGAGAAATAATGCTTAGAATAAATGCATATCAAAACATTTATTTACACAGTAAAATAAAATGATAGAAAGAGTACATATAATACAAACATGATTCAGAGTTCTTGTCTGGGGTTGCGTAGGGGGTGGTGGGGGAGAGGGGGATGTATGACAGTATTGTTTAGCAGCCTGACTGTTTGGGGGGAAAAAACTGTCCATCATCATAGGAGTCCCTGCTCGGATAGACCTGTATGTTCTTCCTGAGGGCAGGAGGTCAAACAAGTGATGAACTGCATGTGATTGGTCTCTGATGATGCTGTGAGATTAGCTCAGACAGCGGGAGGTGTAGATGGTGGTGATGTCTGGTAACAGGGCCCCGATGATTTTCCCAGCGGTCTTTACTATTCCCTGAAGAGCTTGCTGCTCCACCTTCATGCAACTGATGAACCACACTGACACGCAGTATGTCACACTTTCGATAGCACAGTGGTAGAAATTAACCAGAAGCTTCTGAGGTAGATTTTCTTTCTTCAGTTTTCTCAGAAATAAGAGATGCTGTTGAGCTTTCCCAATCACTGAAGCAGTATTGCTGCTCCAGGACAGCTCCTCAGTCACTGTCAGGCCCAGGAACTTAAAGGTACAATAGGTAAGATTTTTGTGTTAAAACATTGTTACAAGACCATTGCAAATCCCTTCCTATCATTGAAAAAGTCTCACTGACATGTTTATGTCCCTTTGCCTGTGTTTATAGTCTGTAAATTTGGGTTTCAAAATATACAGTTGACGGACCGACACTCCAAAACATTGTATAGCTGTACAATAATTCAAGCTCTATGGTTGAAAATCGGTTTAAGAGAAGAATGGTGACAAGAAGGTGACAGTAACACAAATAACCACACATTACAACAGTGGTATGCAGAAGAGCATCTCTGAACACACAACCCATCATAACTCTAAGTGGGTAGGCTACAGTGGTATAAGTCTAAAAAATAACTAATAAAGTGCCCGGTGAGTGTATATTCTCAGGTTTCAATATATATGTTCACATTTTGATATTTATTTCCCAGATGACACCCCATATTAAAACAATATGAACATTTCCATGAATTGTGGTTGTCTGGATATCTTACCTGCAATGCCCTGCATTGGAAAGACACCTTTTTGATGCAGCTACGCATTGATATGGAATTGAATGGGTGTGGTTGCCACAGTCACACAAAGTGTCAGCCAAGTAGATTCTTCCAGGGTGGGAGATTGATACGTAAAAGATTTGCGGGATTTTCTGACCATAGTATCCATTTACAGATACATTTTCCATCAAGTATTTATTTTACAATGAAGTTTTTGGATTTGCAGGTATACTGAAGAGGGAAATTCATATGTGGCTTCCGCAGAAAGACTGGGTGCCCAGTTGACCAAAGGGGATCACAGGCACATGCACAGGATTCATCCTCTGCCTGGGTTTATAGTCCATAAATTCGGGTTACAAAATATACAGTTGACGGACCGACACTCTGTACCAAAACATTATATAGCTATACAATAATTCAAGCTCATTGGTTGAAAATTGGTTCTAATTGCCACAGCCAATGGCCAACAGCCAACACCAATTTGTTAAGTAACTAGACTTTTGGTTTCCGGACTAGGAACTTGAGCTCCAACTACTGACTGCCAAAAAGTCTCATTTGATCATAGGCTTGGCTAAGCCTCATGCTTACATTCATGCGGACTGACTATTTCTCCATGTTCCTGGATTTCTTCAGTTCCAGGTGATATTATTTCAGTTTACCTCAGGCTCAATGCAATGTGAGCAGTCTGCATATCATGCTTCCATTGGGTTATTTGAAGGACTCCTGCAAGTAAACCAATATAATATTATCATCTTTTGCATCTGCTAAAAATGCTGCAACTCAAGCCTTTGCTTATGTTTAAAAAAATATCAATTCATTTTGATTGCATTCAATCCAAGGGACATTATGAACAATTTATTTACCCATGAGCCAGTGACTATTTTTTCATTGTTATAAAGCCACACAATGCAAGAAAAGATCAAACTTCAAATAGTTGTATCTCATACAGATGACAATTTCTGCTGTTTGTACAAGTATTTTTTGGAGCTGGTATATTGGTAACCCAAGGAACTCTGGCCAGCTGAAACTCACCCTACTCCTTGCAGTATGAAAAATGGAATTACCCAGGCAATGACATGTGAAGCCTCAGACTACAAGATCCTAAATGTATCGGTTAAACTAACGGACCTTGATGCGGGCATCAGTTCATTGCAGTTGCACACCGAGGACTGGGGTTCGATTCCCAGTCCTGCCAAAGCTGAGTTTGGCTGGCTCACATGGAGGGCAATTGCCTAATTGCCTTGCCGCTCCGAGGGTGGGGGGAGGACTCAGCAGGGAGGATTAGTGAGATCGGTGCATCCAACAGCACCCTGGGTGCCCAGGAATCTCGATCGCAGGTGGGGAGAGGCGGCTTGGAGAAGGCCAGCTGTTCTCAGGATCACCTGTTCCATCCAGGCCGGGACAGGGTAGGGTGTAGGCGGTGTATCCCTAGCTAACACAAGGGCAATTGGGATAGATAGTGTGCAACTGTCTACTAAAGAGAGAAAATGGGAAAAATCTGAAACAAATGAAAGAAAATAAGTTCCAGTCTGCAATTGAATCTAGAACTTTTATTAACTAAGCCACTAGGAAGCACACAAGAAACACATTTTCAAAATCTATACTGCTTTTTGTCCTGGTCCAAAAAAAGTCTTGCGACACTCTGGACAGATCATCCACTGAAAGCTGATGGCAGAAGCTCCAAATCATCCTGTTAAATTAAGCATTTGGCACTTCTCACCCACATACTTGACTTGTAGGGAGTAGACCTCAAAAAACAAAGGCCAGGGGTTGTTACAATGGTTTTACTGTATTCATGATGTGTTTTTACTATAAATTTGCTTCTGTGAAATGTGAGTTATATGCACACGGTCAAATAATTGTTCTCAGATAGGGAATAAAAGCATTCCACCTTTTATTTTATTAATCTCACCGCACCTTTGAAGGTGTGGTGAGGGGTCTGTTTTCTGGATATTGCCAGCATATTGTATTGCCTTGTAGATTCAGTCAACATTTGTCCTTGACACTGAATTTAAGCTAAATACTGGTGTTACAATATTAAAGTCTTATGGACAAATAGAGTTGATGATGAATTTTGACTTGAGCAAAGTCAAGAGTTCTTCACAAACATAGCGAATAAGTTCAGAGACAACTTTAAATCACTTAGAATTAACCTGTCAAACCATGAAGGAAAACCTAGCACTTTTAATTATTTTAAGCCACAGTTAAAAAAAGAAGGAAATATGTTTGAGAAAAACACCCCACAGAATTAATGGAGCATGCAGCATTCAAAATCAGGAGAAAAAATATGGAGCAAACATCTGCTTCTTCATTCAGCGTGGTACTTCTTAATAGAACAGAGAATGTGCCCTGCATGCTATGCTTGTGTAGGCTCCTACTCCAAGGCCTTTTTACTTTATTTACTTATTCATGAGATTATCTAATAAGCTAATTGTGTGGCAGCAATGCAATGTATACAGTCATGTAGATACGGGTCACAAGCTTCAGTTAATGTTCACATCAACCATCAGAATGGGGATTTTCACGCACACTTGTCTCTAGAGTTTGCAAAGAATGGTGCAAAAAAACAACAACAAAAAAACAGTGAGCAGCAGTTCTGCAGACCGACATGCCTTGTTAATGAGAGACAGAGGAGAATGGCATAACTCTAAGTGGATAGGCTACAGCAGTAGATGTCTAAAAAATAAGTCTAATAAATACCTAATAAAGTGCTCGGTCAGTATATTATAACATGGGCAGCAGTGTTAGCTTTTTGTTAGCAAACTAATCATTTAGTTTGGAAAAGTGAATCCAGTGCCGAGAGAAATGTGTACAGATAAAAAAAATTAAAATGTTAAATGCCATCTTATATCACAGACTGTGACAGAGACAGTTATTGTATCTGAACTTCATTCATTTTGTCCATAGAGAAATGATCCTTTCATCTGGAAATTCATATATGTGCAAAGGTTTTGCTCTGTGTCAGTCTTCAAATACAGTCAGCAAATATAATCTTTACACATCGATAGTCAGCCACCCTGACAGCTAATGCATGAATATACTTGTATGTATTATCTTGTACTCACCAGACAGGTAGCAAGGGAAAAGAAAATACCTGTTTCTAATCATCACTGGTTTCCTGAGGCTGATGCTCATCACTTGGACAATCAGTGACCTGGATGTCTGACAACACAAGCAAGGGTAGGCAATCCTACAGGGTAAGCAGGTGGGGATGCTGCCTGTGAACTCCTGCATTAGCACAGCGTGTGTAAATATCATCACTTTAAATAGCTTTGGAGCATATACTGTATTTCAGGGCCAGATTTGACCATGAAGTCCATCTGACGAAGGTAAAGAATTATAGAAAACATACCAATCAAACCACCCTTGCTTTCCTGTAATAAATGGAAAGGGTGACACTGACAGAGAGGTTGAATGGCACAAAATGTCAATGCAATTATTATAATAATTTCTGAACTTGTGATCTTGACAAAATAAAGTAGATATTCAGTATATCATCATATCCTCAACAATCTGAATGCATAGCGTGAGTGTGCAACTGGGGATAGCATACCTGTATGCTTTGTTATTGTTTTGTTATTTTTCAGCATATTTGTCTAATCTGGTTTAATGGCAGAGGCTTTGATAAATACTCTAACAAACATATGCAGTGAAACAAGGCTCATGGGTCTATGTCTTGATAAATAAATAATATTGATATATTAATCAAATCTTCTTAGTAGTAGTAGTAGAAATACAGAATAACATTTTTCATTTAATAAAACAAGACAAAGTGTTCTTTTTAATCAGTTTCCAGTGAATGACAATCTGCTGCTTTACAGTATTCCCAAGAACATGGACCTTCCTTTACTATCCAAAGGACACCTCAAATTAAAAGTCAGCTTATGTTTTATATTTACAGCTCACCATAAAGTAACAAGTGATAGCAATAGTGAAATTGTCAGATTTTCACCCGGAACGAGAAATGGATTTCTCTTTTCCTCCTGTTTCCAGCCATTTGCTGACATTTCAGAAAATAAAACACATTGTCTTGGCTGCCGTCTGTCAGCTCTCCCTCCCATAAAACATGTTCATTTCTTTGGGGACGGGAGAAAGGAGGGGACAGCTCTTCTGCGCAGCATGTGTGAAATTTCAACACACTCGGCGGAGAGCGCCCGGAGTCATGTCCTATTCACTCTCTCGTTCCCTCTCTCCATTTTCTAGGACACTCAAACCTGTCAGCATTTTTTTTTTTGTTTTTTTGTCCAGAGGAAAACCCAGGAGCCCACTTGCTGAGCTCGATGGGGAGCTGAGGGCTAGATGTGTGTTCTCTTGCATGACAAAGGCATAGTGTGGGCAGTGCTAATGGCATGGAGGGAGATGGATGAGCCTGCTAGCAGTAGCCCTTTTTATCCCCCAGATCAGCCACTGCACATGGGTAGGTGAGACCCTGGCCTCCCTCACGTCCTCTATTGCCCCTGGAGTGTCTTTGATCTGACATTTGCAAGAGAGGGGCAGGAGACACATGTACAGCACAATGCATTCATTTTATGAAAATGAATAAATAAATATTGTTCATATTCCACTGTAATTAAGTCATGTGACGTAATATATTTTGTGGCTGCAGTGCCCTTAAGGCCTTAACTATTTACAGTGCAACAATCTTTAAGGGTTACGACTGGTAATTGAAAGCGACGGATTTCCCGAGTGCAAAAAAGAAAATGCAAAAAACATGTTAATCATAGTAGACCACTTGATTAACATAGTGGGGCAGTGTCACCTGTGTTAATACCTGGCCAGCTTATTGCCTTCAAAAGTTTTGATAATGCAGGACACATATTTTATGTTGTTTTCCTGTGAATTGCCTGTGTACAAGCACTAACTACAAACTACAAAAGAGCATGCTTTCCCCCTAAAATTCTTGCCCAAGGGTGGAATGTGTGAACAGAGACTATTGTTTTTGACCATTTGGAAGTATACTCACTGTGTCAATTGCAGAGTGCTTAGCTGGAGATTAAGCCTCAGGTCTAGACCCCTAGACCACATAACTGCATTACAACTGGAACAGCTATCCAAATCTGTGAAATAAGGATTAGCTGTTCAAATATAAACTGCTAATAAACCACAAAGACAAAATGGAAGTGCTCATATATGCAGTTTTGTGGTCTAGAGGTTTCAAAAAATCATAATTAGTATTGCGGATAATATATGTATTCATGTATTGAATGTAAACACTACAATAAAAATGAATTATATAAAAAAGAGAAATGCAGGCCACTGCTAATAAATCTTAAAATGTTAACTTAATGTGTACATTATCATCCCATTCAGCACCCATTATATTCCATGACAGCCCAATGCAAAGAACACTTGGCATGCATGTTTTTTAAGAGTGTGGGAGTCAGTTCCTCTTGTTTTCACCAGGGAATGGTATCACCCCTGTTTTTTAGTGGATCACCCATCACTCTGCTTGAGGAGGGGAGAGCTGCAAAGAAACCCAGCTATAGGCCGTCTTATTTGGCGTATATTTAGTGTTTAATCTCAAGGTAACAGGAAGAGCAAGTCAAAACTTTGTGGAAAAGATTCCAATAGTGGAGTGAAGTCTTTACACTGCAGTACAATAACCAGTTACAATTCAACATTCTCTCCTTGTGAGGACATAGAAAATATAATTTTACTAGTAGTGCAATTCTGTTGTGAAAAATTCCATCCAGTACAGTATGGGCAAGTTAAAAATGGCTCCCACAAACTGTGTGTCCTTCATAAGGAAACACTGAGATGTGCCTGGAGGTATGGTGCCTGGAGAAATGTTACACATTTTTCAGCCTAGCACTTTCTCTGGGAACATATTCCGCCAGCTTTGAGGTATTTAAAGGTATTTTCCATGTGGTCCAGTCAAAGATGTGATGAGATATCATTACCACTTTATTTAAAACTTGTTCAACTGTCAAACACACAGTAGGAATTATTAGAATAGGCAACCTAGTTTGATCTGGATTGTAATGGAAACCCCTCTTATTGTTCAAAAACGAGGAAGTGGAGTGTCTGCAGTTTGCAATCCATTTTCCTCTGATTGGTTGCTTTCTTGCTGACAGGCAAAATAAAGCAGGAGGTTTTATACAATGGATTTGTGCATATTTTCTTGAGAGATAATAGGCTTCCTTCCAATCCAATATTCTGTCAGTAGCCATTCCAAAGGAATGGTATTATGTGCCGCAGAGCTAGAGATATATAACACTCAAAGTCAACAAATTGGCAGTTTTTTTCAATGAAAATTGCCTAGAGAATCTATGGGCATTTTTTTACAAGAATTTTCAGCCTGACTAACACTTGTATTGCCTGCATAATGGTCATAATCCCCTTTTGCAAAGACAATAATAATTTCTCAATCATCTGGAATTAAAATCTGCTCAGCCAGCTCAGGCTGACCTTGAAAAAAACGAGTCCCATGTTTTGTGTAGGCTATTATTTACAAGAGGGTTAACACCGTGACAGGGATCTGCCGTTGCATATTAAATCAATGATAAAGTGTGATGAACAAACATCTTACCAAATCCTGATCATATTGCTCATTAAAAAAAAACAATGAATAATGTGTAATACTATTAAAATAAAAAGTAATCCCTTTCTATGCACACCTATGGTACTGGTATTCTACTTCTATCCTTTTTTCCCTTGTGCTGAATTCCACCCTTGGTGCTACAGCTTTAAGTCTTTAAATCTTTCCCAAACCTGCTTGTTTTTTTCCTTTATGGCACCTTTCCTCTGTATTCTCAGGGCAAAACTAATTGCCTGCCAATTGCAAAGCAGTTGACTGGGCTGGAGTGCTTTTTTAATGTGTGATAATATACATAGCAGCATGAATGCACAGCCAACAAAACTGTGTGACACTATAATGGACCAGAATCTCGGAGGAGTGTTTCCAGCACCTTGTCAAATCCATGCTACGAAGACTGCAGGCTGTTCTGGAGGCAGGCAAAAAGTTGGAGTCCTGCCCTATATACGTATATTTGAGCACCCTGTAGATATGCCTGCAGAAATGGTCTGCAGAATTGTCTCAGCTGCTGATCATGCTGCTCACATTAATTACTTGCAGCTCTGTGACATACTTGTGCACTGCATGTGCAGCTCTGTCTGCAAATCATTGTGCTTAGGTGCTAAATGGTACTAAGAAAGCATCTTAGACTAATTGATTGATGTTATTTCCCACATAAAGTTGTTTATGGTTGTTTACAGTGTGCAATTTATTCATCAACATGAGATGAGATTGGGCGGCACGGATGGTGCAGTGGGTAGCACTGCCACCTCACAGCAAGGAGGTCCTGGGTTCGAATCCCCGTCGGCCGGGGCCTCTCTGTGCGGAGTTTGCATGTTCTCCCCGTGTCTGCGTGGGTTTCCTCCGGGTACTCCGGTTTCCTCCCACAGTCCAAAGACATGCACGTTAGGCTGATTGGAGAGTCTAAATTGCCCGTAGGTATGAGTGTGTGAGTGAATGGTGTGTGTGCCCTGCGATGGACTGGCGACCTGTCCAGGGTGTATTCCTGCCTTTCGCCCAATGTATGCTGGGATAGGCTCCAGCCCCCCTGCGACCCTGATCAGGATAAGCAGGTTCAGATAATGGATGGATGGATGGAGATGAGATTGTATATCGTCCATCTTTGAATCATTTGGTTGCTAATTCATTGAAGCAAGAAATACTGTCAGCTTGTCTTTTTAGTTGCATTCCAGATGCAGATCATTGTACAGGTAATTTGTATTGTCTCCTATTAACAGAACTGGGGTCCTCTGTATTTGATCTTTGATAATTGAAAGAAAGGAGGACTTTCCTAATCTAGTCAGAAGGATTGCTAAATACAGTAAGGTCAATCTATAGGATTTAATGCAAATCACAATATTTGTGTTTAATAACAGGGGGAGAGGGGAGAAAACATGTTTACTAAGGTTTTGTGGGGCTTTTATGGATGCTATGAGACAAAAAGTGTTACTGAGTTATTGACACCAGAGATTCGCACCTGTTTAGAGAAAAACGGCATCCTAAAATTTGTGCTTTTGAGTTAATGCTCATGTATTTCAGGGTGTTCTGATGTTGAACCACAAAAATAAGGGAGGAGAGAATGGAAATGCCTATCAGCTGTAACAGGTCATGGCTGGTAGCTTTTGGAGAGTTCAACTTCATTTTCCAGTTAATTTCATCACTGTACCGTGTCATGGTAGCAAGTCATGTCTAGACTTAGCCTACAAGATAATTCAGGTAGTGCTGTCCTGGCAAGGAAATGATAATTACTTGGTGCCTTATTCCTCCTAGGAGAAAGGTTTGACCTCATTTGTTAGCCAAACTAAGGATAAAGGAGGAGAACTGGGCCCCTGGAACCTTGGACTCTTTTGACTAAAAACATGTATGTGTATAGTATTTGTGATGTGTGTGTGTGTGTGTGTGTGTGTGTGTGTTTGTCAATCCCATATGAACTATGGGTGTGGGTGCCTTTTGTGATTGCAATCCCACCTCCTGCAGTCACCACAGAATTCCCCTCCCACTCACACACACATGTAACTGCCTGGCTATTTACTGTTCCTATGTGTCTGGTGTGTAAGTGAAGTTGCTTGAGCTGTAGAAAAAAATGACAAAGAATTTCTAACATTTCTTCATAAAATGAATAAATAAATATATGCTCTTTAAAAACCACTTTCCTATGTCAAAATATTTTTGTAGCTTTGTTCAAGTTTAGTCATGTACTTTAAAATGTAGCAGGTAAATACAATATATTACTAAGGTCCCTAATATAGGAAATCAAATTGAGGACTACAATTTTAAAATAAAGAGAAGCATATATTTGTTTTTGTATTATTTTTTTCAATCTCCTGGAACACTTTCATACACACAGAATGTCTAGAATAAATTGGCACAATGCTAGATGCCTCCCGGTGCTCTATGAGGGAGATTGATGTGTTGTGCTCATTACTAAAGTCCCAGTGGTAGACTGGCTGGGTGGAAGGTAACAGAGAGTGTCAGAATTCAGCCAGTAATTTTGTGAGGCATGATTCTAACAGGTTACATTTAGTCCAAAAGGACAAACACAAAGCAAGTTTTGCTTTCTCCTTTGTTCTCTTCACGTTGGGAGTGTAGATGGGGAGTATATTTGACATATTTTTAATATGTTTGTATATCTGGATTCTAATTCCCATTTCGATTTCATGTTCAGAGCAGATCATGGTGGAAATCAAAGAAAATATGAATTTTGTTTTATAATCCAGTCCGAATTATGGTAAATATTTGCTTAATAACAAGCCCACAACTATTATCTGACACTTCTGCTGGTATTAATTGTTACCCTGCATTTAATTAATCAAATAGAGCCATTGATTACACAGTTAATTCATGTCACTTGGTTACGTGTGTCTCAACAGGGTGCTGATTTTAAGATGAAAACAAAAACCAGCAGGCCCAGTAGCTCTCCAGGACCAGGGTTGGAGACCGCTGATCTATGACCAAACTAGCCAAGTACGTAAATATTTATCCAAATCAAACGATAGTGGAACAATAAACGACATATTTTTCCTAGAAATAGAATAGCACTGTTCTTACAAATTGCAATTTCTCTATCAAATGTATAATTTCTCTGCAATTGTCGAAGATCAACCTTTCACTTGGCAGTGTAATGAATTACAGTCAGCTGTATAAATATGAGCACTTCCATTCAACAGAATCTTTGTGGTTTATTACCAGTTTATTTTGGCTTTAAATCTTAATTACAAAAGCAAATCATTGATTAGGTTAATTGGTGTATGGATATCATTTCCTGATCAATCAAATGACATGCAGAATTAGAATATGCATGAGCCAATTTATTTATTTGTAATAGCAAAACAAAACAAATTGCAAACACTCCACTTCCTTGTGCTTGAACATTAAGGGAGGTTTCCATGACAATCCTGAATACAATCTAATTTTGCCTTAAATACTCGTCACAAAAGGAAAACTACATCCAATGGACAACAGACTTCATATCACCTATGTTCATCCTCCCTCTAATGACAGAAAAATATAATCAACAGAGCTGGACCTCTGGTTTTGGTGGCTCTTAACAAGAATGTTGCTGTGGCCACAAAAAGTGCTCCAACTTAATAGCAATCACACCCACCACTTAATAGCTGAATGAATGAACTCAAATACATGCTTATAGCAGCCATTGAAAAAACAAAAGTTTTTGCTTCGATGCTTTGGCAGGATGAATCTCTGCTTCTGTTGCAGCATGTGTCTCGATAGGTTGTCACCTGAAACGACTGAGTAGAGTGTTTATGCCCATGTCTGGCTGTAATTATCAGTAAAGCAGCTGAATCATGCTGTGAGACACCCCTGGGAGGACAGAAGAGCAGGACACAGGGCGATGCGGAAATTTCGGATTACACCAGAGTTTTATTATTATTAAGTAGCCAAAGCTGGAGGGAGGGAGAGCGCACACCCAAATGAAAAATAAACAAACAACTTTGCCCTTCCCTTTCACAGGTTCCGGGAAAAAATAATAAACAGGAATAAGACTCGGCTGTCTCAGGTCTCGGCTCTCCCCTCTCATATGTGTTTCTGGTTTCAGCCACCTGCTGTAGAAAAGAAGAACACTTTTATCTCCTGGACTGATCTGTAATGCCGTCCAGGTGTGTGTGCCTACAACCAGTAGGCATGGTCCTTGGATTTCCCTGCTTCCTTCCCGCACGCTGAGTCCAGCCGCCACCCACTATCAGAATGCGATCGGGGTGCATTGGCCTTGGCTGACACCACCCCCTCCTGGAGAGCCAGATACCACCGGGTAATCCAATGGAGGCACTAGGAGGTAGTAATGGAGAGTCAATCCAGCTCATTTAATGCCGAGACACTCCTTCTCAATGGTACTGAGGTCTGAATACTTTCTGAAGCCACTGTATGTGTCCACTGATCTCTGAAGTAGACTGTGGATTACATGGGTTGTTCGGAGAGAATAGATTATGAGTCTGTAAGGTTGTCAGAACCCTCCCTCCCGCTTTGATTCATCTACTGTATCTCAATAACACATTACACAAGCTGTAGAATTTGCCCCTTCGCAGCTGTGCTGTGGTTATAGGGACACTGGATTCATCAGAAGGTCATGCTTTTAAATCCCGTAGAGGGAAATGGTTTTTGCACTTTTGAGGGAGGTTATGTATCCAATTTATTACTGCAGGATATCTCTGCTACATTTGTGAAGTGGGAGTGCGTGAGACATATTGGCAAAGATCGGCAGCTAAATGTATAGAATAATGACACCTGTGCTCTCAATAAGTAGTTACGGCTTTAGTGTGAGATATACTGCATGTCTTAACGTGTTACATATCCTGCTTTATCACACTGATGAAAATTGTGTTCTCCAAGGGATTAAACACAACAATTTCAAATAACCTTGGTTTGAAAAGTTGCCCCTGACAGCATCATCAGACAACAAATGTGGTCACTTTTTTACGAGAGACTTCTAAAATGGTTGCATAGCTTAGAACTTCTTTGAATCAGCCTGGAGGCATGCCATTCTGTGTGTGAGTGGATAATGCTTTTCCTAATGAAACCTGTCAGTTATGAACAAATTCCTGTCTGCTATATATACTTTTTTAACATAATTTTTAATTCCAGGCAGAATATTAATAAAGGAGTGATGTACATGTACACCCAGCAAGCACTTTATTAGGTAGACCTGTACACCAGCTTGTTAATGCCAATATTTAATCAACCAATCATGTGGCAGCATCTAAATGCACAAACGCATGCAGTCGTGGTCGAAATGTTCAGCTGTTTTTCAGACCAAATGTCAGTATGGGAATGTGATCTAAGTGACTTTGACCATGGAATAATTGTTGGTGCCAGACAGGGTGGTTTTAGTATCTCAGAAACCGCTGATCTCCTGGAAATTTTGAGAGCAACAGTCTCTAGAGTTTGCAGAGAGAAAACTAAAAAACATCCAGAGAGCAGCATTTCTGCGGGCAAAAACTGAGGTCAGAGGAGAAGGGCCAGACTGGTCGAAGGTGACAGTAACATAACTATGCATTACAACAGTGGTATGCAGAAGTGCATCTCTGAACACATGAGTGAAAACTCAAAATGGTAGGCTACAGCAGCAGAAGACTTAAGTCTAAAAAATAAGTCTAATAAATACCCAATAATGTGCTCACTGAGTGTAATTGTACTTACATGTACATGTACAGAACCTTTTTTGACAGGATTCTGTAGAACACATACTTTTTGTCAGTACTGAAATAAGATCATGTTGACACCAAGATCATGTTGAAATGCAGCATTGCACATTCTATACAAGTACGAGTGACATAGAAATCAGATACAATACCCACAACACAAATGAAAATAGAAATGATTATAGCTATTGAAAGAGATTGCTTAATATTCCTTTGTGCATTTATTTTTCCTTAACTCTCAGCTCAAAAGCCTTCTATTGCAAAGCAAAGTGGCATATGCTATACTAAACAGAGTATATACTCTGTAAAAAGCTACAGTGTAACTATTCTATAATATAACAATGGCGTTGATCACTTTCATGTCAGAAGTTCCCCCTGGAAAAATACAGTTTTCCTATTCAATTCTAAGCTATTATAGTCTTCATTTTTGTTATCACACAATACATTCAAGCATTCAAGACTAAATCAATGCATTCAAGACTAAAACCAATCGTTTAAGATGTTATTGTTATTAGACTCATCCTGCTGTGTTTCAGTTCTCATGAAATCTTGGCCAAGTGTCAATTTTGAAACCATATGGGTAACTCTGACATACATTTTAATTAGTAGCCCCTTGCAGTTCGATTCAAGAAGCCATCAGTCCCAATCATGCAGCTTCTCCCTTCTGGAGCAGTATCTCTTGAGCATGGGAGTGGGAACCTAGGTATGACTATGATGTCTTATCAAATTTAGGCCCTGTTAACCCCTTAAGTATCACCCCTTTTCTTGACACAAACTTATTATATACTTAAAATAAAATGGTTACTATTCTTGAACCCTTTTGACTACAGGCATAATCCTGGTCTCTTCTGAAAGGTAACCCTTTGGGATGTATTCAAAAGTACTCCAAATATTACTAAAACAAAGTTACAGAAGCTCAAACATGGTTAATGTGGAAGCATCTTTTCTCACTGAAAAGATTTTCTGTTTTTGACTGGATACAGATTATTGTAGCTGTGGCTGGTGTGCTTAGAAATACAATGGAGCCAAGTTGTATCACCAGCATTGGTTTTTCTAATCTATGTCTAGGCAGTTTTCTAAAAAGGATAATAAGGACACATGGAAACAAAATGATATCATAGGTCTCATGACAGCATTTTGCTGACTTTATCCTGAAAAAAAGTATTTGCACTTCCCCCTGCCTGTCACCCTACCCTACCTCCCTCTTCTTGCAGCTATCCTCAGACAGGTTGAAAATATCATAAAAAATAAGTACAATAATCGCAATAATACCATCTTGTATACTAATATTAATTCATAGGTCCACTGATTGAACTTTTTGTCAAATACCCAACCCCATCAACAAGTAAAACATATTCCATAATTTCACATGCTATTTATTATTCAAAAGTAGGCTGGTTCCGTATTTATAAGCATGCTCAAATATTGTGAGAATGTATTTAGATGCTTACCGATATAAAATGGACTGATAATGCATTATATTATGTTGTCAATGGTGTTTTCACTGTCTTCCTCAGAAATATTCACTCAGACGAGAGATTCATTGGAACTCTCCAAATGAAGTCCTCTATTTAGATGTAGGCATCGCAAAATAATTTTTTTGTACAAACAATCCAAGGACCCTTCTTGGCCAGGAAACTGGATGCAAATTGTAAGTTTATGTGGAATGCTGTCAATTTTGAGTTCAACCCCAAAACAAAAAATTGTCATATTAAATCACAGGTTTGTGTGCCTAGCAGTAGATGGACTGCAAATAAACACCAGGTTCCAGCGCCAGCCCTGACTCGTTATCTATGAACCTCTGACAGCTGTAAACTGAGGATGATGATCACGCAGTGTCGATTCGCTTTTTTGCTGGCATTGATGCCATTTCACACTGGTATGGGAGCACAGAGAGAGCAATAACCTTGTTTTTGGTTTTAACCTTTTTATGTCTCGGTTCAGTTCTCCTGAAGCTGAGCGGAAAGGACTCTCTCTGGATATGTTCCAGCATACGGGGTTTGGTAGGTGAAAGACGTCGACCTTGGGAGCACTTTTTGCCAGTGCCATTGATTTGTTTACCAGGGCTTCACTGACAGGTTCTCATTAGGGCTCCTTTTACACACACTTCCAGAAGGAGAAAGGTGAGTTCGTGTGTCGGAACTGGGCGTCTGATCAATGCAGCTGATGGATCATCGCTGGCAATACCATTGTATTGAACACCTATTTTGCAAATGTGTACGCATCATTGATGTGCTGGTCCAATGTGCCCCCTCATTCATCAAGCTCGCCCGGTGTGTGTGAACGTTAGTAATCTATTTTTACTGGGGAAAAAACAGGGGCTTTGAGGCTCATATTGCAAATGCTAGGGCCTGAAACATGAAAGTTGGACTGAATTATCTTAACCCGAACCAATATTGCTGTTTGGCCGTCCCTAATGAAATTCCTTCAGAGAGCTTGAGCATTTAGCCTTATGTGTGCTTTGTCTATCTTGGCAACTGCCCCCCGAATGTGCTATTTCAGTGTTTAATTTCACTGACGTACCCCAGCAGTGTTTTGGGGAGCTGACAAAGTGTACGACATCCTGTAAAACAAAGGCATGGCCTTTCGGTGTGGCAACAGGCTACGGAAACCCCATACTGCCCAATCCTGAAATTTCCCTATAATTCTCTGGCATTTTATTTCATTTGTGTACTGTAAGTATGTATACATATATAATGAGCTCCATAATGTTTGGCACAAATGTATAGTTTTCTTTGTGATTTAGGGACATATTATGTAAAAAAAATTGTAGTCCTTTTTTTTTTTTTTTTACACAATATGCTTAGTACTTTGTCGCTTATCCTTTGAATGCAATGATTGTTCCAAGTCTGTGATACACAGACATGACCATGGTGCTGAATAATTTTTCTGGTGATGCTCTGCCAGACATGAACTGCAGCCATGTTCAACTCCTGCTTCTTTCTGGGGCTAAATTATACTGTAACTTGTCTAAGGAAGCAATTGAACACATCTGACTAATCAGAAAAACTTGTGAAGCCATTTGTCCTGAGCATTATGGTGTCCTAAAGTGGGCCCTTTGAAATTGGTACTTTGCATAAAACGTGCTGTAATTTTTACATGGTAAAAGCAAAATAAAGGCTTTAATAAAGGCTGTAAGTTTGCAATTTAACCACATATGAATTGGTTCATTACAAATCCAAACTCTGTATAAAATTAATTTAATATTTTTTAAAGGCATAAGGAACTGCAGGGCAATTTCATGAAAACAAAAACACAGATTGTTATCATTTCACAATCTGAGGGAATGCTGTACCTACGACATGGTTGTAAAATATCCTGTTTTGTGTAAAATTGTATTTATAAAGAAACAGTGCTTTACAATGTGTATCATTGCTAAGGGCAAATTAATAAACAAATAAATAAGTAAATAAATACAATCCTTTTCTGTTTGTCGAGCTGATACAACCACTAAGAGGCAGTGTTGTCACAAACAACACAGTAATCAGGAGTGCATATGTGATACATTTTTTCCATCAGAAAGCCGAAGTCTCCCAATTTTCAAATGTGCTTGAGAGATTCATATCCAAATTTGCTGAATATGCAGAATTTCAGTTCTGCCTGTGGAACAAAAGCATTTGAATATTTAACTGAAAGTAGTTAAAATAAATACAACGACATGTGTGTGAGTCCAGGGACTAGAGCAAAAACTATGAATCGCCTCAAGGAGCATCACACAAAATAATGACTCCTGAAACCGCTTTGGGAAAGAGTTATTTCCAGTGGCTGAACAGGCTTCTTGATGAATATCATTACAGGAAAGAAAATGCCACCAAGCAATGTGCAAAATCTGTTACTCGGATACTGATTTGTAGGTATTTTTTTGTATTTTGTATTTATGCATGTATGAATGCATTTGAAAATGGTGCATTTGGTGCATAAAAAGTTGGACAGACTTTTAAATCCACACATAATGAACCAAGTGACCCTGCTTAAGAGTTAGGGTCTGTGTCTTTGATATTCTTGATACTTTTTCATTTTCTGGTTGTGTAATTTACTATATAATACTATACTAACACCTACTCTGAGACAGTGGTGACCCATATAGCAGAGATATATTATAAAGAGGTCTTCAGTGCTAGAGTCAGAAAATTAAATCCTAAGAATGGTCTTAAACTTTGACTTAGGAGTTAAACATTCTTACCAAAAGGTAGGAACTGCAATGAATAATAGCGCTAAGACCATTTTTTTGCAAAGAGTAAGCAGAATTATTAGGTGCTGATCTCAGTTTAATTCACAGCACACTCTGCCATAAGAGGAACTGCAATGATGCCACCCAGGAATCAGCCAATAGCAAGCTTTCAAAGAACAGCCCATTGCATAACCTTGAACAATTAGCAATTAAAATGAACGTTTTAAAATGAATGTCTGCTAATTTCATTCATATCAATAATGTAGCACAGAATATAATACAATGTGGTATGTTAAGACAATAAAGGGTTCAACAAGGTGAAAATCTAACTGGATGCAGCAAGAAATCTTACTTCAAGTGGAGCAAATTTTAAAATGTATAAGAATGTAATAAGGGGTAAATCCAGCCCCACATGAATTAGCGAAGACAAAAAAATGCATGGTAAGAAATCTCACAAACTATGAATTCCTCCTTCACTACTACTGCACAAACTCCAGAGGAATGTGAGGAGAGATGATACTATGTAGCCCACTTTCCACATCATGAAAAAAGTAAGATTTTGATTCATAATGAGATGGATGGTTTCGAGATCAGTGAACTGCCTGACATTGTTTGGTGCTCTCAACGCCTAGATAGAGGCATGTACAGCTCTACATACGAATGGCTGACTGTAAGGGGCCGAAGTCATCACTTTCAGTCACCAGATACCCGTACACAGTCAAATGTTCAGATGGGATAGTATGTAGGCTATTCTGTAAGTGTTGATTTAACACAGAACATTTTACTGTGTAGTGTCATGATAACTTACATTTATGCTGAGAGAGCATTATTGCATGCAGTGGGAGCATATACACCATCTCTTACAAGATCTGTGACAAACAGAATACCTCAACGATCAAAATGCTACGTTTTCAACAATTTTGTCTCATCAGATATTTCCTTTCTTGGTGTAAAGGTGTGTGGTTTCTGCCTCTGTGCACACACCACAGCCATCTGCTGGCAACTCCTAACCTACTTAAGACACCTCCCGAGCTCTCTTAAATCATTTAGGAGCTAAGAAATTTTTGACACATAAGAATTTTTATGCAACGCACTTATTCTTACTCCTACAATTAACATCAAAATTGGGTCTTTCTCAGAATTCTGACGCACTTGAGACGTAGGTTTTACTCTGAGCAGCTTTATACATACCAGCCCTGGTTCATATTTATAAACCTATTATTGATTGCCCCGAGCAGTTATTTTAGAGCAGAATATAAACTGTAAAAATAAATGTTAGCTTTCCAGAGTTTGTTGAAGATATCCATAAAACATAGATAAATATACATGAAATGTTCCTGCCTTTAGCCTCTGGTCACTCCACATTCTTCTTGAAATGAAAATTCTTCTTTCCAACCTCTGGTAATCTGAATTATATAAGCAGTGCATATCAACCCACGGTGCCCATGAGGGCTACTACCTTTGCATCCCTTACAGATATCAAGACACACTGTTTTTTCCACATCTCCCACAAAATAATGATTTTTACTAAAGATCGCTGGTAGATTTTTCTTTCTTAATATTTCAGATATTTTGGTCATCACATATCTAAATATAACCTTGGTTTTATTGTGGTACTAGCATGATTGAGTGGCACAAACCTGCCATCATAAAAAAAAAAGAAATCCTTAATAATACGATCTGTGCCTACCACAGCATCCATGTGTACATGAGATGAAGAATTATATGGTATGCTGTTCATGGAATAGATTACGTGACAGTAATATAAAGGCAGTAACAATCAAAAAGCTAATATGCACATGGTCATTGAAATGAATTAAACAAACATCTTGCTGGCTACTAATCACATAGCTAAAGGTAACCCCTTATTTACCTGACAGTTGCAATTCCTCTGTTCAATATTACCCAAATCACTAAACTGAACTAAAATCTACCAAGCTTTGTATTGCTAATCAAATAAGTGATAATGGCATATATCTATGTAAAATTAAGCAATATATAATGAAGAGCAGCACTGCTAAATGATTTTGTTTGAATTATAATATATTGAATTATAATGAAACAATAGATCATTAATAATTTATTGAGAATATATCTTAATACGTAGTACAAATTGTGAAATATTATATGTCAGTGGCTGCCCCAATTCAGGTTGCTGAATTTCACTCATCAGCTGAGGAAGACTTATGCTGAATGAAATATTTTTCTCTTTATATTAATCTAAATTGAGTTAGTCTTGCATCATTTCCTCATATCAGACAGAAAACAAATCCATAATGGGATGCATTCCGCATTCACTCACTCTTTTGTTGAGTGTGTCTTCCCTAATGAATAATAAAATAATTTGGGTGTTTAGCAATTACAGTATGTTTCTATTTTTGAAATGGGTTTTGGGTTTTTTTTTTTGCATATGGGTCCTTTATTTACCATAATAGTCCACTACATGAAGGGCAACTTTAAATATTGATTCAATGTCATATCTTTTTAAACAAGTAACCTTCTTGTGTAAGATTCCAATACAACTAGGATAACTTTAAAATATTAGGTCAATCAGCTTGCACTGTTTACACTTTTAAAATCTAGATACAATAAATTAGAGCGTAATGTCAGGTCGAGATCACCTTCGGAAATTATTCTTAGTAAAGGCCAGATGCCTATCAAAATGCTTTCAGATATGGGTACTTTCTTTTCACGACTAATACAGTGACCTCAGATAAGGTGGCATTTAATTGAACTTTTAACTGTTGTTTTCAGTGAAAATACTTAATAGAATGTTTTTGCATTAATGGGTTCGTCAGTAGAACACAGTATTAACAGAGAAATAGAGTTAACTTTCAATAAAGGCCTTGCAATCCTCCTGTAATGTACTCTCCAATCAAGCTGAACAATGTTGCGGCCTTTGGGAGCCTGTGTCCCCCGTTAGGATTCAGCAGCATTGTTCCTTTTGAACCAATATTCATTTAAACTTCTCATTTCATTCAAAAACCATATCTGATGTTTTTGGCCCTGCCTACTGTTAAACAACTGGTGGTCTTAGTGCATTGTGATTTAGTGTCAGAGCATCCCAAACTGGATGCCTCAACTCATGGTCAAAAGTAAACTTGTACCCTCAATCTCGTTGATCACCTTGTGATAGAGTGGGACTTTGGGCCATATTTTTTGCAATCAACATCGCACGGCACATTGGTGCAGTCACCAGCTGAGGTGCATGGTGTACTGCCCGTGGCTATATTGAATTTTGCCATTTTCCGAAGTCAAGCGAGGGCCGCAGACATCCAGGTGCATGGAGCAGGTGGAAAATGGGCTGGATTATGCTCACAAAATTATCAGTGGGTGTGACAGTGACGGCTGGCCACCCCCAATCTGTCAGTGCAGAACAAAATAATTTATAAAAATTATATATATAAATTTAGCGACTCCAAGCACTCATCTTATACCCTCCTTTCCTGTCCCACCCTCTACATATTTCCTGCCCGGTAGGAGACAAGGAAAGAACAAAAGAAGAAAGATTTTGCTTGTCTTTCCATCATCACACTATTTAAATATTGTGTGTTGTTACAGATAGATAGATAGATAGATAGATAGACAGACAGACAGACAGACAGATAGATAGATAGATAGATAGAAACTTTATTGTCCACAATGTGGAAAATTGTCTTTGGCTTCACCACAATCAACATGGGTTACAAACAAGTAAACCACAGTAACAACAGTCAGAGAGATTACAGTATAATCATGCAATTATACTGCAATTATACTAATGACAACGTGCAATTATAAAAGCTGACTTGAAATATATTTATCCCTTTGTGTATATTACAGTATCCTGCATATTTGCCCTCTAAAACCTCTTGCTATCTTGGGTAATTTTATTTCATTGATCTTTTCACTTTGTCCAAGAAACCCATACACCCAAAACTGAAACTCTTGAAATGTTTCATGGGGAGACCATGACGTCATATGAAGTTTAAGTTTTTTTTTTTGTTGTTGTTGTTTTTTGTGGAAGCATTTGTATTAGCCTATGTTCTAACAATATCAGGTGTCAAGTAGACTAACTGGGAAAACATGTTTACTATTTTCTTGTTTTTCATTGTTCTATTAACTCTATACAGAGTATTAAGCCTCCAACTATATACAAAAATGTTCATTTTAATAGTGGCACTGCTTTGTCTTTTCTTTGTAATTATAGAGGTTAGAGGTGAGTACTGGTGTGTGTGTGCGTGCATGTGCATGTGTATGGTGCCCCACCCAGGTAAATGGCCACCAGCCTCCTGTCAGAATTTCAGTAAAACATTTCCTAATGAAGCGTTGTGGAACGGGAACCCGTGGTATATCATGGATATTGGTACAGCTAGTGAGGTGGTTAGGCACACCTTTACACACGTTACACACCCTAGCTGTGCCAATATCCACGATATACCACAGGTTCAAGTTTTATATATTTATATATCCATAACAGTTTTATAATGGCTACCACATTTATCTTGCAAAATTTTACTAAATTAAATTAATGTATTTTTAATGGAACTATGTTTTATGGTAAATGTATTCTTCCGCTAAATAATAGTTTATAGGTTGCTAAGCAACGTATCCCCTCTACACTGGCTAAGCAACGGTATTGCTAACGTTAGCTAGCAGTAATGTACCCCCACTCCACTGGCTACGCAACAGTACTAACGTCAGCTACTAGCAATAATGTATCCTCACTGCCACTGCACTAATGTTAGCTAATGGGGCATAATTTGCTTCGCCGGCGTTTAGTGGTCTTGCTGGTATTTCGATCCCAGGATGTTGCCTTAGTTGTATTTCTTTTGTTCCTACTCCTTTCCAAATCCCTGAGAAGGTCAAAGGACCCTTTAAAATCACTCATTTTGGTTTACTTTGGTAGGCTACTAGCGGCAAGATCAGATAACGGTGATGTACAATTGAGGAGTAATTTTAAAACATTCCATTTAGCCGTACATATATATCGTGAATCCATCCATCCATCCATTATCTGAACCCGCTTATCCTGATCAGGGTCGCGGGGGGGCTGGAGCCTATCCCAGCATACATTGGGCGAAAGGCAGGACTACACCCTGGACAGGTCGCCAGTCTATCTCAGGGCACACACACCATTCACTCACACACTCATACCTACGGGCAATTTAGACTCTCCAATCAGCCTAACGTGCATGTCTTTGGACTGTGGGAGGAAACCGGAGTACCCGGAGGAAACCCACGCAGACACGGGGAGAACATGCAAACTCCGCACAGAGAGGCCCCGGCCGACGAGGATTCGAACCCAGGACCTCCTTGCTGTGAGGCGGCAGTGCTACCCACTGCACCATCCGTGCCGCCTATATCGTGAATCATATGGCTTATTAAACTGAACTGAGCAATTTTCTTTAGAGTGGAAAACAGATGTTTGGGTTCTGCAATACGCTGTAACACGTTGCGTATGTGATTTTCTCCTTGGTTATTTGAATTTAAACTTAACCCAAATACTTGAACTTGATTTTTAGGCTACCTATTGACATAGCCGGCCCTCTAGACAAAAAGTAATAACAACATGTGTTGTTGTTTATCTGAGTTTCTCATATTGAGCACAACCAAATCATATTATATTCGCGAGGAAGATACGCTAGGCAATAACTAATGCACTTAATGCAGCTTGCTGGAGACAGTAGTGGCACAAATTGGAAACACTGTGCAGTTTAGTTCATTAGATTACTCAATGATCTTGATAGTAACCAGTAGGCTACATAATGGTAGGTGTAATGATCATTGCTTGTTTCAAACAAACAGTAATTTTATCTTCACATGTACATTGATATTGCATTTATTACATAGGGGAGACTGGGGCACAGACTAACATGGGGCATGTTGAAACATGGGTATTTTGCATAGTTGCATTTGCACAACTTTTAATGTAACATTGTACACTCAGTGAGGTATTTATTAGACTTATTAAGTCTTCTGCTGCTGTCGGCTATTCACTTAGAGGTTTGAAGTGTTGTATGTTCAGAGATGCTCTTCTACATACCACTGTTGTTATGCGTGGTTATTTGTGTTACTGTGATTTTCCAGTCTGGTCCTTCTCCTCTGACCTCTGCCATTAACAACACATTTTTGCCTGCAGAACTGCTGCTCACTGGATGTTTTATGTTTTTTGCACCATTCTCTACAAACTCTAGAGACTGTTGTGTGTGAAAATACCAGGAGATTAGAAATTTCCGAGATACACAAACCACCCTGTCAGGCGCCAACAAACATTTCACGGTCAAAGTCACTTAGATCACATTTCTTCCCTATTCTGACATTTTGTCTGAAAATCAGCTGAACTACATCTGTATTATTTTATGCATTTAGTTGCTGCCACATGATTGGCTGATTAAATATTTGCATTAACAAGCTGGTGTACAGGTCAACCTAATAAAGTGGTCACTGAGTGTATAATACATATGTACCATGCACTTATTCGGTCCTTTTTAGCACTCACTCTTTTCCTTCTGAGACATTCATTACATATTAATGTTGTCAGAAATGGAAACAGTAAGAAATGTTGGATTCACCGACCATTGACTTGTAATAAACAAAGCATTTTTCTAGTCTGTTTTATGACATTTCAGACCCCAGATGTGCCCCAGAGCTCCCGAGCTGTTTCAACATTCCCCTGTAGTCGGGGGAAGTATCCATTTGAAAAATTGTAAATTGTGGCCATAAACAGATGCACATGGTCAGCAACAATGCTTAGGTATGCTGTGGCATTCCAAGGATGCTCAATTGCTATTAAGGAAACTAATGTGTGCCAAGAAATCATTCCCCCACACCATGACACCACCACAGCCAACCTGCACTGTTCACACAAGACAGGATGGATCCATGGATTCATGCGGTCTACAACAAATGTTAACCCTATCATCTGCATGTCAGGGCATGGTGTGGTCTTCTGCTGTTGCCTATTCTCTTCAAGATTTGATGTTGCATGTTCAGAGATGCTCTTCTGATCACCAGTGTTGTAAATGACCGTTATTTGAGAATTTTAAGCCTTTCTGCCTGCTTGAACAAGTCTGCACAATTCTCATCTGACCTCTTTCATTAAGCCACAGAACTGCCACTCTCTGGAAGTTGTTTCTTTTGTTTATCACATCATATATGGTGCATGGTGTCTTGGTGCCACCAGGCACAACATGGTCAAAGTTGCTTAGATCGTGCATTTTGCCTATTCTAATTTTTGATCAAAAAAAAAAAAAAAAAAAAAATTATCATCACCATGTCTGTATGCTTTACACTGTATATTGAGTTACAGTCTTATGATTCACTGTTTGGAGGAGCATGCTATTTGTGTTAATGAGCAAGTGTATCAAATAAAATGGCTGGTGAGTGTAGACACACACAAACACACACACACACACACACACACACACACAACACACACACCAGGAGAGTGTATATACAGTAGTTATAGTATATGCTATATAGTCAGTGCTTAAATTCTATTCTTCTTCAAAGGGTTTTATTAGGTAGACCTTTTCCATGGCATTATCTTCAACTGCATTTTATATTTGTACTATATCCAGCCATATATAATAAGTTATTAAATAATTAAAGAATAAATTACAAAAATATATATTACTGTTTGGATGTATCCTCATTCTCTTGGTTCATTTAATTCTTGGAAATTTTAGTGTGGATAGATCTGCCAGACCTCCGGCGGGACCAAGGTATCCTTGTGGCAGCACCATGGACAACTCCAGCTGCTCTCGAATCCCTTTTCACCCCGCCTCTTTTCCATGATAGACGTTCAAATTACTTGAAGTGAATGGAATGCAGCCCGAACAGCAACCAATTGAAACAGGAATTGGGCTGTCTCTTCGTTGCTAGTAGAAACACCAGGAGGAGCTACAAAGCCTGTTTACAGAAGAGAGGGATATCCAGGTTTGCTCTGTTGTAAGTAAGGCGCTGTTCGGTGAACACCCTTCGGATGGGATAAAGGAATTCTGTTGAAGCGCACGGACAATTTTAATTTCTGACACAACAAAACCAGTGGCGGTTATGTTTTCATTTTGGTTTTGAATTATATAACTGGTTTTATTTTTATTTTACAAATCATTGAGCGTTATTTTTTGGTGGAATAGCTACCAGGATAAAAACGGAAGATTTGTGTACTATTCAAATACATTTTGACTTAATCTTCTCTGTGTGTGGACCAAAGGGACCGGCGAATATGGATAGCGAAAAGTACTTGCCGGAGCTTATGGCAGAGAAGGACTCACTCGACCCCTCTTTCCAACACTCTTTACGGCTACTGGATCAAGGTAAAACAAATGAAAAATCTACAAATAGCTGATGTATATTCATAAATTGGGAGTAAAACGTGACAGTAGTGAATTCCAGTAGTATGTCCATCTAGTTTGTTATGCTAATTTTGATGTAATAATTCTGGGTGCCGATGTTTATTTAACGAAAAAAGGTTGCCAACGGAGGTAACACTGCGGCTATTCGATGCCTTTGTGAAAGTCCTGAAATACAGCTAAAATACAGGGCCATGCGTTCCTCCAAACGTCAATGTTTAATTCAGTGCGATTGTCATGGGCTAGATGGTGCTATGGACATAATCTCTTATGCTTAGTCGAAGTGAATTTAACTATAAATCAGTCAACTATTCCCCAGCAATGCCAAAAATAAAATACGAATTACTTTTAATCTGGATCTATCATATCACACCTGAAGCATCTAGTTTACTTTGCAAGTTTCACTCAGAAGGGTGAAATTGGGTCAAATTAAGATCCGAGCACTTACCCAACTTCTTAAAATACGAAGGAAAACTTGCAGCAACAGGGTGTTCCATATTTTGGGAACTTGCATGTATTTGAAAAACTGAAATGTCCTCTTGAAAGGAAAATGTAAGTGTCCCTATATGTTTTATGCTATATTTTTGAGTTTTGTAGGCTAGACAGTCAAACCTAATCAATGCAACATAGTGTGTATGCAAAAATAATGCTGGGTAATGAATAATAGCATTAATTAATTAATTCATTTCTTCATGTGATTAATTCAAGTTGAATGGTCTTGTCTGCAGTTTGACAGAAGACACTTCCATTTTATCACACGTTGATTAATCTCTGACTATTATTGCTCCAGGAGGCAGTCACTTGCTTTAAGGCTGTTGAGTTTTCTAAAAGTAATTTGACATCCCAACTGCTCTCGAAAAGTTAACCCTGGTGAAAACTCCATCTTAAAACAGTTCAGGCTGGTCAAGATTGTTTAAGATGTGTTAAGATGTAAGCTGTTTTAGCTTGTTGTGCCTATAGTCAGCTAATCCAGCAGTTTTGCCACTAGCTTAACCAGCTTTGACCAGCCGCAGACCAGCAATGACCAGGTAAAGCTTAGAACCCCTGCTGGTCTTAGCTCAAATTTTGCAGACCACAACATATATTTTTCAAGTGCAAATAAATTGTTTGCCTTGATTCAGAAAAAAACAAAAAGAACATGATTACAATACAGCATTTCAAGGGATGGACTTATCACATTGCTGTTATATCTCAAATAAAACATCAACATAGCTCCCATACTAATATTTAGAAGGATTGCCCTTAACACCCCACAGCCCTAAATATGAAGTCCTTCCTAAGTCTCCATTGTTCCAAATTAACCTTGAAGGCTCATTGTAAATTAAATTACTGTATATGCATTATCAAAACCGCTTAAAAGTTTTATCTCAGTCTCCATTTGGAGGCTAAAATGAAACAATTAATACTACAAAATGAATTATAATAAGCCGGGTAGGGAGGGAACTGACAGTCACATCGTAGAATATGAAAGACGGATGTGGTGTTATTTTAATTCCTTATACAGGCCTCTTATGTTGACTAATTCATTTATGCAGTCCCATAATGCAATTCAGTTCAGAGCAGTCAGGTTGTGTTTAGTTGGTGATAGAGATATAACAGTAACATAAAAAATTTAATTTTATAGTATTATCATGTTTATCATTGATCTATATAAACCCAGAGGTTCAGCAAAAGCTCCCAGTGGATGCTTTAAAGTGGCTTAACATTTCACCTTAATGTAGACTTTTTGTTAATCCCATTGAGAGATATACATCTTGACATTATACAATTAATTCCTTGTAGGTACTTAATCATGATATGGGATAGGCTATGAAAAACTAAACTTCAAAGGCATGCAAGTGTATGCCCCACTACCTCTATAACCACCATCATTATATACACAAATGCGTGCATCCATCCCACTCCCTTTATAGACCTTCCCCATTCACAAACTGAGCTGATTGTGACTTATTATTGGTTTGGTAACACATAGCTGCAATTCTTTGCTAATATATAAAGTTAAACATCATGTGTATGCTGTATGCAGATATCCTTCTATCTAGATATTTGTTCTGCTGACATCAAATATATTATATATATTTATATTATCACGAAATATATACATATATAACTTTATAAGTTACATAACCATACATTATTTAGTTTAACATGAAAATAAATAAACTTCTTGAACAGAAGCAAAGTCTTATTTAATTAGCTAATTGAGATGATCACTTAACTCTGGACTCGTTTTCCTTTAGTTTGTGAGGAAAGATGTCTGAAGTGTAATATGGTGCATGATGTATTTTGAATGATGTATGAACTGGGAACCCTTATAATGATTTTGTCACGATTTGCTCAATAAATCAAACATGAGATAAAAGAATGCTTTGAAAACCATATGTTGCCACTGGATTTTAATCATTCAGCCAACATATCTACAATAAATAAGTGCACAGCAATACAGCAAGTTCTATGATCACAACATTTTGTCTATATCCTTATGAACATGCCAGATCCACTGTATGTTAAACAGATGGGACATAATTAAACCAAACAGGATTTCTCTTGGTATTTTAATGATCAAAGAAAAACATGATTACAGTATGCTTGATTGTGCTATTCGTGGAAAATGAAAGGAGTAACCCACTGTAAATACAACTGGGACTTGATTGAGTGAAATTTGCCGTACTCAGACTCTAATGTTAAACTGAGGAAACTGCAATTGTAAAGCGTAATGCAGCACACACAGACAGTCAATGTGTACTTCATCTGATAGTGACAAATAACAGTGTTTGTCACTATCAGTAACGTGTTTGTCACACTATCAGTATCAACATGTTTAACCAAGTATTTATGTAAAACAACAATATATTTTAAAAAGAACAACACATTAAAAACACTGTCATTATCATTAATTACATACTGTAGCTAGTGGTAGCAGAAGAAAATAAAGACAGGAATTGTAAGTTAATTAATTTGCTTAATCAAAGAAATAAATACAGGAGCTGAACAGTACCTATGTACTATGTAGATGTTTTTTGTGCACATTGTAAGTACTGTAAGATTTTGGAACATGTTGGATACATAAATCTGCTGGTTGTATGTTACTAGACTAACAGTCGGCTAGAAAAGAAATACAAGAATAATGTATTTATTTGTGTAAGCGAAGTTGGCCCTAAAATTGCATGACATTAGCGCCATTTATTGCTTTGCTTGGCAAAGTTGCCCAATGTGTACGCCAGTTGCTGTTCTTTCTGTTGTCTGGTAATTGGATGTTCCACAGCAGGGTTTCTTGAAAATGTTTTTCTTACAGTTAAAACTCAATATGTGGACTTTAAGTCACAAAGGGGAAAAGTGACAATACATAAGATGGACTGACAAAAATAAACAGATTTATGTTTTGTTTGCATAATATATTTCAAGGTTCAGGGAAAATGGAATACATTTCTTCCCCATTTTTGTATTTCTGGCGACAAACAGGTGCACAGGAGCCAGCGGATGAGTACTTGAGGCTCTAAAATGCTAATCGCCTGCCTCGGTTTTTAACAGAGGTAATTGAATCAAATTAACTTGGCTGAGCTTCCTCATAGGGTATACCATATTTGTCCTAAATGTATCCTGACCGAAAGTAGATTCCTGCTGTATGCGCTATTTAAAAATGCTGCTGTCTGGTAAACACGGGACATGCTCGTGAATCACACGGAGCCCACCACTATGCTGAAAGACTGCTGTTCTCACAAGCTTGTGCATTTCAGCCACTTAACTGCTCGCACAGCGCCGATCTCAAGATTTTCTGTTGTTTGATGACATCGAGAGGAGAGATTTTCTCTGATGTGTCCCCAAAGGATGCGAAGATGAATTGTGGGCCGTAGTAAATATGTATATGTCTAATCGTAAACTTTTATGACAAGCTGTTTCAGGCAGTATTAGTTAATATGGCTGCATTGATTTTACTGTTACTGCCTTGTTCATACGTAATCTTTATACGAACAGTAATACAAAGATGATGCCATATTTTTATGACACTGTCGGCAGGGTCTGGTTTTTATGATACCGAGGCCCAGCTGTCATGGACCAAACTGATGATGGGGTTCACCAGGGATAAATAATTTGGTTATATTTTATTTATCTCTCTCTCTTGGACATACATGTACCCTAGTTTTCCAAAATGCAAAATTGTAACTGAGTAGTATACGTCAAGGTTTATAAGGTTTGAAAGATGCTACCAAATTGAGTTCATGTGCAGCTGGGTAAAGCCCTTTAAAAACACAGTGTAAAGCTGATGTCAGGTATAACAGAGATCCTGCAATGGTTACATTATATGTGTGTGTTTGTATTCTGTGAAACCAAGTTAATGATAAAACAAAATAAAACCAATGTCAACCAGATTTGCAATGCTTAATATATGGGCAATTGCAGCGTTATAGAAATAAATTACACATGAAAAAATTATTACATGATAAGAAATGTTAATGCATATTATCATAGCACCCACTTGGCTGAGGGGAAGAGACAAAACTATTGTATCGGGCAGAAAAAATGTGACAAATAAGTTAAGGATGTGACACAAAAAACAGGTAATTTAGGGCGACTACACACTCTGTGCATTTTAAAGTCTAATGGAGAAAGTTTTATATCCGTGTAATGCAGGAGGCTTGGCTGAACATAAAATTTGCAATTTTGAAAATATTTATTTCTTAGTCTTGATTTTTATGAGGAGATACCAACGTTATGAATGTGACGCCAGTGTGTTATAGATGTGACACGTCTGTAATGCTCATTGTTTGACGATCTACTTTACAATCATTTATCAGAACACATTTGTTGTCATCTGAAAAGTCAGTTTTGACATTGAGAAAACCATCTGAAATGGTTTTGAATGTTTTCAAGATGGCCACCAAATAATATTGATTTAAATAGTAATCAGACTAATACATTTCTGAGCATTTTCCTGGTGTCAGTCAAAATTTTTTCCAAATGGTCACAATCGACTGTTTCTGACTTAATAAGTTTAATTGGTAACTAAGGAAGTTAACTTTTTCATGCTCAGGTTGACATTGCTGTGCCCATATAAGGTAGCCATTACAATTGTATAAAATTGACTGACATCTCTTATACTTTATGATAATTGTATCTAAGGTGCGGTAGATGGATGCTGTTTCTTTTAGAAGCCCTTTTGGCATTACATTCTGTTACTTATTAGGTGTTACCATTTAAGCTCATGATTGGAATAACAATCCTATGGTTTGCCAATGAGACACTGCACCATCTAATTACAATATTGCTAGGATGCATTTTCAAAGAAACTGTATAGTAGGCAATGATAATATTTGTTGTTCAAAGATTTAAACAAAAACATGCCATTTTTGTTTTCACGACAACACAAATAAGTATTTTGCTCCCAAGTGATCAGTAAATGCATTCCCTACGTGTGTAAGCAGAGCTCTATTAAGCCTTTTTTCCATGTTTTGTTTGTGTCATTAGGTGAAAACTATATGATCAGGAGGTAGGATGGGTCTAAGTTGGGTTAAACAACATTAGTTCTACTTAACAGGTTACAAAGTAGGGCGGCACGGATGGTGCAGTGGGTAGCACTGTTGCCTCACAGCAAGGAGGTCCTGGGTTTGAATCCCAGTCAGCCGGGGCCTCTCTGTGCGGTGTTTGCATGTTCTCCCCTTGTCTGCGTGGGTTTCCTCCGAGTACTCCGGTTTCCTCCCACAGTCCAAAGACATGCAGGTTAGGCTGATTGGAGAGTCTAAATTGCCCATAGGTAAGAGTGTGTGAGTGAATGGTGTGTGTGCCCTGCGATGGACTGGCGATCTGTCCAGGGTGTATTCCTGCCTTTCACCCAATTTATGCTGGGATAGGCTCCTGTTCAGGATAAGCGGGTTAAGATGATGGATGGATGGATGGATGGAGGTTACAAAGTGCTCAAAGGCTACTTTGTAACCTACCCCAGGTACTTAATACCACTGCAGCCTGGAGTCTATCAACATTTTCCCTTGAACTTTGACTTAAAATGTGCTTGTTTTTTTCTTATAAACAAAGAATTACAAATTCAGAAATCACCAATATTAACTCTCATAACCGTGTATATGAAAAAAGTAACACTTTAAAACATTTATGCCTTTAGTTCCTGCATGGTCAGAAATTCATAAATCATACCCATAATATTATTGTGCATTATTAGACGTCAGCAAGGAATGTCTAAATATCTTGATTCCTTCAGAGTGTCTACATACACAGTGCCCATGCACTTTTGCCGATTACTTACAGTACTGTGCAGAAGTCTTAGGCACCCTAGACTTTATTATATATATGTTAATTTTTTTGTGTGTGCGTTGGTATAAAAGAACATATTTGTAATTTCCAAATATTCATTTTCCAAAAGATTTAATTATACAGAGACATTTGTGTATTTAATTAAAGTAATTAAGCAACATATGACTGTAAGCAATTGACTACTTCTTACATAAAAACTTGATCAAGGCTGTCGGAGATCAGAAGCTAAGAGCCAACCAAAGTCTGCAGAAAAACTGTTCTCCAACATGCTTGGAACAACCTCCCTGCTGATTGTCTTATAGAACTGCAGGACAGTGTTGGCTATCTCAGAGAAGAGATTTAACGCCGAAGGGTAGTCACAAAAACATTGATTTAATTCAGTTTTTACCTATTCTGCCAAATTACTAAAATGTAATGTAAAATGTATAGTACGTTTATTTAGGACCTTTCATTGTATTATTTTTGAAAGAATCTTATCTATACAGAATGTTATACAGGTGCCTAAGACTTTTGCACAGTACTGTAATTTTCAACATTTTTGTTGAAAAAATGTAAAAGAGTGAACAATACAATAAGCTTGATATTTTATGATTGTTCTATGTCAGCTTTCCATGTACTAGCCAGCTAAATTGCTCGTAATCACGCATCACATCATCACATTACTTTTACTCTGACGACTTTCTCATTCAAAGTGCGTCTCATTTGCATGCTGCCTAAGCACCTCTGAAGATGGCTTTAAAGGACAGAGACTAATTAGGCAGCGAGGCAAGAAGACATCAAGGCAACTGTCTTCAGTCCCGTATATTTGGGTTGAAATATGCGACCCTCACCATCAGTTGAAAAATGAAAGTCATCACTAGAAAGCTAACTACATGTTTACAGCTTTGCTTACAGTACAAATATGACCAATGTATCCAGGAGTATTAACGGTGATTAAGTACAGTCGCATTGATAAGGCAAGTGGTCCTAAACTAATTAAATTCTCTATAAATGAATGACCTTTTCATCACGGTCACCTGCACAACATGGTCAGCAGATGTTGCTCTCCAAATGCATTTTATGATGATCACATGGTAACAGCCGACTTCATTCAACAAATTGCTTTACTCTCATCCTCTTATGTTTGGGCTGGGGTTTTTTACATTTTGTTTTACTTGCTACAAATGTAATTTCTTATTGGCAAAGGCGGTGCCATCATACTTCAACAAATGGTGTTCATCTCTATCTTCTTTTTTAATATAAATACAGTATATATATTTTTTACACTGGGCCGGCCCATGGAGCTCTACTATACAAGAGGTTTCTCCTTACCATTCAGGAGTATTTTTCTAGCTACTGTTTGTTCCAGTTTTTTCCCTCAATTGCTCCCTTTTTGGGGATGCAGGCCTGGTTTTTGTCCAATTTTCCCCTGTAAAGCACCTTTGTGAACAATGTATTTGTAAAAAGTGCTCTAGCAATACAATTGAATTAAATTGAGATTGAAAAGTAACCAATTAAATTGCATGGCAACCATGGTAGATTGGCATTTAAGGGCATGTGGCCATTTGTGTTGTCAATCATATTCTTACTCTGTGAAAATGCCAACTCGTAAGCCAGTTATCCTGACACTTGACAAAAAAATCTAAGTGATTAGAGAAGTTGATTGAGGCAAAAGTGTTTGAAATTGCAGAGGAAATTGGGGTGGGTTGAACAGAAATACAATGAAAGCTGCCTTGGCAGTCACATCTGTACACGACTGCCATTTTCTACTCCCTTGGGTGGTCACCAGGTTTCACTGTAGTTTCTTAGCATGAAAGGAAAAAAAACAGTCGCCAAATGTTCATTTTTAGACATTTGAGACATGCGCCACACACTGCATTGTACAATGTAATTGAAATGTATTTTATTTTCCATTAACATAATCTAGGAAGGAACACAATATACTTTTATTATACATAGAAAATATGGTTAAAATTACTTAAAAGCAGCATTACTGTGATGCTTCAGAAGAGATTCACAGTGAGATTTTGCCATGACATGGCTAGTATAGCAGTACAAACTGAAGTGTCGGCAGGGAGTTTGAAGTTCTTTGTAAAGAAGGGTGAGTAACATGGCCAATCTGGTCTGACTCCACTGTGTTAAGCTAATATAAATTACACTGCATTTTTAATTCATTATTCTCTTGACACTTCTAGCGTAACAAGAATACTATGCTCAAGCACACACTATCCCAGCCTGCTATATTGTGCCTCCCTGTTGTATCTATCTGTCTAACTATCTCAGACTTTCTGTAACTTCACCTAATGGGAAGTTGCTGTCACAGAAACAGTTTAGCGTGGGGTTACTCTTGTTCCTGTTCTCTCCAGCCAGGGCCCTGTGTTACCTTTCAGCCTGATCTCGTGATTGGGTCGTGCAGCAAAGTTCCCGTTCTGGCTTTCGTGGTCACAGCCTTGCTGCTGAAGGGATTGAACGGGATTAGATCTTTCTGACTTCTCGGATGATCTGATCCATTCGGTGTAATCCAGCACAATTTCATTATATTTATCACTCAACCTCTCCAAACCCACCCTCCCACCCACTCCTTGGCCATCACCGCACCTCTGGAGATAAGTAACCGTGCCTTGTTGGGTTGCAAGCAGCTTTTGATAATGAGCTTTACCATATAAGAAGTGAGTGGTTACTTAGGTCCTGGGTAGGTACCTTACAATAGGGATAATCTCCCAATAAAGGGCTGCTTTATATCCTTCTGTATCATACAGATGGCAAATAACTCAAAGTATTGACTTGCAGGGGAAGCCTGGTCATCAAAACAATGGTCAATTTCACTTTCTGTGAGTGGAGTCCATATTGGAAAATGTATACCTTATCTCCTTTTCCTAGTGAGAGAGGCCTAGACAGAATCTGTTTTATTCTGTGTGGGTGAGGGGGGTCAAATGCTTGGCCCATGGAAGTCTGTATACCACATTTTTTATCACATATGTGTGCTTAATCCTTGGATGAAATATAGTGATCACAATTCAACCCTAATAACAGCAACATGAGAATTTATTGCCAGGTAACTAGCCAAGTGAACTAATGAACTGCAATGTACCTCAGCCTGTCAGGAGATTTGAAAAGCAAACATTTTGCTAGGGCAAGAGGAAGCAGAGTAATGATTTTTAGATTTTAATGTATTTATTTTTATTTTTGGTACACTGCTAACTGTGTTGAGATGATTATGTAATGTATGCAAGCCCTCTGGCTGTGGCACCCAGGGTTGTGCTGTGATCAGAAACTGTGTCTGTCTGTTCTCACCCAGATGCCAATATAGTCATGTATATTAAATATTAGATGTTTCACTCGAAGTGTGTGTGAGTAATATAGCACACATAGCTCACATATTTCAATGTTTGAAACCATATAATTATTGTGTGTGGAATTTAGGACATTTGTGTATTTAAAGGAGGAATTAATACATTTAAAAAGCAAACCTTTAGCAAGACAGGATCTATGCTACATTTTATTGGCATGAAAAGCCTCAAGAAAGTGGCCACTTATGATGATGGTGATACATTTTTCATGTCAAACATCTGACATAAAAATTGGATATTTGGATATTTGTAAATTAAAGTGAAGTGGATTTTCTAGGTTTCTGGATGGATGTTCAGTAATGTATGAGGGAAGGTGGATGCTTCCATCCCAGGGGATCCCAATTCCTGTCGGGCACTGTTCCTCAATTTGTTACCTGCATCTATTTTTAATATGTATTGCAATACTTAATTGTATTCAGATATATATATATATATATATATATATATATATATATATATATATATATATATATATATATATATACACACAGTGGGCTCCAGAATTATTAGCTTGATAAAAATGTACAAAAAATGCTGTTAACTAAAAGATTTATTTTCCAACATGTGTAAAGCAGTGTGCTTTATTAATGATTCACTGGAATCTGCTAAAAAAAACAGGTAAAAAATAATTATTGGAACCCCTGGTTTAATATGTTGGGCTGGGCAAAGATGACATCCATGTGTCTTCTCCTATAATTTATGGTAAGGTTAGAGAACACATTTGGAGGACTTTTCGGCCATTTCCCCATGCAGAACTTTTCAGAATCATTGATATCCTTGGGATACCCCCTCTTCAGTTCAGACCACAGGTTTTCATGGGATTTAAGTTGCAGAACATGGTTGTTATTTTAACTTAACCATTTCTGTGTGGATTTTGATGTATGTCTGGAGTCATTGTCCTGCTGGGCAATCTACCTACGACCAAGTCTCAGTTTCCTAGCAGAGGAAACCAGATTTGTTACTAAGATTTCATGGTACTTTGTTGAATTCATTGTGCTATTGATCTTGTCCCTGGACCACTGGCAGTAAAACATCTCCAAAGTATCAATGACCCACCATAATATTAAACAGTTGGTATTTGGTGCTTCTCCTTGTATGCATTCCATTTTGCTGCCAAACATGCCGACAGTGTTGTATGGCCAAAGCATTCAATTTTGTTCTCACCTGACCATAGCACTCACTTCCAGTCATAATTCCAATTAGGTTTGGCAAATTTTATATGCTTGGCGGTGCCATTTTCTGGTTCTTTTTGAGACTTGGTGACCCCAAGACACAACCAATCTCTGCAATTCTTAAACTGTGATCCTTCAGTTACTTATAGCCTCCCTTACTATCTCCCTTACCATCCATGGTGATAATTAATATCTCCCCAATATCTGAGAAAGCCTCATCTTTCCTCCACAATGTTTGGCCCTTACATTGAAACTGGGCAAGATAAGCGGTGCACTGCATGATCTCCCCAAAACTACAGAAGTATTCAAGGTAAAATGTATTCACTTACACAACAAAATACGAACGATGCACATGAAAATATCAGGCTAGATATTGAAAACACAAATAATGAAGTTATCTTTGGTAGCCTACTTTGAAAGCAGTCTTTTCTGATAATATGCAAAGATTTCTGGGAAACTTGCCTGTGTTTTTTGTCTATTTTCTGTGATGGTGCAGAATGATGAAGTTTAACTGTTAGCTAGCTAATTTTGATTTTAAGATTTGGCGGTGAAGTTTAAACATCAGTTAGTTTTGCAATATATGGCACTGACGTGTGAGCTACTTTGATGTGAAAATGCCTTAGAAACACAAAGATCGATCTCTAGAGAGTACGGAAGAGAAAACTGCTGAAGAGAAAACTTAAAGGGACTAGCCCCCAAAACAAGCACAAGCTAAAGATGGCTGCAATACAGGCCTGGCAGAGCATCACCAGAGAAGACACCCAGCAACTGGTGATCTCTGTGAATAGCAAACTTCAAGCAGTCATTGCATGCAAAGGATATGCAACAAAGTACTAAACACGACTACTTTCATTTACATAACATTTCTGTGTCCAAAACATTATGGTGCAAATGTTTGGGACAAAGACATACAGTACAGTCCATAAGTATTAGGACAGTGACACATTTTTCTGTTGTTTTGGCTGAATGAAATAATGAATATGAGGTTAAATTGCAGACTGTCACTTTTAATTTTGAGGGCATTTACATCAATATCAGGAGATCTGAATATTAATTACAGGACTTTGTGTACACAGTCCCCAAACTCACCCTGAAAAGAGTCCATGTCCATGTCAAGTGCATGATAAAAGTACATAAATATTCATTCATTTTCCTAACCCGCTTATCCTGAACAGGGTCGCAGGGGGGCTGGAGCCTATCCCAGCATACACTGGGCTAAAGGCAGTAATACACCCTGGACAGGTCGCCAGTCCATCGCAGGGCACACACACCATTCACTCACACACTCATACCTATGGGAAATTTAGACTCTCCAATCAGCCTAACCTGCATGTCTTTGGACTGTGGGAGGAAACCGGAGTACCCGGAGGAAACCCACGCAGACACGGGGAGAACATGCAAACTCCGCACAGAGAGGCCCCGGCCGACGGGGATTCGAACCCAAGACCTCCTTGCGGTGAGGCGGCAGTGCTACCCACTGCACCATCCATGTCGCCTACATAAATATACCCTTTAATAAAATCTCTGAATACGTGGGAATTTTCTGATTAAAAATATAAAATTGTGGAGTACAGAGCCAAATGAACAGAACATTTTTTTTCACAAACATTATGGTACCAATCGAATGCCTGCCCATTTTGCACCACGTGATAAAAAATTATTTTGTGCTCAATTTTGGTAAGATAATATATTCTGTGCAATAACTGGATGTCGTAAAACAGGTTAGTAAGTCACAGCGAGGCACTACATGTGCAGATGAATTTGGAAGACTGACATGGACACAGTCCACCAGCAGGGGCCACTAGTGAGGAATGAGAAGCTGTGATCCTGGCTGACTGAAACTCTCCCATCACTTGGCAATGAAAAAACAAATTTTGCATTGGTCTGAGGGTCAGCCGGCCACAGCTGGCACTGACAAGGATCAGATTTCATACTAGATCCATGTACTAGAACAGGGCCTTAACAGGATGAGCCATTTTCATGCTTCATAAGCTGACATTCATGCACGCTGATATATTTTACGGAGCACTCAAAAGCTTTGGATATTAATTGTTATCTTTTGTGAAGTTGCCATGTCTGTCTGTAGAGCCAGACACTCACTGTATAGACACATACTCAAGAATGCTAATGTAGTGCATTTGTTAATTTGGTCCTGCAATGTCAGACACTCAAACTCAGACACAGACAATACTTCCCACAAGAATGCATTTCAGTACATTTGTTTATCATTAGCATCTTTCTGAGTTTTTTTGTTTTGTACTGTGCTTCAAGTGAATGATAATTTGTGTAATGTCTGTGGTGTATGTAATATGTGCAATATCAGGTGTGTCAGTTCATGTATTAATGCGGGCAGCCTGTAGCGTAGTGGTTAAGGAAAATGGCTGGGACACGCAAGGTTGGTGGTTCTAATCCCGGTGTAGCCACAATAAGATCTGCACAGCCGTTGGGCCCTTGAGCAAGGCCCATAACCCTGCATTGCTCCAGGGGAGCATTGTCTCCTGCTTAGTCTAATCAACTGTACGTTGCTCTGGATAAGAGCGTCTCCCAAATGCCAATAATGTAATGTAATGCGATGTGCAATTCTTCAGGAATTCCTGTCTACTACTTTTTTGGCATTGGGGGGTAGGGGGATACTTACAATTGGCATATGATTTGACTCCTGATTGGGCAAATAATCAGCAGCAAAAGAAGAAGCACAGAAAGTGAGTATCAGGTGGTCAAACACATATTTTACAATTGTGTGAACTGTACATCCAAAAAGATTTTCATGCAAAGTAGACTTTGGATGACATTACAGCAGAGATGGCCAGAGCATTAGTGTTGCAGTTTGATAGAAAGAATAAGCTGATGGGATAGAATATTCTGGCAAGGAAGAGACAGTGTGTGGACTATGAATCGCTCATGAGAAAATGAAGCATAAATTTAGGGCCATCCACACTGGAAGACAAAAAACTGAGACTAACGGTAAAGGTGAATACATATTGATGGCTCATTCTAAGCAGACCAAATTAAAAATACAATTAATGGACTTGTTAGCCTATACAGAAACAGATGTAGCTAGCTAACACAAGACTTCCTGACTTTGACCATTTAAATAACTGATATTGATACAGATATGCAACATTATAGTCCTCTGATATTAGATGAACTTAATATTTTGATGTATTTGATATCTGATTAATCCTTTTGAAAATGTTGAGGTGCAAACCAAAGTATAGACAAATCCATGTATGCAATTATATTAAGATGTGCAGCGACATAATTCCTCTTTACACATCAAAATGCCCAGATAGTACAAATCTTGGTAAAATGCCCAGGGTACATAAAAGTATGTGGTAGTATAATAATAACAGTTTCTTCCATAACATTTTTCTTAATTTTCTTAATTGGTTTTCAATCGCTTCTGGCATTCTGAAGAAAGTGCATTTTAATTAAAATAATTGTCATGGAAATAGAATCAAAGCACATACAGTAAACCTTGAATATGTGTAATCTTGCCCATGGTTTTGATATACAATTTGCAACAAATGCACAATGACGATGGGACAGTTCTACAGGGAGTATGTGTTCTGACAAGTTAAATGCCAGATGCTCTTATAAATAGATCTAGGTCTTGGACAGGCACATCCTCTCGCCTTTTCAAGGAAACCCACTTCTGTGCTGGCTGTTGTCTCTATGAGGAAGAACATATTCAATCCATTTGCACCTTTTCCTGTAACCACCTCACCGCTTTTCTGCTGAGAGCTCGAAACCTTTACAATAAGCATTTATCGCACACAATATGATGAGTCTCCTTCATATTTTTCAGTTGAAAAGTCCTGCTGGCAGTGCTACACAACAGCAAAGAATTTGTGCGACACATTAGCACTCTCAAGTAAGTTTAACAAAGAGTTCAATGTGCATTCCAAACAAAGTAAGTCTTCACAATAAAACCAGAATTGAGACAGAAGCATAAAAAAATAACAAAATCGAAACTATAGATTGGTGGTTCATGTGTGTTAACACATGTGGGCTATTCTAATTGTTGCGGGGCTGTGGCTTGAAATGGTGAGGAGGATCTGGTGGGAAGGGGTTTGTTCCCACCATGGCTGTTGTATTGACAGCTTCTCTCTTGGAAGGATGATAAGTATGGGGGAAGCTGTGGAGTCATGGAATGGAGCAGATCACATTTCAGACAGGGAAATTGTAGCCCTCTGCGTCTCAAGCCATTGCGTCCAGCACAGTCAGACACTCTGACTTTGGAGGCAGGTGCTGCACTAATTGAAACCTGACAAGAATGGCAAATGACGTTGAGGAATCCACAGTTAGTGAAGAAGAAATTGCAGCAGATGGTTCAGGCAGAAATAGATTAAATAGACAATCAAAACACTGCCTCAGGCTGAGAGAAACGGAAAAGAAACATCTAATGTTAAAAGAGCAAAATAGGGCCACTGCATGGAATCTCCATAATTGAAAGCCAATGAGGCTTAAAAAAAGGTTTACCTTAGAAATGTTCTTACATATTGATTACTGGTGAGAACAAATTAAATTTGATCTCTGAATGAATGAAGCTATGTACCATACTGGAATAACATGCATCTATTTTTATGAATTTCAGCATTAAAAAAAAATAAAATAACAGAATGATATTTTGTCCTTTAAGCTTAACCCCTTAAATTTGGTCTATTTTAATTAATTCTATTTATGTATGGTGAAATTGACAATCAATCTGGATACATAATATACCATTTGAAAGTATTAAAACTGACACTGATAATTAGACAAGGTTCAATGACCTGAAAACTTTTGAATACGGCTATTAAAGTCCAGTCAAAAGTAGTGAGAGTGAAACTGTTATAACAAGCCTGGACTACGGCAAGTTGAAACAGCTCTGGGGCATGTTGAAACAGTGTCCGAAATGTCCGAAAACAGACTGGAAGAATGCCTTGCATTAAGTCAGAGGTTGCCAAATCCAACATTTCTTACCATTTACATTTTAAATTTGATAACTGCATATGGCAACATTAATATATAATTAATGACTCCGAAGAAATGGATCAGAGCGAGTGCTAAATAGGACGAAATAATTGCATGGTCTATGTGGAATATACAACATTCACACATAATGAGTTAATCGATTGTTATTGGTATTGGTAAAACATTACTTGCATAGTGCTAAAACACAGATTTGCTGATAACTCTAGATTACGTTTTCAGCCTGTCCTGCCAGTCCTGAAAAGTGCATTGCTATAATGCTAATGCAACGACACAAATTGCTAGCCATGTTTCAACATGCCATGTGTTAGTTTGTGCCTCGGTCTCCTGTAATTATATCTTCACGTATCCATTCATATTATTTATTACTTATTATGCCAGGAGAGAAATTGTTGCAAAATATCGCAGTAATTGTCAAATAGTTTACAAATGCGTAATTCTATCCGTAATTTGTGCCAGTAGCCTGAGCCCTACAGTAGCTATCATTTTAACTACTGTCACGTAATTGAAATCAAAAGGTTGTTCAATTGCATTATGCCATTCTTCTCATTACAGACAGGTGTAAAAAACTAAAAATAATACCATACCTGAGGATCACAGTCTACTATGAAACAAACAATTAAAAACAGTTCAAAACAGAAATAAATACAGGAATTCAAATTATAAAGAAGAAAAAAGAACAGTGAACCAAAAATACAATGGAACCAATACATTTTCCTGCTTGTGGGATTTATATCAAAGACAAACTGAACAGCATATGATCCATGAAAACTTTTTTGAGTGGGCTGATCACACAAGCATTGCACGACAATTTTGAAAGCCCAGAAATTAGAAATAGACCATAGTGCCTTAGACTTGGGATGAGCAGGTTTGTGGCCAAGGGGTGTAATGCGGATCTGTATGACCGGAAAATCTAAATAAGCTAAACCAAAATAGCAATGAGCTGCTCAAACTTAACTGACACACGCCGGGCAATGGCTCTTCTCCCTGAAATTACCAGAGGCACCTGGATTGTCGGAAAATTCAAAATCAACTGTACGCAAGCTCGCAACACACCAGACGTCGGCCGGAATATATGGCCCCGTGTCTAAAAAGGTTGTTGTTTTACAACATAAGTTTATTTTGCAATGCCTTGCATGCAGAGCAGAATTCGGATGACATTGCGGCAGAGATAGGCAAAGCTTTCGAGTTGTAGTTTGACAAGAACAATACGCTGATGGCCGAGTATATTCTGGCAAGGAAGAGACACTGTGTCGAGTTTGCATAAAAGGACAGACACTGTTTCTCCTGCATAAACAAACCATAACTTTTTCAGTATACACTCTCAGAATGTTACGCACCGGCAAAAAAGTTCTTGAGACTTTATACATAAAAAGATTGATGTTTTACAGCAAAAATTTATTTTGCAAAGTCTAGACAGGAATTTGGAGGCCTTGTACAAACCAACTTGTCTGATTGAATATCTGAGGAGGACAGTAAAATCAGCTGTGACTCCACAGCAGGGGGCATGTTCATTAAAGGACTTGATCCCATTTTATATACAGTAGGTGAGCATCTAAATACATTCTCAAAGTATTTATTATGATTCATTATACTTATAATCAAGGAGAAGGCCTGATTTTGAATGTGTATTAAACATTTTTGATGAAAACCTCAATCGATTGACCTCAATCAATTGATTGGTAAACTGAATAACTAATATACAATTGTAGCACCTCTAAGGGTCTTTTGGAACCCACCTTGTCATAGTTTTGAAAAAACTATGCAGAATACTTTTTACTTTTGGGTGCTATTGTCATCACATTCAACATTGTGTCTAAGTTCACCAGGCAGAGCCAGAAGCATCTCTATCCACTCAAAATTTTTTATGAAAAAACCTCCACTTCTAGTGTGTTTGAGCTTCTGATATTTAGTTATATTAGTTGATATTTAGGAAATTCATATAGACCCAGACGCCTACTAAAAAAAGGGAAACAATGCTCCCTTAGGACTATCGGGTGGCATATCAAGCTAAATCACTGTCACTGGTGCAATGATCTTCTCCACAGCCTGGAATAAAATCCAGCCAGTGTTAACAGTGGTTGGAAACTTGACAGGGTACTGCATATTTGGATGCAGCATTGTCCAGGGTGGGAGGATCTTATTCAGCAGGGTTTTCACCATCTTAAATTAGATGCCTGCATTCGGCCTGTGTCAGCTGTGCATGAAGCCTAGTCCTCCAGCGCAATGACTATGCATATCGGCTAGTGGACATTTGAGTGAAACACACAAGTGATGGCTGGATGTAAGTGCCAGCTAATGGCACTCCTGAATAGACTCCTGAATAGACACCTTATGTTTTGATGTTTTATCTCACTTGCTGAATTCTTAGACTGCATAGTCTTGCATTTTACCTATTCCCTGTTTCTATAAAGTCATTTTGTGAAAATGTCTCTAAAAAGTAAATGTACACATAAAACTGTTAAAAAAGGACTGAATGTACAACTGTGGTTGGGCCTTTACATTTTTGGGGAGAAAAATGGGAAAACTATTTCATTGGAAGGCAGATGACACACAAAAAGGTAATACGCAAAGCTATGAAATAGATGTAAATGCCCAGGGAATGACATGAGCCAATGAAAGCATTGCCCAGCACGAGCTATCCCACCCACCAGCTGAGGAGAGACTGCGCACTGGAGCTGAAGGACAATGCTACAAAAAAAAGCATTAAAATATTACATTGCAACACGTAGAGGCCTACCATTCATGAAAGCAAATATCATGCACAAGACTCTTCTTGGTCTTGGCTTTTGTTTTCAAAAAGTACTTATGACTCCATTAATTAATTAAATTTTCAACACAATGGGACTCAATTCCTGCGAGGCATAAATCAACACCCCCATTCTTGCATAATTTAAACTCAGGGTACAGAAGCAGCCGGATACTTGTTCCTCCTAATATAACACAAGTAATCCTCCTGGCAATGTGTGGTGTCTGCTACATTATCATATTTATTTAAAGCATCTTCTGACCCACTTCATTCTTATATTGTCCCTTACAGTGTGATTGAGGAGTCCTGTGTTAAAGAGCAGTCTTGTGGGAGGACAGAGACAAAAAAAAAAAACCCTAGACAGCCCATTCAAAATTCAGAACAAGAGTTCACCAGGTACCATGTTAAACACTCATTTGGGGAAATATATGCAGCGTTTCATTACAGCAACACTTCCCAAGCGATGACAGTGAATAAAGGTAAGCATTTATGAAAAAACAATTGTCTCCCTATGAATTCAATCGGCACTTTGTCATTTTTTAACACAATGGTGTCAAAATTCAGCAGAACAGATGGTCTGCATCCTAAATAATGTTGTTGGGAAGGCCAAATGGAAGATAATTTACCCTCTTCACTTTGCTTTTTGTGTTACACAAACCAAATTGCCAGGGGGTACCACTTAAATTACAAAATAATGGTGACCATTGATCGATTGCCTAATCTCCAATGAAACAACTAAGTGTCTGCAAAAACGCCAAAATGTAATACAGTTCTAGTTCCCTTGTGGTCAAATCAAGGGATCCAAAACAGTATTAAGTTTTGGTATTTAGTTTTCTAAATACCTAAACATTGTTTCCCTGCATTTCTGCATTGAAAGATTTCCTGCATGATAAATTCCTATATTTTTTCAGCAGTAGCCTAAATAACAGACAACAGGAAGCAAAATTGAGCGCCACCTTTTCAGCAGGTGAGCACCTCCACTTTTCAGTGGCTTTCTCTTTCTTGGTACACTGACAAAATTTTAACTCTTTAAGCACCTGAGCTGATTAGTTGCAACCCAGGTGCGTGAGCTCTTTCCACCAGTCGGCGAGGCTGAGACAATCCTCCAGACTAGTATCACAGAAAAAGTCAGAGCTGGGCCATAGTCACTGTGTAGTTTTTTTGTGATCAAATGTTTTTTTGTTACTGTGTAGTTTTGATAGATTCATATTAGAAACAAACACAATGCCACTTTTAGGTACAGTGCCATGAAAATTAATTATTACTTATTATTACTTATTCAAATCTTTAGACCAAATGTAATATTAGACAAATGAAACACAAAACATTTTTTTGGAAATTATTGTTTTATTTATTTAATGATCAAACACCCATGTCTCCCCTGTGAAAAAGCATTTGCCCCTTAAACTTAACTGGTTTCACCACCTTGAGCAGCAATAATTTCAACCAATAATTGCAAACTTAATAATTGTAAAAAGTCACTGTTTAACTTTAACTTTAACTCCATTGGAGTTTGAGTCAGAACATTGACTAGACTACTTTCATTTTAATTCTTTTCAGTCGAAAACTAAATTAATTAGTTATTGGTGCAAATATATTAGTTAAAACCTTACTTGGGCTATCATACCACTCTTGACAAATAAATTTACAGAAATTGTCCAACAGTTTATTTCTGCTGCGTTTTTGCGTTTAGATGTATTCTAGAGCTAAATCAAACGAAAACATCAACTTGATACAAGATATTTAAAATGTGCCTGAAGCAAAAAAAGTTTATTCTTAAATTGTGCTTTAACTTGTGGAAGAACCTATGCACTTGTAAATCGCTTTGGATTAAAAGCGTCTGCCAAATGACTAAAATGTAAATGTAAATTCAAGAATTATCTCATAATTAAGGGATTCATTCAGTCTCCACCCATTGAAAATACCTATTGGTTCATATGTTTCCGGAATAAATTAATCAAAGACATAGCCAAAAAATAGGTGTCAAAATGGACTGTTTGGTACATTGTTAAGAAGAAAGAAAGCACTGGTAAGCCCACCAATGGCAAATGGCCTGGTAGACCACGGAAATCCAGTGCAGTGGATGGTGGAAGAATTCTCCAAACGGTCCACTACAAGATGCAAGATAGAACTTTGCAAAAATGTACGCCTGTAGAATTCATGAGGAACAGTTCATGATCCAAAGCACACCGCTTCATCTGTGAAACATGGTGTTGGTAGAGTTATAGCTTGGGCATGTATGGCTGCCACTGGAACTGGCTCACTTGTGTTCATTGATGATGTCACTGCTGACGGCAGCAGCAAGATGAATGCTGAAGTATACAGAAACATATTGTCAGCTCAGATCCAAGCAAATACATCAAAACTGATTGGACGATGCTTCAACCAATCCGTATTGAATGGTCAAAAGGTGCCCAGAACAGGGTTACCAGGATCCATGGGTGATGTCCACAAATGAGCGTCTGGTGACTGGGCTCACCAAAAAATTGGATCATTTTTTCTGTGGGATCAGCATGCGGGCAAGGTTCAGGGTAGGGGTTATGTGCAATACCTGTCAGGTAAGGGGTGGGATTGGAGTGGATTCGTATGGCGGAAACAGACTTTTGGTACTTGGAACATTACCTCACTGATGGGGCAGAAGCTGGAGCTTGTGCGAGAGGTTAACCTACTGGATAAAGCTGGAACAAAACTACTTGATAGGGGGTGGTCTCCCTACTATACAGGTGTTGTCCAGGGTGAGACAACAGGCAGGAGATAGGGATACTTGGCTGGTGGCCACCCAAATCGGATTGTCCAATACCATGCATGACCACCAAATCTTGAAAAGGACATCTCTATGTGTAAAGCCATTGGTGAGATTTTATATGTGTTCCATATTTAGTAGGTATTGGCAATAGAATGATGTGGTATAATTACACAAGAATTCAGCTATTTATTAGAATTCATAGTTTATTTTGCTATTTAGTGAGGAAAATTTTATCTTGTTGATATGATGGAATAGACATTTTTGGTGTTGAAATACTTGCTTGTAAACCCACATATACATGCTTCCACATATACTTTATTGTCCATTTGGTCACTGTTGTTGCATATGAGACTGGGCTAGGGGGTGCAGTTTGACCGGCAAACTACAGGACAGAAGTGGCTCTTAGGAAACTTGTATTTTCAACCCTTTCCCTGCTTAGTAATGAATTTGGAACAAAAATATCCTCTCAACATGTGGTAGCATGAGCACTGAACGGCTGAGGCTAGCAGTCACATGATGCCCAAGTCATGGCCACTAGGGGGCTTGCGCAAAGGGGTTAATCAATAAAGGTGACTCACAATTCATTTTCTATTTGAAAACTATTTCAGCACAGCCTTCAAATATTCTGTCAGCTGTCAACCTGCAGTAAATACCAGAACTCTATTTCACATGACTGTGCTTGTCTGGCCAGTCAGGAGGTGGCATTTAAGGTTTTTAGAGGGAGCTTGGCAGACAGGAGGTAAAGTATGAAGAGCCTTCCTGGATTCCTTGTCCTCACTGAAATTTAGGTTTTTAGGTTTATCCCCTTTCATGCTGCAGATATAGACATGGAAAATCAAGTCAGGTTCATCAGTTCTGTGAAGGTCATGAAACAATTATATCATGGCTTTTAACTGATCATTAGGAACTGTGAGTCCAGTTAAAGTTGGCTGATGTTGAATGAGTCATCTGAGTTTCAACAGTTAGTGCAGTCACCTGTAATCTCAGTTTGATCTCACCTTTTGTATTGGTCTTATGTACCATTAATAATACCTTAATATTATGTTTCATAATGAGTCATATCCATTATCCTAGCCATCCATTGATATTATGAGTTTATAGAAACGTGTTTTCAAGTTGATCCTAGTGTCCCTGTTTCTGCTTGTGATTACATGCTGCATAACTTTATACAAATTGTTATATGCAGGTGATAGGCTTGGATACATCCTTAACAGTGTATCCACAACATGAACTTCAACAAGTAAAGCATAACCTTTGCCAATGTATACTTTGTTATCCCAACACACGTAACTGAGTTCGAATTTTACTTTACCTTTTACTTAAATTGTATTTTAAAGGCAATTGAATTCTGGTCATAATTTTAATGCTTGCTTACAAACGGGCTGATAAAGCTGCTAAGAGGAAACTTTTCTACTCAATCTGTGATTGCCACTTCCTCTCAGCTTACCTGAGCCTGTTGGCCAAGAGCAGTCACCCAAACAATCCTCCAATGTCCCTTCCATTTTAAACCACACACAGTACTGCAGGAGAGAGCTAGCTATTCTTACCTTCCTTTTCCCAAAGAATGGAAATTGTACCCTTCCTACCTGGCCAGTTGTCCCACTAACAAGGGCAAGAATGATTGCTTTCCTTTGTTCATCAAAGTGGGGTCTTCATGTGGGGTGATGTATTCATCTTCAAGTTCTGTCCTGGAATAGCCCCACTGCTGCTATGTGCTGTTCCCTGCCCTAATGCAAAGACGGAAACACAGCTCATTAACTTGTGTTTCTATACAAATGGGCGCACGGACTCAAGCTGATGTTTCTGCTTATCCGCGGCCGCAAAGGGCTCCCCTAATGAGATGCGGCCTCCTTCCGAGCAGCCAAGAGAGGCCAGAGGGGGATCGGAGCCAGAGGCAGAGATTATAAAAGTGAGGATCCACAGCCGTGGTAAAAGAGTGTCAGCGGGATTGTTGGCGAGCCGGTTTGAGACAACAAAGAGCTGCCGGCAATGTCAACATGCAGATGTCTGTGCTAATCGAAATGCTGCACTTCCCATTGTTTTCCATTCATGCATGGACAATTTGTCTAAACTCTCAACCGGTAAACAAATACCCAGTCATTGCGCTGCTGAAAAGACAAGCAGCAGGGCTTCCCTTGCAGTGCAATAGTGACAGCACAGCGCTGCTGCTGAGGTGCCCCCCCAACCCCACTCTTGCTTTAGTTAAGATTACTGTTATTCGTCTGAATCAGAATTAAATTGGTGTTTGCTTTTGCAATTGTGTAAGCCGCCAATGCGCTGTCACTTTTTATAATGTAAATGATTGCTAAACTATTCATATATTTTATTCAATTAATTCATTAATGAAATATATACACATATTATAGCAAATATTTTTAATCCAGAAAGAAGATACATGTCTATATTTCTGTACCATGTATATAGACCATGGGTACAGTTCTAGAATATTCCTGGTGATTACAGTTCAGTTGAAAGTAGTGGGAGTGAAACTGTTGGGGCAATTTTAAACAGCTCTGGGGAAAGTCAAAGGTTAAAGTCAAAGGTTGGTGAATCCAGCATTTCTTACTGTTTCCTTTTTTTCATCTGAGAATTGTCCTATATAAAAATTAATATGTAATGAATGTCTCGGAAGAAATGGATACGAGCCAAATAGAACCGCATAAGTGCATGTTACACAAGGAGTATACAACGTTACATTAAAAGCTATTGTGGCTGATGCATTTATAATAGGCATGGGCATGTTGGAACACAGCGTTACAACATGCCCCGGCTGTGCTGGTTGTACTCCTGTATGGCTCTCAGTCTCTTCTTGCTAGTGACATGCGCCAAAACTATACTGCCTTATAATCCACAATACAGTGATTTAAATTACTTATATTTGGAGTCTGTGGCATTAACACATCATCATCAAAAACAAACACACGCCTTTTGAAATCCCAGATCTATAAAATAGCTTGGAATTTATTTCTGTAGTACTAATTATTACAGTGGTTAACATGATTAAATAAATATGTGTAACTCATATTTCACTAGCTTCAAGTCTGCTTTTCAGTTAAGTAAAAACAGCATTTTAGCATCTTTCTGTTGTAAAGAGCATAATTTAATTGCAGTGAGATTCATTTCATTAGGAGCTCATTTAAATTTTATATTTCAGAGAAAGCTTATCACAGAATCATATTAGTCCACTCAGACTATCTGTCAATAACCTACTTTCCAGTCAGTCTGAGACAATCACGACAGTCCAGGTCCTGCTTCATAAAATAATCAAGATACTAAGATATACAGTACTTCTGATATCTGACAGCAATTTTGCATAACTGCTGTTATACTTTTTGGAATACTAGACAAGCAAATATAGTGTGCACTGTAAGAGAACAGTCTCCAGTTAGCAGCACTTATAGTAAGTTTCATGTTCATGGAATTTACTGAACTAAAATATTTACTTTCAACATTGAAATACATTTTAATAAACACACTCTCTGGATATCTGCCACAAACCTTCTGGGTTCCGTAGGGCTGTCTTCTAAGTTTGAGTTTGGTGTGAGCGAGCTGTGTGGTGTCTGATGCGAGTGCGAGGCAGGCGTGGGCAAAGTGTGGGCTGCCCACTTGGGCCCTTAATTGTGTGTCCTGTGCTGCCCACCATGTGTAAATGCCAAAGGGGTCACTGTGGGCCACCCACATGTAGCCACATTCTCAGCCCACATTGGGCTAATGTGGGCAGGCTTGCTGGCTTGAATCATCTTCAGCGCTGTATCCATGCCCCTAGTGTGGATGGAAGGCAAAAATAAGCCATCATACAGGAGCTGATTTTATGGTCTGGATACAGAATGAAAACAACAAAAGCTAAATATCCATGGCCTCCGGAATGTTCATAAATAAGTATGCAGAATAGATTCATATTGAGCTTTAATAATATTAGCATATAATGATTTTGCCAGGGTCCAGTATACATATTATCCTATGTGCTTAGCCTGGTCATAATAGCATAGCCAAGATGTGCAGGCCCATAATGTGTCTGCCCACAAGGTAGTCTTTCCCTTCCTTAACCCAGGTGTGAATTTGGTCAGCGCTGAAAAATGTATGTATTTTACAGGGTCTGCCAAGACCTTGTTCTCAGTGTAGTGACGCACCCCACCGTGTAGAATCTATTCTTGGCCGTGGTACAGCCCACTGTGGCTTGCGGCCCCAAAGAATGAAACATTACTGGCCACAGTATTAGCCAGGGAGCGAGGGCACTCCCTACCTCATTGCACAAGATGTTTGGCCACCTACAGTCTGAATATGATGGGTATGTAAGTAGCATTGCCCTCTGGTACAATGACTGTGTATCTATGCTTTGTGGACTGCAGAGTTTTTTTGGACACGTGTATTATTTTGAAGTTGCAGCAATGAGATACTATTTCGATATGCTAATATATGTCTTTTTTTTTTTCATCCATGCTGAAATTGTCCTCCTCTTTTCAGTATTTTGGATTGACCAACTTATCTCTGTACACAAGCGCATATGCACCTGACACTCTAGCTTGCATAGCTTTGTCAAAGAATAGTAGTCATGTATTATCCATGTGCAGTCTGAATGTTTCAAAGCAAATTACTTTCATATTTCAGGTGTTTATTGGGGATTAATACATTTAAATTGATTATTGTGGTGCAATCATGATAATAACAATATAGAATTATATTTCTGTACTTATTATATTGTATTCCAATACTTTTAGAAATAACCATTTTTATATTTGAGTTTAGGAATATTTATTCGAACCTATACAAGTTTTAGGAAAGCCTACAACAATCCAGGTTATTATGATCTCCAGACTTCCAATTTCTCCAATTTCCGACCATTTACTGGGATGGTGCTATAACAATTAAGAACATACTGTACTAATGCACTGAACCATATCCTTTAAACATGATGTATCTTCATGGGTTAATAGTTATTTCTGACAGACCTTTTATGTACAATAAAATAACTTGAACAGCCAATGTGGATCATTTTCAGAAAGTTGCACTCTACTGCTGAGCAGTTCCAATTCCACAGAAATAAATAAACTTTAGATAGCATTCTGAGGAACCTACTAATGAACACCGCCATCTCGCCAGTGTAGAGAAATTGGACCGCAATTGAATACAAATAATTTCTGTCTGAGAAAATAAACTCTGATGTGGTGTTCTGAATGACAATATTTTTGTTTGGAATTTAAAGTACATGTGGTCAATAGTTCAAGATAGAATGTCAAAAGATTAGATTGTACACAGACACACACCCATAGACTGTGAAGCTTGATGTGACCTCTTTATTTTTTACAGAGCTGCATGTTGCATCATTCCATCTCAATATCCAGGCCAGTAATATTCCTACGCTTCCAACTCTTTTATCTCAGTTTTTTTCTGTAATTTCCTTGAGCTCAATGAAGATTGGTGAAAAATGGCAACATGACACAAGATCCATTTCACATGTTTTAAACGGCACTTCAATTTCTTTGATGTCAATCAGCGTGGTTTGATTCCCACCATGTCTGTTTATATTAAACTGATCAGAACAGTTCCCAAACAGAACATCGCAAGCATATGGATTGCAAAAATGTATCCACTCAAACAACGCACAACAGACACGCACAACAAAATGCAATTAGACCAGTCTAGAGCTTCGGTTGCTTGACCTGGACCTTCTGAAAGCCATATTTTCACTGCGGGCGTGGGCTGTGCAAGTGCATTAATTTCTCAAATAGCATTTATGCTAATCCCAAAAAGGGCCAGGCATTTGTGTTCCTGTGACAAAAAAGTCCAGTGTAGCGCTGTCAGAGTGCAAAGCTTTTATATCAGCCGAAGGCCCGCAGTGGCAGCGAGCGGCGGGGCTGAGTTGGCAGCCCGCTGCATCCTGAAGTAGCCCATTAACTGGACATGGTCCTTTTCTCTGCGGGTCCCAAACAGCATTAAATGAATCCAGGCATACTTTCCTTTCTGACAGCCTGGCTCTTTGCTGTAAAAAGGAAGCACAAAAGGCTGCATTGAATTTAGGCACAGGGATTGTTGCTTGAAGGTTTTTGCACAGAAGGGCTGGAAAGTGTCTGCCTCCTGTTTTTCATCAAAACGAGGTGACCAGTGGGCCATATGATATGCCGTTATCAACCCTAAGACTAACCTGTATGTAACATACGTATAAGTGTGACAGCTGTGTAGAATTTCTCTTTATAGGTCAGTCTCTTAATTGTAGAGATGGACATTTTCAGTATTTTCATGGTTCAGTTAACTGGCAACATTTAATCGATTAACCGATCAAAAATGTATTTTTAGAACTCCTTATAGGTTGTACCACAGCATGCTCCAATAGGCTGGACCACAGCCAAAGCAATAAAAGTCAGTATAAGCACATTCATTAGATATGTTAACAGTGCCTTCATTTCAGGAAACAACATTGGCAAAAATTACTTATTAATTTATGGTTTCACAAAAGACAACATAACATGTCTATTGCAGTGTATCACCAGTAATATTTCCAAACTCCAAACATTTTGAAGGCACTCAGAATCAGTGACTGCATGAAAATGGCAAGTCTAAACATCAATACCAAGATATTAAGCAATAAGTTGTTTGGGCTTGAAAGCTGGCAATACCACTTGTCGAACTGCACTTGTCAAACACTTGAAGTGTCATTTCTCATTGTCCTTTTCCCCTTGAAACCCATCTCATGCGGTTTTTAGTTTAATTTCCTCTCAAAGGTAATACAAATACAAGTGACGTTTCTGATTCTAATCAGATCTAAGATGAGCAAGTAACGTGAAGGTAACATCACAGACAGCAAGAAGGTTGGGTTTTATCTTCCCAACTTTATCTTCACTGTAGTCTGTTCCTTTTGAACTTGTGCCGTTATGATCTTGCAAGATGGTATATTCTGGCTGTAACAATTCCATGTTAAATCATGTTAACCGGTTAAGACATCGGCCATTTCGGTCAAATGTCCATTTCGGTTAACCGGTTAATCAATTAACCATGCCCATCCCTACTTAATTGCTTTCTTACGTTGTGCTTTAATATATACTGTATATGTTATTTATTCAGAGTTAAATAATAAATTAGAGTGGGATATTGATTGAATTTTCCTGTTTGTTGCTCATTACTGGACTGTGGTTCCTCACTTAATGGAGCTCACTTCCTGTTAATCTCTAATGGCACTGGATAGTGGATGTCAGGATTCCACAGTTGCGCTCTTTGTCACCGCAAGCTCCTATATGATGATGGACATGATAGATATGTCTGGTGTCTTCAGGTTTTCCATTCTCAGGGAGTCAGGGAAATGATGAAAGGAAGATGGCAAATGGAGTGTAATGTATCTCACAGTGCACGCTCATGAATGTCAACCTGCCTGGCATGCTCAATATGTTTAATCCCATGTCACAGAGAGAAGATTTGCATGTGATCTATACAGCAACAGCAGCTGTCTTTCACAAAAAGAATGTGGTTACTAAAATGTTTTATTTATTTAATAAAGTGTACCAATGCACAAGGTGAAACATGGACTGTCAGCAGACAGTATTATTCAACATTAGTAGTCAACATAGCATTATGACCTAACAAGGGTTTAGTAAATACAGTAAGATTTAGCATGAATGAACATGCTGCAGGTTAAGGAGGACTGTATTCATTAGTCCAATTTGTGGGATTCATGGCAAAACGTATCAATGAAATTCTATTATATATCACTCGGGTCTGAAAATACGTGGATTAAATTAATGATAAACTGGAAGGCCATAGTAACACGCATACATTTTTAAATACATTTCGAACTGGAATATATTAATTAGGCCAGAACTTGTAACAAAAGTAACCCACACATAGCCAGTGATTTATTTATCTTTATGGTTTGTTTTAATTGGATTAAGGATACAAACCATTCACCTTCTTTATAAATGATACAATTCAGGAGGAACAGTTGGCTTCTCAGCTGTTTCTGATTAGTCATATGTATTCAATGACTAATACATATGCAGGTATAGGAAAGCTTCTAGTATAGGAAAGCTGTCTAGTCTTGATTCTAGACTTTTGATTGCCTTTTCAGTCTGTTATTTGCCTTATTTGTCAACATAAGGACCATAGTTGTACCAATGACAGCCAAGGAAGTCATTTTGAGGCTGAGAAGTAAGAAAAAAAAGAAGAGAAGAGAAGTGTCATAGGCAGGGGCGGTTCTAGGATTGCCTTGGGGTGGCCACCATATCTCCTGACTTTGCACGCACAAAATATGCTAATAATGCTAGTATAGTAGAAAAACTATAGTATAAAAAAACATGCATTTTCAAGATAAAATTTTAATTTGTTTAAAGTTGTTTAAAATAAAACCAAGCAGGCACACTTTGCTTGTCTCTGCTTAATCACATTTTACCATTTTTCTAAAAGATAAGTACACAGAAAAGAAGACTTCACATTACAGCTTAAACAAACTGCAATGAGAGGTCTCCAAAAATAGCCTCTGCAATTTTTCACCTGAGATGACTGCAGACCAGTGGAAACATGACTAGGTCTGGTTTCACAATTAATGGCACAGAATCAACAACAAAAGCATATTCTTTTGCCTTTCCCCTCCACCCACCGTTGATCTTGTCTCCATTACTCCCTGGTACTTTTTGTCTGTAACTTCTTTCATAGAATCCGAGCTCAGTGTGTGACTCAGCACACTCAGTATTTCCAGACTGACACTATCACTCCTTATGCAGGGTGGGTTTAAAGTTAACCTAAGCATTCATGATTTAATCAGACTGGAGGGTAACCACAAGAAGGTACTGCCTGATACTTTTTAGGCTTCAGAGTATGCAGGTGTCATTAGTAATGATGATTGTGAGGGTAATTTCATATCACCACACATTAGATTAGATCTAATTTTTCACCGCTTTCCTTTAGCAGCTTTAACTTTAAATAAAAGTTCCATATTGAGAGAATTTGCACAGGCAGTACAAGAGCTGAAACCATCACACTGAGCTGAATCCTGCTGTGATGAGGACTCATGTTCATGCTGACGGCATTGTTCTTTGTGCTCAACTTCAGGCAATGAATCAAAATGCGCATTTTGTTTCTTTTCCATTAACTTTCTAGAAATTCATTCAACTTGCATAAGTAATTCAAAGTAATATTTCCTAACTTTTGACAAGGGTCAAAATAACACACATAGATGCTAACAGATTTAACTATGTCATCCAGCAAAAAAGCAAGTTTGAAACAAATTTATAATAAAAATAAATGCATACTTATGAAGCCAAAAGTGTCAAAATTATACAGTGGGATACAAAGATTTGGGCATCCCTGGTTTAAATGTCTGTTACAATTGATCTGTATGTGACTGAAAGCAAACCTGAACTCTAAATGGTACAGAGTTACCTTTCTGCCCATTTTAAACCCAGAATGCGTTTTATTGTGACCTTTTATTGTGAAATTAAGAATATTATAAGGAAAAGGGCCAGGTGATTTATACGTTAGGACTTCAATAAGTTTCAAGTATCCAACTGCAGTGACTCTGTCTGGTGTTAACCATGGATTCCTCTAAACAGTCCAAGAATTTCAGAATGAAGATGGTTAATTTCCACAGAGAAGGCTATCCTATTTCCACTGTCAGAAACATTATTACAAAATGGAAGATAAATGGAACAGTTGAAGTCAAGGCAAGGTCTGGAAGACTTAGAATGGCCCATGACCTGGAGAGAAATGCTCAGATGAACCCACACATCACCGCAAAAGAGCTGCAAAAAAGAGGTCTAGCTGTTTACTGGACAACAATACAATACAATATACTTTAAACAACAAAGACCTACATGGCAGAGTTGCCAGAACCTCATGACCTCAACACAAAATCACGCATCCGAAGTATGCAAAAGAAAACAATGAGAAGCCTGAAGCCTTTTTGTGCTTTGGACTACCAAAACCAAAATTGAACCTTTGGGTCACCACCAAAGAAGGTATTTCTTGAGAAGAACAACTTGCCAACTGTGAAGCATGCAGGTGGATCCACTATGCTTTGAGGTTGTGTGGCACCTGGGGGCAAATAATAGGTGGAAGAAATAATATTACAATTATCAATAAATTATAAAGGCTAATGTTCAAAGCTCAGTTCACACATTGAAGTTGAATAGAGGTTGCATTTTCCAGCAAGACAATGGTTCAATGCATACCTCAAAATCACCCATGAAGTACCTCCAGGAAAGATGGATGGAAGTTTTGGAATGGCAAAACTTGAATGTTATTGAAAATCTATGGAAAGATCTCAAACATGTCGTACAGTAGGTTGTTTGTATGAATATAAATGCAACAATAATTTGAGACATCGACGACTCATATTTAATCATATTCGGTCGATAGGATTCAAGGGAAAGACCAGTCCAATTTGAAGATTTTACTGTTACTGTGAAAATAGGGCCCCAACCATTTTTAACAAGCACAATAGTGTATTTATTCTGCATTAAATATCAAGGGTAACTAGCTGTGCATAACTTGAAGCTTATTTATAAAGAGAAATGTCCTGCTCATCTGACATCATGACCCCTAATACATTTATGGGCAAAATGGGTTGTTAGAGAAGTAGTTTATACTAATTTCAGTTAAAATAAACAGTTGCATTAGCTTGCAGTGTTGCAGTGTCGTCCAATGGCAGGCCATGTACCCACAATTACAATGATTATAAATCAACAATGGTAATGTTAGACACTTTTTTTGTATAACTGTCCATTTTCTTCCATTGGTTTCTTAAGCAAGCTAATTAAGCCATACGTACAGCACTATGCAAAAGTCATAGGCACATTCTGTACAGATAAGATTCTTTCAAAACTAATTGAATGAAAGGTCCTAAATAAACGTACTATACATTTTACACTACATTTTAGTAATTTGGCAATTGTTAAAAACTGAATCAAATCAATATTTTAGTGACTACCCTTGTGTTAAAACTGCATCACTTCTCTAGCCAACGCTGTCCTACAGTTCTATAAGACAATCAGCAGGGAGGTTGTTCCATGCATGTTGGAGAACATTCTGCCGACTCTGGTTGGCTCTTTGCTTCTGATCTCAAATAGCCTTGATCAAGTTTTTATGTAAAAGGTAGTCAATTGCTTACAGTAATATGCTACATTTACATAAAAATTATATAAACATGGTCATAGACATGTATTTGTGAAAGTTAATGGCAACATGACCTACCTCTAAACCCAAGACACACCACTGCTAAAAGGAAAAGACTCAACGCATTGTGGTTAGATTCAATTACAGCCACAGTTAAGGATTTGTCAGGACCTGCTGTCATTATTCCCTGATTCCCTAACTTACTTTGCAAGAGGCAGAAATTTTATGATGAAAAAAAAGCTTATTTTGCGTATGCTGTTCTCTCTCTACTTGGCCTAGATAACCCAATGCCATCACAAAGAGTATCAACATACAAATTATTTTTGAACAGTGTCCTTACAGAGTTCAAGTCTAATTTATGCAGTGTGAGGCTGTCACAAAAACTAAAATAAACAAAAAAATATATAAGGAATTAAGACGAATTACTGAATATTCAAAGCAGAATATATTATACTACTATAATAATGATACTAATCTTGACTTCAAAGAAAATACAAATATTGAGATATTGTCACTAAATCTTAAAAGAGCATTAATTAGCTGATAATTTAGTTAAATAAGGGCTGAGGTATGGACCCAAGTGCAGAGAACCAGGCGGATTCAGAGACGGGGTGGCAAAAGGAATGAAACTTTACTGAGAAAATCAAAAACATGATAGAGCCAGAAAACAAAGGGACAAAGGTAAACTAATAAAGTGTAATTCTAAAACCCCACAAGCACTTGCAAGAGTGGTCAAAAGAAACTCCAGACTGAACACTGAAACATGAAAAAAGAGGAAAAAAAGATCAGAACTGAACAACTGAACAGAAGAACCAAACTACCTAACAAGATACAGGTTACAGGACTAATAGATTAATTGATACTAATAATCACAGGACAGGGGAACACAGAACACAGTCTTTACGCCATCAGGTGGACAGTTCTGGAAGATCCTGGAACAAACGTGACAATACAATTATCACAAATATGTATTGTGTATTCATAATAGCACCATACAGTATTGTTACACATTTACACATGTTAATGTGTGATGGATAGATGGACATTGTTGACATCCTCCTGACAGTTTTGTTTTTCTTGAAAGAGGGTTCCCCTAAACCCTCAATCATCGTATTAGACATGTAATGGTGTGCTCTCTCTGTTAAGTGAATATTCCATGACTCATTCATATTTCCTTTCATTTTTATTTATTCAATCTGGAAAGTCCAATTAGTAAGGATCACCACTGTTTTCAAGCCCTGATTGCTAAATGATGATGTGGCTAAAATAATAGCAGATTACCTGACATGAATTTAACATAATCCAAAATACAGTCAGGTCCATAATTATTGGCACCCTGCATGAAAAATGAGCAAAAAAGTATAAAATAAACACAGATAATGAGCTATATTTTATGTCCAAACATATGGGAAAACTATATTTTTTTATCCTAATACAATTATTCTAAGTTTTTATTGAGTAATAATATTTTTTATGAAAAATGTAGCTGTCAAAATTATTGATTGATTGAATTAAAGATTATTTTAAATAAAACCAATCTGCAGTAAAATTCTACTTATTTAAGTTAATCTCAGTCTTAAGGAACTGAATTGTGGCCTTCCATCACTTCCTGTTTCCCTAGGGTATACAAATGAGGTAAAAGAAGAACCCAAGGACCAGTTCAAGAACTGCAGACTTTAGTTGCGTCTTGGGCTCTTTGGAAGGGTTGCATGAAGAAAGCCCTTACGGAGAGAAACCAACAAATTCAAGTGTCTGGAGTTTGCGAAACATCATTGGAACTATGACTGGAACAGAGTGCTATAGTCAGATGAGACCATGTACACCATTGGCATGTTTGGCACCAAAAAAGGGATGCATACAAGGAAAAGCACCTCATACCTACCATCAAATATGGTGGTGGATCACTGATGCTTTGGGGCTGTTTTGCTTCCCACAAGATAATGCCCCCAAACATACTTCAAAATCAACACAGAAATGGTTCTGTGAAAACAAAATAAATGTTTTGCAATGGCCATCTCAGTCTCCGGACTTAAACCCTATCAAAAACATGTGGTCTGAATTGAAGAGGGCAGTCCATAAGCGCAAACCTAAGGATCTTGAAAGGTTCTCCATGGAGGAATGGTCCAAGATCCCTCCAAATGTGTTCTCCAACCTTATTAAACAGTATAGAAATAGGCTCAGTGCGATTATCCTTGCCAGGGGAGGCCTACCAAGTACTAAAAACAGGGGAGCCAGTAATTGTGAAACCATTATAATTTGAAAAATGTGTCATTTTGGTCAATTCCATTGAATCATTAATAAAGTAAAATATATACATATATATATACATGTTGGAAAATTACAATATATCTGAGTAATGGTATTATTTGTTTTCATCAAGGGTGCCAATAATTCTGCACCTGACTGTACTGAGAGGTTACTTTGGCTCTGAACAGAAGCCATGCACAACATTCACACAAAGTATGAAGGCATAGATCATAGGTCAGTGAATGCTTATTACATATAAGTATTGACTGCAAGTGAGTATTGACTGCAAGGTGGCTGACTGACAAGTGCTAACTTTATATTACATTACAAGCACTTAGCGGACCTATAAGGTGCGCTGTAGAGGTCCGGAACCAGATGAAAAACAGGCTAAAATTTTCCACCCATTCTCTTTCTTCACCCTGAATCAGCTGTGCTAACGACCATCTTTTCTGCATTATTTCTGGCCCTGATGCAACTGGTTTTGGTAGGTCTGCCATTTTACATGAAAAGAATGACATTAAATTTGACTAGAAGAGACCCTTCAGTGCTGTGAACGGGATCCATCAGGACAGTTTGTATTGCAGAAATCCAGACCTCCAGGTGAAGTGGTGTAGCTCTAAATGGCTGTCTTCAGAGGCATTCTACAATACACTCTGAGATATTGTAAAAGGGAAGACATGCCATATCATGTTACTTGGGAGAACAGATCCTGTAATCCTAAAGTAGCTCCTAGCTCATCTAGTAGAAATGTAGTTTGAGTGTTGCTCCCTCTATATCTCACTCTTGATTCTGCAAATCTTTATGGAACCCATATTTTATGAAATAATGCCTATTTACTTGGATGAACTGACAGCTATTTCAATGTTTATGGAAACTACAGGACAAGTACATCCCATTTTGACTGGTCAAGATGCATATCTCTGTACACCTTGAATCGAGAAGCATATAGCCGGTCACAACCACTCCATAATTGCAAAGCTAGTCTTGTTAAGCAAGGGCTGCCCAACCCTGTTCTTCGATATCTACCTGTAGGTCTTCACTCCAACCCATACAAAGGGTTGCATAGGTAACCCTTGTTCTATGAATGAAGGTCAACATGCTATAGCCTCGCCGAGGTTCAGCTGTTAGGAGACAGAATAACAAATTAACTGCTCCCCCCACCTGCATGGAATCATGAGCGCTGGACAGGGCCGTAGAAGGCCATCAACCCAGCAGCAGGACTGGTATCTGCTCCTTTGTGCGAGAAGGAACAGGAGGAGCACTGCCAGAGCCCTACAAAATGACCTCCAGCAGGCTACTGGTGTGCATGTTTCTGACCAAACTGTCAGAAACAGACTCCATGAGGGTGAGATGAGGGCCCAACGTCCTCTAGTGGGACCTGTGCTCACAGCCCAGCACCATGCAGCTTGATTGGCATTTGTGAGAGACCACCAGAATTGGCAGGTCCACCATTGGCTCCCTGTTCTCTTCACAGATGAGAGCAGGTTCACACTGAGCACATGTGACAGGCGTGAAGGAGTCTGGAGACACTGTGGTGAATGTTATGCTGCCTGTAACATCATCCAGCATCCAGTTTGGCGGTGGGTCAGTGGTGGTCTTGGAGAGGCATGTCCTTGGAGGGTCGCACAGACCTCCATGTCATAGCCAACAGTACCCTGACTGTTGTTAGGTACCGGGATGAAATCCTCAGACCGATTGTCAGTACTTACGTTGGTGCAGTGGGCCCTGGGTTCCTCCAGGTGGACAATGCCCGGCCTCATGTGGCCAGAGTGTGTAGGCAGTTCCTGGATGAGGACGGCATTGATGCCATTGACTGGCCCTCCTGACCTAAATCCAATTGAGCACCTATGGGACGTTATGGATCAGTGCATCCTACGCCGCCAAGTACCGCCCCAGACTGTCCAGGAGCTCACTGATGCCCTGATCCAAGGTCTGGGAGGAGATCCCCCAGGACACCATCCCCCGACTCATCAGGAGCATGCCCAGACGTTGTCGGGAATCCGTACAGGCACGCAAGGGCCATACACACTACAGTCACATTATGAATTGCCGTGATAGAATTCACACAAGTTGGATCAGCCAGTGATTTTCGATGTGATTTTGAATCCAGCCCTCAATGGGTTGATGATTTAGGTTTCCTTTGACCGTTGTTACGTCATTTTGTTCTCAAGACATTATACAATGTACATCAGTAGATTTTCAACTTTAATGAATCATTCATCAAGATCTGATGACCTTAAGTGTTCCCTTAATTTTTTTGAGCAGTGTAGTTATACATAAGTGCAATTATAACCTATAACATGCACATGGCTAATTATAACAGTGAGGTAGGGAGGGACAGGCACAGACTGAAGAGGTTTCAGTCTGTGCTTGAAAGTGGTCAAAGACTGTTCTGACACCCACAGGAAGGTCATTCCACCACCGTGGGGCCAGAACAGACAGCAGTCGTGACCGAGAAGTGCAGGTGTGACGAGGGGGAGGTGCCAGATGTGACGTGAGAGTGTCTGGGTATGTTGAGTCCCAGACGAGCCGCGGCATTCTGGAACATTTGTAGTCAGTGTATATGTTCGTAATGTGTGTACTGTAGTTGATCTCCCAGAATATAACATTTTACATCCACAAATATACAGTAGTATTTACAATAATTGTGTAAAGTAGTCTGGAAGCTAAGCACATGTTATGTGGGCTGTGGGGAAATGAAATGCAATAGAGCCTCAGGAGTAGGGTGGTTTTGATATTTGGAATGTTTATATGCATCCTTTTTGGAATCATTATTTGGATTCTCCAAGCCTTATTTTTAACAAACACTTATTTTATTGCTAGAGATATTATTATCAGTTATCAAAACTTGATCTCATTAGATCATTACATTTTTAACTGTTGGTCTTCCAAAAAATATGGCATTTTAGAATGCGTTGCAAAATAATAACCTGCCTGTAAATGGCAACTGTCAGCATAAAAATGATATCTGTCTTACTTTCTCAAGGAAACATACAGTAAATGTCTATGTGTTTTGATTACAGAGAAACGGAAAATCATGAACCAAAGTTCAAAGCAAGTGAGGGATGCACGGTATTGTAAAAAACCCCAAAAAACAGCATCAGTCATCTGACAGATGAGCAATTCCAAGTTATACTTCGGCAAACAAGGTTAATTAATAAATGTGTCTGTATTTTGAGGAACACATTGAAACGTATTTCATGCAAGAAGGTACCATTGTTTTTGCTTCATTATGTTTCTCCCTTGGAAACTTTTCAACTCATTGATTTTAGATGGACCGATCATGCCGTTCTAGCAGGAGAGCTTTTTTTGTCTTTTTTTTAATCAATAAAAAGTTTGACTCCTTTCTGTGTGATTCTTTTCTTTTTTATGCATTTGCAGCTTGAAAATATATAATTACTTGGGCTCCTTCTGGGTCCAAACCCTGTTCAGTTGATTGGAATCTGAGGTTCATATCTTTGAAACTCTGCTGTAGTTGAGAGAGTTTGTACTTATAGCCAGCAAACAGCTCTCCCATGCTGAGACTGCACTACGTTTGAGCTTCATCTGCAACTCTTTGGTGTCTGTCCCCTGTCCCGGCTCCTGGACTGAACGTGTGAACCTGTAATGCAGAAATAGCGATTAAGCTCTGCTTCAACAACGTTGACAGTACAATCTTATTAGTTTCCTAGATGTGAAATAACTTCCGTGCTTGCCGCTATACTTAGAACTCCATTGTCCCCAAGCTTGAAAATGAAAGTCATACGGAAAGCAGAAGAGAGCTCTGGTTTGAATGGGCTGCTCTTGGAAATTAGAGAGCCTTTGTATCAGGTTCTTGTCCATTCAGCGATATCACTTACTGAAACCTCAATCTTAGGATAGTACTGTATCTGGTGTCACTGGACACTGAGTGGCATGGCAGTGTTTAAGCATATTGCATATTGCAATATATATACACATATATACACAAATATATTCTTATCTTTTCAAAGCAAAGCTTTTTGTGTAAAATGAAAACTTGACTGAAATACATTTAAATACATATTAAACTTTGTAGGAGAACTGAGCTATGGTGAAGGACTGAACAGGCAGAGTGAATCCGGGGGCTGCTATAACTGAGTGTTTTAAATGTCAAATCAATTATTAACCTTTTGTCTTTGGCTTCTGTTTGTAAACACATCTTTGTCTGTTTTACCTTATGTGTGGTGTTGTGGCAACAGTTGCTGATTTATGATGCATATGAATGTCTCTTATTACAGTTACATTAAGCCGTGAATGAGGGATCTGCTGTGTGGTTCATAAGGCACCCTTCTCGTTCCAGTGCATGAATGAACCCCGCAGTCTGGCATACAAACCCAACCGTGCCAGTGCCGACTACGGTGACGCATAATTGGCAGGACCGTCAGCCAGAGTTTAAAAGCCTATTACATCCTCTACACAGGCACAATGAAGCAAGGAGCAATGCAATGGGCACAAAATGTGCCATTCAAACTTCGTCAACATAAGCATGTGCCGCAGTTCCAGGAATTTCTGCTGGGGCCACTAAGTGTAAACCGGACGTAAAATACTTTTCAACAAACAACTACAAATGGAGAATGAATCCTTTTTCCACTCCATGGTTACTCACTCCAACCAGATTAGCCCAGGCTGGCACTTTATGGATTGGCAGTATATAACCTCAGATAGAGCTGAGGTTAATGTGTATATGGTGTAAAAGCAAAGAGCTTGCGTATGTCCTGATTCTGAGCTGGCATTTACTTTCCGTGGGTAAAATGTGTACTGTAACAAGCCTTAGTTAGGGTCCAGACAGCAGGGTTCCTTGTCTCATCATTCTCCAGCAACCAGCATTCTCCATTCTCCAGGTTGATCAGAGGCCTGAAAGTCAACCTGTTAAGCTGCACATGAAATGTCCTCACCGGTCTCATCTTTGTGCAAGCCAGTCTTGTGAGCTGCCTTGTGATAAGAAGTGGTGCTTGACATTTTATGCTTCAGGGGAAAGCACATGCTGGTCTGCACTCTCTCAAATCGATCGGGGTGAGGGTCAACAAAATATAAAATTTTAAGCAACTGACTATTGTGCAAACAAGTATATATCACTTTATATTAATGTTATGTCTTACTGTTAGAAAGTTGCCAATCACTCTAAAAGCAAATGCAGTGTGTATTGATGATAGAAATTCCATTATCAGAATGAACATAACCAAGCTTGAAGAGTATACTCCAAGTTTGATTTAAGTGATGTATTATTCTGTAGTTCAATGAACTGACTGCTTTTCTGTCATGTTCATTAATGTATATTGTGTAACTCAATGTCTATCGATGGCTATGTTTTCTGCAGTATTTTATCTCTTGATCCATTTGTCAGATTATATTTATTTTAATTCCAATGAAAAATTAGAGAGACTTTGTAAAGGAAGAAGCAGTGCATTAGGCTTCTGAGAGGCATGCTCAACGAAAGCAGTCATTTTCAGTGCAGTGTGATGTATCCTATGCTTTAGAATGGCACTTTTGTCAGTCTGGTGCCTGCAGTCTTCTCTTGGCAGTAAGTAGTATCGGTAAGGAGTAAGCCCTTTGGCACAATGATTACTCTGCTTAACCAATAGACTGAAGAGTAAAATAAATGGTGGCTGGATTTTTAGAGGATGTTCTTCTGAAGGTTATTGCAGTCACATTAAGTCAAGTATGAAATATGAAAAACAAGTGCATTTTCAAAAAAGTGAGTAAAACCCTAGAAAACGACTTTCTCTCAGACATTCTGATAAATCCTACTTAAAATGTTTTGCAGTACTTTGACTCATTTATTTATATTTTGATCTCATTTTGATTGTTAAAACAAACTTTATTTGTTCTCTTGATTTGAACACATTGCTTTAAAAAGTGACATGCCACAGCATGAATCCCATAGTGGAAAGTAGGCTACATTTACAGAAATATTAAGACTGAAAAGAATTATCACACTACATGCATTAATATTTGATAATTGCGGAACCAATTTAATCTCCTTCCTTAATTAAACTTTTGACACCTTGTTAATGGCCAATCTGTAAAAATATTTAAAGCACCCCATAACCCCTTCATCATCTCCATGGAATAATTTAAGAGCATTTTGACGATACTTTTTAGGCTTGGGAATCATATTAATTTCTTCGTACTTTGGAGCTGTACAACTTCTGCCCTTTAAGAGTGCATGTGGGCATTTTTATAAAGATCTGTAAAGAAATATAATTTAAATTCCCTTGTCTTCAATAAAATAAAATAAAAGATATAATGGGATAGAACTGGATATATCCAAGTGCAAATTACCGGTCAATAAATTATTACTCATGTACATTAATATGAAAGAGCAAGGAAAGATATGCATATGGAACAGTCAGATTAATGATCCCCTTCATATCTGCTCCTTCAGGCTCTTCCACAGGGAGCCATGGTCACAGGGCAACAGGTAGATTAAAGTCAGATCCAAAGGCCAATTGAGCACTAACATGAAAGAGCTACTGTGTTTGTTTTACGCCTCACTGTGACTCTCCCTGTTAAATGATTCCTTTTCATACCTTAGTTGCCTCTGTGCATCTTTCATTCAGCCCACTCTCCCTGCATTTATCTACTAAAGATGTTTGACACAGTGTCCAGAATAGATTGTGGCGGCAGCAGTTTCTCTGGTTCTTTCCGGGCCTCCTTAACAGCTTTCAGAAAATGCAGAGTTCGACGTGGTCTATTCCCCAAGTGGAATCCTTTTAGAGTCCTGGCTGCATTTCAAAATGTCTGACCTGTTCTTAATCAAGACATCTTGTTTCACATCTTTTTTTCCTCCTTCCTGAGCCTAGACGGCACTCGGTTCCCTAATGGTTGCACTGCAAGCTTACACTTGATCAAAAAACCTCAAGAAGAAGGTAGTGAATTTCAAACATAAGATGAAAGATTATATCCTTAAATGACTAAATTGAGCTTTACACATGTACAGTAAATGAAATTTAAAATGTATGCCTTGACAAGTATAGCAAAATGTAATTTTTTTCAAATGACTTGTAACTCTGCTTTCCAGGATTAAAGATGTCAAATCACATTTAACATTGTGTTAGGGTCAAATTTGACCCGTTTTCAAGTTGAGATTTTATTTATTGCATATCTTGTTTTTTTTTTCATTGGAACAAGGCTTCATGATATCCTCAAAAACAGCTATATAAACACAACAAAACTAACTGTCACCATTTTAGTAAATTCTGAAGGTCTCTTAAAAGAAAAGTTACATCTGTGGTGTTATGGGTAACAGATATGACCTGGCAGAGAATATTGGCTGTTGATAGTATGGCATGCATCATTGAAAAGTTGTGAGTAGCTCTGTGGATAATATTTGGGTCAAACAAGATTCATCTTTGACTCTAGACACGCCACCCCTCCCCACACAGTAACAATTATTTTCTCGCAGTCCCTTTGGCACCCCTCGCTCTCACTCTCACTTTCACTCTACATATCTCCCACACACACTCACTCTCACTCTACATATCTCCCACACACACTCACTCTCACTCTACATATCTCCCACACACACTCACTCTCACTCTACATATCTCCCACACACACTCACTCTCACTCTACATATCTCCCACACACACTCACTCTCACTCTACATATCTCCCACACACACTCAAAGAAAATACCCCTTGCTCTGTCATCACAACTCCTCCCCTTCATAATATTATGTCTACATACACAGGACCTTTTTTTTCTCGCAGACAAGCACAGTGTCATCTAGTGGGGGCCTGGCATGAACAACATTGGTATCTATAAATAAGGCTTGTTTGAGTTCTTGTCAGTTTCATTCTGCAGCAGCATCTGTCTATTTCAACATGAGCAAGAGATTCAATGTCTATGAGGCTATTGATCGTATCTTTAATCATGACAATAATATGGAGGAGAGAGAGCATGTTGAAATTTAGGATGATGTTGACTATGATCCTGAACAAGATGTTGAGTATGATCCTGAACATGATGAAGACACATCTGATGAAGAGGTTGGCCTGAATGAGACAGAAGCTCAACGGGAGGTCTTCATGTCAAAAAATGGCAATATATCATGGTCCTTGCTCCCTTATGAAACCCAAGGGGAGGGCTCTGGTAAATCCCCACATTGAAAAAGGACAGTGGCTTCCCCAAACCCCTGCCTCTGCCAATTTCATGAGAGAGCTTCATGCTACACCTGGATGCCAGGGGGAAACACACACACACACACACACACACACACACACACCACCTTGTTCCTGTTCAATGTTCAATTTGAATATTGACCTTTTTTCTAACATAGATCTATACGGGTCACTATGGTTAATAATATGAAGTTCTAAAAAACCCACAAGCAATTTATTATAGAAAGTGTGTTCTACTATTAGTCTATTATAGTCAGATAACATAATTACCCGTTGTCTTCACTATATGAAATATAATGAGTGAATTTAAACCTTTTTTTTTTAACTGAAAACAAGTGGTATATTTTAAGATAAATGGTTGTATGGTTATGAATGCATAATAAGTTAGTTATGAGGTAAAAAACAATATTGGATAATAATCATTAGTGTTTTGGGCTGAGATAAATCATGGGTCAAATTTGACCCGCTAACAAAAAAGGTGTGGGCAACAAATTTGGAAGGTTAATAGTAATAGCAGTTGCTATAAAATATGTATTTGTGTACATGTGTATGTATATACTACATATTACGTACAGTCATGGACAAAAGTATTGGCACCCCTGTAATTCTGTCAGATAATGCTCAGTTTCTCCCAGAAAATTGTTGCATTTACAAATGTTTTGGTTTTAATATCTTTATTTGTTTGGCTTGCAATGAAAAAACACAAAAAAGAATTGACAAAAATCCAAATCAGATATAATTTTACACCTAAATCAAAAAAGGGCCGGACAAAAGTATTGGCACCCTCAACTTAATATTTGGTAGCACAGCTTTTAGAAAAAAGAACTGAAAACAATCGCTTCCTGTAACCATCAATGAGTCTTTTGCCAACTGCTCCAGGTCACTCAGATTTGAAGGGTGCCTTCTCCAAACTGCTTTTTTGAGATCTCTCCACAGATGTTCTATGGGATTCAGCTCTGTACTCATTGCTGGGCACTTCAGAACTCTCCAGTGCTTTCCCTCAAACCATTTCTGAGTGCTTTGAAGTGTGCTTTGGGTCTTTTGAGAGAACGTCTTGTGGACAGATGAGACTAAAGTAGAGCTTTTTGGTAAAGGATATCAACGCAATGTTTACAGAAAACAAACTGAGGCCTTTAAAGAAAAGAACACAGTCCCTACAGTCAAATATGGTGGAGGTTCCAGGATGTTTTGCGTTTGCTTTGCTGCCTCTGGCACTGGACTCCTTCACTGTGTGCATGGCATCATGAAATCTGAAGACTACCAAAGAATTTTGGAGCACAGGTGTAGGAAAATCATTGATGGTTACAGGAAGCGATTGTTTTCAGTTCTTTTTTCGAAAGGCTGTGCTACCAAATATTAAGTTGAGGGTGCCAATACTTTTGTCCGGCCCTTTTTTGATTTAGGTGTAAAATTATATCTGATTTGGATTTTTGTCTATTCTTTTTTGTGTTTTTTCATTGCAAGCCAAACAAATAAAGATGTTAAAACCAAAACATTTGTAATTGCAAAAATTTTCTGGGAGAAACTGAACATTATCTGACAGAATTGCAGGGATGCCAATACTTTTGTCCATGACTGTATGTATGTTATAGCAGTATAAATGAGATCTGATTATTGTTAGTGAAAGTTCAGCTCAAGATTACCACTTTGTAAGAACCTGACAATAAAATTGCAACTGTCAGTGATGCCATTCCTGTTTATCAAAGAGATGAAATACTGAGAGCAAGCTACTTAGCTAATTACTACTTCATGTCATTCTTAGTTCTCATAAATAGCCCCCCAGACCTGCCTTTAGCACTCTCAGCCAAGTTCATTAAAATCAGTGAATCATAGTTCACCTTCCAGTCAGGTACAGTTTAGCAACTTTACAATGGCTGGAAGGTATACATTTCAATGACAATTCATCACCCCTGGTCCACCCAATCACAATCACTAAGCTGTGCATCTCATAAATCACGAATGCAAAGCTTGTTAGCTCCGTCGCTATAAGGAACAAGGCTGCTGTGGCAGCTTAGCAGTCATGATACAGGCAATTATTCCAGTACAGCGTGTAAAGTGCATGGGAAAAACATGGCTAAAGTGCACGTTATTATTGATTTGCCTGGGCCCGTAATCAGGTCGCTTCACATGCCTAACATTTTTTACTGATTATCCCCTTATACCGCTGGATATTTAGTCAAGCGATTCAGGTTAAGTACCTTGCTCAAGGGTACAAAGACTGTGCCCTGCTTGGGAATCAAGCTTGCGACTGCCTATGTTACAAGTCAAGCTCTTAAATTATTTGAGTATTGCTGGTATGCAATTAAACCCCAGGCTTGAACCTGGCTATATCTTTGAAACTATATTAATGTAAAATAGCAGGAAAAAACATGAAATAGCAATTTTCGATTAGGATATTGATTTATTTTGCCTCACTTTGTTGGATTCCTAATGCCACGAAAACCACTCTGTGTAATCCAATAGATTCAGTCCTGGAAGAGAGGTTGACAGCCAAAGCCTGCAGCTTTGGACACATGTTGTAGAGTTTCAGTCTATTAGGGGCATTTAATTATTTATCACACACAGAAAAATTCTTTATATGCAGAGACAAATAAATATTAACAATGAGAGAGTACTATAATATCTGACTCTGCATTTTAAAAGTGAGCAGAAGGTAGACTGTGAATCAATTTTTATTTAAAAAGCTTTGATCATTTCACCAAAGAATAGAACTGATTCCTTTTTTCTCAAAATTATGATGCAACAAATGTAGTTAAAATAAGTAAGCATTATTCTTATAAATAAAACATTTCTTTCTTTCTTTCTTCCCAGCCTGATTTTTATTTTATTCTTGATTTCTATTGTCTGTGTAGATGGAAGACAAAAACGTTGATTAGAACCTGGTCTGAATTTGACAATTATTACGTTCTTTAATTTTGTTCACCAAGTCAAATTCCTATTTCGAATTTATAGTTTTTGCACTGTGGGCCTGTCTCAAGGCTACAATGTTCTAAATCACTTTGAAAGAATGAATGAACACACACTCTTTTCTTCAAAGTATGTGCTGGAAACCACTGCTTATTTTCACTCCGCAGTCCACCAGCTGACCTGTGTAGCTATTTTATTGGAGGAGGGCACTTCTGGTGAATTTGGAGCAGGCAGACCACAGGTACCTGATTGACCAAAGTGTCATGCATGATGCAGCAGGGACAAGCCAGCCTAATGTATTCTAACTCTCAGGACCATGTTATGGCCAATTATACATTTTTCTGTGGCATTGTCGGTGAATGAAACGGTATGGCCTTGATATGACTGTCACTGGATTAGTGTGATATACCACTCTGTAACATGTACTTATTGTTTAGGTATTAGTCTGGGATGAAGAAAAAAAAAACGTGTGATATAACAGAGCACACAGTTTTAACATTACTCCAATGCTGCTGGAGTGATCTTATGCATGTATCTTGGATTGCTTCCTAGTTTATTTTCTAGGTTGGTTCTTTTTGTTTTACTCATTGCAACCTCATCATTCCTCAACAAGCTTTAAAGTCAAGACAACATCCAATGCTGTCATTCTTGTGAATAATTAATACTGCAAACCGAGCTGGTTAGGGCACCTCTTCTGATGAGGAGAATGTGCTTGTCTCATTCAATTTGTTGGGTAGCTTCCTCAATGTGACTTGGTCATGAAGCCACATTTGGCTTGTGAATTACAGCTACTAATAGATACACTGTATGTTATGCACATCTCTCTCTGACTTCAGAACTCTGACTTCAGAGTTCTTTCTCCATACCTGCTTGGAGTTGCCGAAAGAGTAAAATTAGTCTGATCAGACCAGAGTCATTTAAATACTGTTTGGTAAATTCCAAGTGAGCTGTCATATGCTATATCATAGCCTTTTACTCAAGAGAGGCTTCCGTCTAGCCACTCCACCATAAAGGCCTGATTGATGGAGTGCTGATAAGATGGTCGTCCTTCCGGCGGGTTCACTCCTAGACACCAAAGGTTTAGAAAGCTTCAGTTGTATACAGTGGTTTCCTGTTTTCATTTGATATTTTGCCTCAAGGGCAAGATTTCCCACGAGCTGGGAAAAAATACTTGCAAGGTTTCCGACAGTAGTGGGCAGCCACTAAGCAAGATTACCCATAATCCTTTGGTTGTTTTTTTGCACAAGCACCACCAGGTGGCAAACATGAGCACTCTACTCCAGAGCAGTCGTAAGGCCATGTCCCATGGTGCCAGTGGTTCTGCTAGAAAAAATTTAGGAGGAAAACCCTATTGAGGTTTGGAGAACCTTTTGTATATGGTGGTAACAAATGTACAAATCATTTACTTCAGAGTCTTATTGAACCTTTCCACCAATGACCTGCCATCAAATTGTTGTGTACCACCTGAAAAGCCATTTTCCAGTGGCTTTTTAGCACTAAAGGTGCGTGCTGTCCTCCCCTGTATGTGGGTCTTGACTTATATCATTTGTTGTTAATTATACAAAAGTAGGGGTATGACACTGCGCTCTGCTGGTTGAGTAGCCTCCCATCTTAATCACTTGGTCAGCTACCCAGCTTAGTGCCTCAATGCCAGCAACCCTGCCCTGGCATTCCTGCCGCACTCGTATGACCTGAGAATGGGGACGAAGCTGAATTAATATTCAGGGGTTTAGGGGTCTGGTGGGACAGGGAGAGACTTTAGAAAAGTGGGGGCCTGGAATTGGGGTAGGGTTAAAATGGGCCTGGGATGGGGCAGGGGCAGGGGAGTGGACAGGGAGCTTGGGCCCACTCTGGGAGAGGTGATTCTCCGCTAGTTTTATGGCCGCACACACAATTGGTTGGTTGGTGCTTCAGCTCCACCAGCTCCACGATTTCCTTGGGGTTGTGGGTCTCGGGCTGTAGCCAGTGCCGGCAGGAGTTGCTGTACGTCCAGGAGTCCAGGAGTTGCTGTACGTAGGCGAAGGGCTGACCCTCTGCCACAAAAGTACCCTCACTCTCTTAAGGTGGCCCTCCGGCTTCAGCTCCAGGGTGGCGTAGTCGGCCAAGGCCCAGCCAGTATGTTCCGGGCCGCCAGGTGCGCCTTCCCTGAAAGCAATGGTAGGAGGCACAACGCCCATTCCTCCACCAGCCAGTTGCATGCCCCGTCCGTCCACTCAAACAGTTTGATGAACGCCTCTAGGTCGTCTTCTGGCCCCATCTTCTGTAGCCTGATGTGGGCCAGGGGAGGGGTAAGGGTGCGGCCCACTGTTCTTCCCCTCAGCAGCTCCATTAGTACAGCTCGATCCACAGCCTGCGATGCGGTGATAGCCTATAGTCCAACACAATGTCTTCTTCCCGTAACACTCTCCAGGAGCGGGGACATACAAACTTAACAAGAAAGGAAAATAAGAAAAGCTCTTCCTGACCGCTTTTCAGCGTCAGCTGCAGTTTTACGCAATCAGCACTGACAAACTCCGCTCTTTTGAATCTGGCTCCTCAGTTCCCCGGCCTCAGATGCCTACTGCGGGAAAGAGCACACATTTAGACTAATTCCTCATGCAGCCCAGGTGTGTGTCTACATAACCAGTTGATGTGGTCCTCGGATTGCCCTGCCTCCTTCCCGCCAACCAAGCCCAATGTTAATGTAAACTCTGACTAAATATATAGACCTACAGTTGTGTTCATAAGTTTACATACCCTGGCAGATTTTGTGATTTTCTTTTTGGCCATTTTTCAGAGAATATAAATGATAATACAAAAACTTTTCTTTCACTCATGGTTAGTGGTTGGGTGAAGCCATTTATTATCAAACAATTGTGTTTGCTCTTTTTAAATCATAATGACAACAGAAACTATCCAAATGACCCTGATCAAAAGTTTACATACCTGGCCTGATAACATACACACAAGTTGACACACACAGGTTTAAATGGCTATTAAAGGTAACCAACCTCACCTGTGATCTGTTTGCTTGTAATCAATGTGTGTGTATAAAAAGTCAGTGAGTTTCTGGGCTCCTGACAGACCTCTGCATGTTTCATCCTGTGCTGCACTGACGTTGCTGGATTCCGAGCCATGGGGAAAGCAAAAGAATTATCAAAGGATCTGCGGGAGAAGGTAGTTGAACTATATAAAACAGGAAAAGGATATAGATATCCAAGGAATTGAGAATGCCAATCAGCAGTGTTCAAACTCTAATTAAGAAGTGGAAAATGAGGGATTCTGTTGAAACCAAGCCACGGTCAGGTAGACCAACAAAAATTTCAGCCACAACTGGCAGGAAAATTGTTCGGGATGCAAAGAAAAACCCACAAATAACTTCAGCTGACATACAGGACTCTCTGAAAAAAAGTGGTGTGGCTGTTTCAAGATGCACAATAAGGAGGCACTTGAAGAAAAATGGGCTGCATGGTCGAGTCGCCAGAAGAAAGCCATTACTACGCGGAGGTGGATCGCTGATGTTTTGGGGATGTGTGAGCTACAAAGGCACAGGGAACATGGTCAAAATTGATGGCAAGATGAATGCAGCATGTTATCAGAAAATACTGGAGGACAATTTGCACTCATCAGCCTGGAAGCTTCGCATGGGTTGTACTTGGACGTTCCAACATGACAATGATCCAAAACACAAGGCCAAGTCGACCTGTCATTGGCTACAGCAGAAAAAAGTGAAGGTTCTGGAGTAGCCATCTCAGTCTCCTGACCTCAATATCATTGAGCCACTTTGGGGAGATCTCAAACGTGCAGTTCATGCAAGACAGCCCAAGAATTTACAGGAACTGGAAGCTTTCTGCCAAGAAGAATGGGCAGCTTTACCATCTGAGAAAATAAAGTGCCTCATCCACAACTACCACAAAAGAAGCTGTCATTGATGTTAAAGGGGGCAATACACGGTATTAAGAACTAGGGTATATAAACTTTTGATCAGGGTCATTTGGATAGTTTCTGTTGTCATTATGGTTTAAAAAGTGCAAGCACAATTGTTTGATAATAAATGGCTTCACCCAACCACTAACCATGAGTGAAAGAAAAGTTTTTGTATTATCGCTCATATTCTCTGAAAAATGGCAAAAAAATCACAAAATCTGTAAACTTATGAGCACAACTGTATATGCCTATATTCTGGGTCAATTTTTGTTTGTCCCTTCATCATTCTGTAACGATGCTTTTTTTATATCAAAGAGAGTATCAACAATGTGTTCTCACTACTCACCTCTGATGCCTGTAAATGCATTACTATTATTCTTAGGAGTGGTGTGGAAAAAGGGTGGGGGGAGTTTACGGAGTGCATATGAAGTCATGAGACAATTTGTAGAAAAAAAAAAAAAGCAATGATTTAATTGACAGAATAAAGGGTAAAACCATATCACCACATACAGCACAAAAGCCACTTGTGAAATGGCAAAGTTATTGTTGGGGACAATTGTAACACATTTCATCTTACCCAATTACACAAAGGTATGCGATTAAACACCAAAATGTCTCTTCAGAGAGCATACACTTGTCTGCAATAAGTCACAGTATGCTTAAGGTTATCACAAACGATGTGTGTACAATTCAGCTGAACAAACATTGTCATTACAATTTTAATTTATGAGCAAGACATTTGTAGCAGTTGTGGTACAGTTGTAACAACGAAAAAAAAATGCTGAAATCATTCATATCTGCATTATTTTCCAGGACAAAAAGCACTTGGTTCAAATGAGCATATGCATGGATGTTTAGTCCACCAACCAATGAGGAATGCTATTTATTTTTAGTTAGCGATTAGATGAGTTGTGAAACATAAACACAATTTACTTTACACAATTACAATATCCCAATATTAGAGTACATTAAAAACTGTACCCAGTTCACGCTCCCAACTCTCCTTTATTATTGACAGTGAATAGTTATCAATCTGGGAGGTGATTGCATATATTTGGATATGGTTCCAAGGGCTACAGGTTACAATCCAGAATTAAATCAAGTGAAGTCTTGGGTGGTATGGAGGGAAATTGGATAAAATGACTACTTACAAAATGTTTAACCTGTAAATACCAAAATAAATGGGATTTGGGTAATGCAAACTCACTTTTTACTTCATCAAATGACATGAGAATGCCATTCTTATAAAGAGTACTGGTATCCAAAATACGCTTTTTGTACCACTGTTTACATGTTATCTGTAAGGGAAGCATGGAATAAGTGATTATTGGCTACAATAATCAAATATAGACAAGGAGGCAATATCAAAGCACTTTCTGAACTATGGTATATGCCAAGGGTCGGCAACCCTGGTCCTGGAGAGCCGCAGGGTGTGCTGGCTTTCCTCCACCTTAAAATAAGCAACCGATTCAGACCCAAGAAACCAGGTGAGGTGAGTTAACTGTGTAATCAACGGCTTTCATTGATCAATTAATGCCAAGTAACAACGAAAGCCAGCACACCCTGTGGCTCTCAAGGACCTGGGTTGCTGACCCCTGGTATATGCAAAGGAAGAGAGGAGCACAGAAGGGCACAAGGATGTAGAGGCAAAAAAAAAAGAAAAGCCTTTTTTAAAAGAAATCTATAATTTTAATCTACATCATAATAAAGTGTGTGAAAGGTGAAGGGGTCTGAATATTTTCTGAAGTCCCTGTAATGACTCTTCTGTTATGCAGAACTGGAAATATATTTGGTTGTTGCATAGTAACCAAAACACTTGTTATCCACTTCTCACTTCATACTTAACACACCACTTAATTTCCATGTGTACGTTGAATATTCTAATAAGTTAACCACATATTTAATTTGGGATTTCATTCACTCTTTCTTTTACTCATCAGGAGTTTGCCCAGGGGAGGAAAGGGGTGGGAATATGTTTATATGTACTACCATTTTTTACAACAAACCGGTGTCAACCACTGGCAGATGGGTTCCCCCGCTGAGTCAGGTTCTGCTAAAGGTTTCTTCCTGTTAGCCAGGGACCTTCAGGATGGTAGATCTCGAGGAACAGGGCTGGTGTCCTAGGTGTACTCTTGGGGACTGGTTCTCTGTAAAGCTGCTTTGTGGCAAAGCTCCAATGTTAAAAGCGCTATACAAATAAAAAATGATTGATTGATTGATTGATTGATTGATTGATTGATTGATTTCATCTGCTTGTTTGCTTGTCTTTGTTCATGTTGGGTTGGATGGGGGACCAAAGCGAAGTATCTGGAATTAAGAGTTGAGGGTTGAGTACAGACAGGATTGCTGAAAATTAATTACCATAGGTAATTCATTGTCTTTATAGTCAGACATTAACAGATACTTAAACTATATCTAAATACACTTCCCTGGCTGCCAAACTAATACTTTTCCAATATAATATAATACAAGTCTCACATGGATAACAATGGGATAAACTACTGTAATTGAACTTCTGGAAGTATTTGAAATTCCATTATACAATTCATTCATTTATTCATTCATTATCCTAACCCGCTTATCCTGAACTGGGTCGCCGGGGGGCTGGAACCTATCCCAGCATACATTGGGCGAAAGGCAGGTATACACCCTGGACAGGTCGCCAGTCGCGATTCACTCACACACTCATACACTCATACCTACGGGCAATTTAGACTCTCCAATCAGCCTAACCTGCATGTCTATGGACTGTGGGAGGAAACCGGAGTACCCAGAGGAAACTCACGCAAACACGGGGAGAACATGCAAACTCCGCACAGAGGGGGGCGACGGGAATTCGAACCCAGGACCTCCTTGCTGTGAGGCGGCAGTGCTACCCACTGCACCATTCGTGCCGCCCCATTATACAATGAAATAACAAATATTTCACATATCTTGTTACAAATAATATCAATACAATTATTTTATTTGTTCATGTATTTTCTTATATGACGAAGGCTGAGGCAGAAACATTCATTTATTTTGTATCAGAACAATTAAATAATGAAATAGAGTTTAGTCTACCCTATTTTTTGACTCCGTAAATAATGGAAATCTTAATGGCTGTGAAATATTTGAAAAGATAATTTGACCCAGGTCTGATGGAGACTAATGGCATTCAAGTATCATTCAGAAATGACAGAAAATGAACAGGCACATTTTTGACTCCATCTGCCGGTGCAGAGAAAGACAGGAGAGGCAGTCATCAAACTTCAGGTACAGATCCTTATAAGTATGTATAAGACCCCCCTTACTAGTTAGACATACAGGGCGGCCTGTACGTCGCTCTGGATAAGAGCGTCCGCCAAATGCCAATAATGTAATGTAATGTAATGTAATCTTACAAGAAGGGAGTCTTAGTTGACATATCTGCTGTGTCTTGTGACAGTCAACACGAGCCAACTTTGTAAAACACAGCACAGAAAGACTAAATGTTATCCAGTGGGATTTAGAGCATGAAATTTCATGAGCAACATTTTTTAAATATTTTTAGAAATATTTCATTTTTTTTACTGATTTGATGATGTTGTGTTTCACCATGGCTAATCATTAAAAAAAAATTTGGACCAAATAATTCATTTCAGATTATTCTGAATTATACATGAGGAATTCCATTAACCTATATTGCAGGTTTAGGTACTGTACATGCTTGAAGGAATTCCTCCCAATGTTTAGGCTAGTTAACCCCTTAGGTATGGGCCGGTGCGGGTTTTTGTGCATTAATTCATTTATTAACGGTACAATTTTCAATTACTATGATAACAAGATATACTGTTTTAAAGCATTAAACCTCATGGTTTTATTTGTATCTACTTTAAGATGCCATTGCTTTAGCGAAAACAGTTCCTTATCATCATTGTTGTTGCATAGTTCTACAAATGTACTTGTACATAGGAATGCTATTAATCTACGTTTTGTATAGGCTCTCTGGAACAAGAAGAGCCAACAAGAGGGCAAAAGGGAACAATGCCCCTTCAGTTTGTATCCATATTCTGTCACATAATTTGCCCCCTCCGTCATGCTCACCCGATTTGTTGTGTCTGAGTGCTTCATTCACACAACTCTATTGCACGCATCAAAGGTAGATTAAGCTGTACACATTTTACCAGCTGAAAAATCTAATTGTGATTGGCCTTCCCAATAGAAGGACGAGTTCAATTAGACCGTTTAGGTTTATTTTCAAAGTTATGCATTTGTTTCACTGAGCAGCTGAATCGGATATCGAGTTAACTGTTTAGCTAGCGAGCTGATGATGGATATTAGAAAGTGGCTTTGCCAGGGCACAACCACAACGGCAGCATCTAATCAAACCAACGGGGGGTGGGAGAAGCCAGCCAAGGTCGCTGAGCCGATGCTGTATGCGGCCGAGGCCGTCGACATACAGAGAGACAGATGAAAAGGGGCCTGTAGCCACCGAGACCAAGCCCAGCTGCTGCACCGCCAGCATTGGACATGCCCCTATGCCTCCGTTAGTGCCTCATGACCTCGGTGATGAGGAGCCACACAGGTTTGTCTGAAGAATTGTGGGAGAAAACGTTCCTTTTGTAGTGCGTGGCTGGAACATTCCTTCACAGCAGATGCAGCTTTCTGTTATCCTTATTGAAAATTCAACTCCAAATTTAGCTCCAAGGCTAACGCGGATAAGGCATTCACCCAAACTGGATATAATAACTGGCAACATGCTATTGATAGCAACAAGGGACTGGGGAGGCATGCATCAAGCAAACAACATTTTAAAAGCATGGTACTTTGTATGGTACCCAAATGAGAAGCATTTAAGCTATTTCCAAAAACAATACAGCATTTTTCTGCTTGCATAATGAAAACCTAGCATTTTCAATACGCACGCTGAGACGGTTATGCTTCAGAAAAATGTTCTTGAAAAAAAGCTTGATGTTTTACAATCTTCTCAACCTGTTGCTATCTGAGGAGATCACACTGCTATAGTGATACACTACTAACGACATAGTCTCCTCCAAAAGTATTGGAATAGGAAGGTCAATTCCTTTGTTTTTGATAGACACTGAAGACAATTGAATTTGAGGTCAAAAGATGTAAATGAGAAGACCAAACCGAATTTCAGCTTTTATTTCCTTTATATAACAATATATAATATATTTAGTGCCCAATAAACAACATATTTATGATACAACTCATTTTTGTCCAAAAAAATGTCATTTAAAGATGCATCCACCATCATCCAGATGTCCACCACCAACTAAACGCAAGAGCGTTTTTGGAGGTACAGTACACTGACCACAGCCTCAACTGTATATGCTTGGATTTCGAATTTTCAGTATAGTGTGTGATAATCTGTGAAATAATTCATTGGTTTTATTAAGTCTTCAAAGCAAGATTAATTTTTTCTTTTTTACAGTTACAAAATATTAAAAAATAATAAAAAGGCCCTGTGCCTTGGAATCCTGTCAGTTAGTACTTTGTAACTGCTCTTCGGGCAGTTTGTAAATTCTTCCTGTAACCAGCTAGGAGTCTTTCAATTCTCGCTTTTGGAATTTTTCCCCATTCTTGATAGCACACCTCTAGCTCAGAAATAATATTCGGCCTCCTTGCATGTATGGCATGTTTAAGATCCCTATTTGTCAAAATTAATGATCAAGTATAATTGTCATTAGGTTACTCACCAATAACCATTTGTTTCTCTCAATTTTACAAGTCTGAACATAAATATACTAGCTTGCTAGCTCATTAGTTAACATGAAACAAATTCACTGGCATGTACAGTACTTCATAAGATTACATTTACTGTTTTGCTGTTAATTTGTAATGAAAATCTGGGTAGGTGGCAAGGTTGCAGCAAGGTTATAAGCTTGAAAACTGAGGCTAGACGAGTGCTGATGTGCATATGTACTGAAATGCTCACTTTACACCATATGACTTTTACTTCAACAAAAAGATAATCTTATTGTGGATGACTTGCATAGCTGACAATCTATCCGTTTGCGCTGCTAGGTATATTTACCGAAGCAATTCTGGTTAAACAATGTGCTCAAGGGTATCCTATCAGTGTCCTATCTAGGATTTGAGTCTAGTCCTTCAACACCACACATCAATTCTCTTTTCCCTTGAGATATTTGTACCTTCACACTTTTGTTATTGTGGTATGGCAGGACTAAAAAGTTGTTTTCCTTCAACAAAGCACAATTTTCTTTCTTGAGCTGAGGTTTAAGGAGGGCAAAAGTATTAGTACTACAAACCCAGATGTGTGCTTTCATTGTTCTTCTTTGATGAGATTCAAATCCATCATAAGCTGATACAAATCTGCTCCATTCTTTGCATTACTCAGGAACTGTAATCTCAGCACCTCAGCATTTTTACACTTATTAGGAGGAAGATATAATCCTTGAGAATTCCAAAGAAAATGTAGAATTAACAGATCCCTACCTACATACTTCCATCAGATGGGTATTTATGCAATCCTTTGTGTCATAACTGAATTAAATGGCAGTTTCTTATTTCATTGCAAACCCCAGGCAAAAACATACCGTAACATAAATGTGAGTATGTGCCAAATTGAGGAGGGGGGGAGAACAGGGGTAAGAGTTGCTCAAAGGGATCTTCCAGGCGAACACTGAAACAAGAGGCCAGGCAAAGAAGTTTGGAATCTTAATCCTGGGAATTATCTCCGGCTGTAATCATGCACCAGTTCATTACTCCCCAGCTGAGAGCTGGGTTGGCACACGGACGATCCGGGGTGACTGGAGTTTAATCTAAAGATTACAGTAAAAAAACAATTCCTGTCTCCCATCTGCCCTCAGCCTCCCTGACAGGGAGCCAGAGTTAAACTTGTATTCCAAGAGTCAGTGTGCGAGGCCTTTGTTACGTTTGTCTTAAAATTTAGCCTATAATATACACATGCATTTTTGTTTGGGCAATGTGGAGGGCAAACATTCTATCCATTCATTTTGGGTTTTTACTTAACTCGCAAAACTATTGTGAGTTAAGGATCTAATATAAATAGGATCCAGGCTTTATTGAGACTGTATTGTCTCCATTAAGGTCAATGGCTGACATTGTCTGTGATTCACGGTAAAAATTGCTTCAAGTGCAGTAAAAATGCAATGGACTGGATAGTGAGAGTGATTCCTCCTTTTAATGAGCGCAACCCCCACCGCCACCAGTTATGGATTACATATGATGCTTGGCAACTGATTCCTTGCAGATCACAGATTTAATGGTCATGACCATAAGTGACAGTGGCTCATTTATACAATCTTACTGCTAATGGAACAGCATCTCCTGATGAATAAGGCTGTAAGCCTCCAGTGAGAACAATCAAAAGGCCAGCCTCTCAATTACTCTTCGTTTACTTCGTTTTCAAAATTGTGCCCTTTTGTAAAGTGATATTTGCTATCATGTTTTTAACAGGCACGCACACACACACACACACACACACACACACACACACAAACTGCCATAGCCCCCATTTAAAAAAAAGTCCTTTGTTAAATCCCATTTTGATGCTTTGTGCTAAGTTGGCCCCAAATGCGTACTCAGAGGAGAAGGGCAACCAGAGCATTTTAAGAGTTTGAGTGCTTTTTATCATGTTGCCATGGAAATACCTGGACAATCAACGACATAAAAAGGCTACATAGGGCAAAAATAAATACTATATAAAGAAAAGGCAGAACCTGCCATATACTGAAGCAAAAGTGGGTCACTTTAGCTGGCTAGTCTGCAAGACATCCTGCTGCTCATTAGGGGCCCATTCTCCTCATCTCTCTCCAATGGACATGAGAATTATCACAAAAAGGGATTGATTTAGTTTTTTTTATATTCTCCTGTACATTTTTCATTAAGAATGAATTATCACAAATTTGGTGTTGGCAGCATGGTGGTGCAGTGGAGAGCACCATTGCCTCACAGCAAGTTGGTCCCAGGCTCCAACCATGGCTGTGGAATGGACTGGGCATGTTCTCCCCGTGTTCGTGTGGGTTTCCTCCAGGTACACTAGTTTCATCCCACAGTCCACAGACATGCTGGTTCGGCTAATTGGAGACTCTACATTGCCCACAGGAGGTTTTAGTGTGTGAGTGAATGTGAGTGTGCCCTGCTGTGAATTGGTGACCTGTCCAAGGTGTATTCCTGCCTCTCGCCACATGCATGCTGGTATAAGCTCCAACCCTCCTCCTCCTGCGACCATGACAAGGAATAAACAGGTTAGATAATGGATGGACAGGGTGTTTTAAAAGGGATATTATAGTCCATAAGTAAAGTATTTGGACAGTGACACAATTTTGTTGTTTTGGATCAGCACTCTTCTTAAATTTCATTAATTAATGCAGCTTCAATTTGCAGGTGTCTACATTCATATCAGATGAAGCATGTAGGAATTGCAGCCCTTTACATACATAATCCCCCCATTTTCTGGGACCAAAAGTAATGGGACAATTGACTGCTCAGTTTTCTCTTGGCCAGCTGTGTGTTCTTGCATAATAATTTCAGCTAATAGAGTTGGCTGTGTCAAAATAAACTGTTTGATACACTGTTAAGCTGTAATGGTCAGTGTTTGTAATAACTGAAATAGGTGAGTGCTACATGTGATGGTGTTAAATCCAACAGCTCTGCTGCTGCCTCTGTCAAACCATATGCATTAATTAATTTCACAGATAAATAGTTTTCCTTGCTCTGTCTACTAGCGATGTCACCAAAAGATTCAATCAGCAATTTTATTCTAATAAAAACATTTATCCAACAAAGGACACAGCATTTTTCAACATCCAACATGCGTGATCAGTATGACCAATAAATCTGTCACAGACTCTATGTAGAGAAATACATTACTCTTAACCACAACCCAGCAATGTCCAGTAGCCAAGGTATGCGGTTATTGCTTGAGAGAATTCAAGGGCCAGAACAATATCTCACAGGACCACACTTATTTTATATCCTGTCACACGGACAAAAACATACACAAATCCATGCACTTGCCAGTTTCCCTCTGAGACCCCATGGACAAGGCATTCAGAATGTGTAATAAATGTTTGAAATTGTGTTTTCCTTAAAGGTCTGGAACGCAACTCAAATTTCAAACTGTGGCAAGACCTTTAATCGCACAACCCAAAACAAGACAGCAAAGCATGAATATTAAATCCAGTAAAGTTCAGTCGAAGGCTTTTCCATATTTAATAAGCTGTAAACATTACAGTTTGAGGGGAATCATGAATTGGTCAGTGCAAACTCTAACTGAAAGCGATGTGCTCTCTTGAAAACTGGAGCTGAATTTATTGTATTTTCAAAAATAATCTTTCACTTCTATGAGGTTTACTGAAGCATTAATGCTCTGTCTCATGTTTCAGATTTGTTCTGGACCTATATAAAAGAGTCACTTTAGAGCTTAAGGGGGGGAAAAAAAAACATGCGGCAAAATGAGAATTAAATGAAGCATTTTCCTCAACTCAACTGTTTTTAACATGCGTCTGATGTAGAAGCCATACATAATCCTCCAAATCTCTTGAGCTCATACAGTTTAAATGGTTGGACTTAAACCACCAGCCTGTTGCTAAGTGATTCCATTTCAAATATAAAAGTAGACAGCTGGTTTGACCCCTGCTGTGTGTTACCATCACTGCAGCACATGCATTTTTCAGTCATGAATATACAGGTGTATACATGGATATATCTAAAAAAAAATTATATCGTGGAAAATGTAATAATTCCATAATTGAATTCAAAAATTTAAACTATCACATATTCTAGATTCATTACACAAAGTTAAATATTTCAAGCCTTTTTTTGTTTTAACCTTGATGATTATGGCAAAAATCCAGTATCTCAAAATATTAAAATATTACATAAGACCAATCAAAAAAAGGATTTATAATACAGAAATGTCAACCTTGCACTCAATACTTGGTTGGGCAATCATGGGGAAGACTGCTGACTTGACAGTTGTCCAGAAGACACTCATTGACACCCTCTACAAGGAGGGTAAGCCATAGAAGGTCAATGAGTGGACTGAGGCTGGAGTCAGTGCATCAAGAGCAACCATGCACAGACATGTCCGAGAAATGTGTTACATTCCTAGTGTCAAGCCACTCCTGAACCAGAGACAACGTCAGAAGCATCTTACCTGGGCTAAGGAGAAAAAGAACTGGACCGTTGCTCAGTGGTCCAAAGTCCTCTTTTGAGATTAAAGTAAATTCAAGGAATCCAAGTCGCTTGAAGTCCAGTGTGAAGTCTCGACAGTCAGTGATGACTTGGGGTGCCATGTCATCTGCTGGTGTTGGTCCACTGTGTTTTATCAAGTCCAGAGTCAACGCAGCCGTCTACCAGGAGATTTCAGAGCATTTCATGCTTCTGTCTACTGACAAGCTTTATGGAGATCCTGATTTCCTTTTCCAGCAGGATTTGGCACTTGACCTACAGTGCCAAAACTACTAGTAACTGGTTTGCTGACCATGGTATTACTCTGCTTGATTGGCCAGCTAACTCACGTGACCTGAAGATTTTCTATGGAAGAGGAAGATGAGAGACACCAGACCCCACAGGCTTTGATGCAGTAATTCATGCAAAAGGAGCCTAAATGAACATACTTTTCAGAAGGTCAACATTATGTATTATAAATCCTTTTTTTTTTTATTGGTCTTATGTAATATTCTAATATTTTGAGATACTGGATTTTTGATTTTCATGAGCTGAAAGCCATAATCATCAAGATTAAAACAAAAAAGGCTTGAAATATTTCACTTTAGGTGTAAAGAATCTAGAATATATGAAAGTTTAACTTTTTGAATTAAATTATGGAAAAAATGAACTTTTCCACAATATTCTAATTTTTTGAGATGCACCTGTACAGTGGGGTCCAAAAGTCAGAGAACACTTGTGAAAATGCTTATATTTTGCATTCTTTTCTAATTTATTAATTTCATTACTACTTATATTATCAGCATAACAATTTAACTGAAAAGTTGAACACATTACATTACATTACATTATTGGCATTTGGCAGACACTCTTATCCAGAGCGACGTACAACAAACATTAATTTCAGAATTTCTTAGTATTTTGTATGTCCACCTTTTGCTTTACTGGCAATGTGCACTCAAGCTGACTCCACAAATTTGTGCAAAACCTGATAATTCATGTTATCCCAGCATTATTTGACAATGTTCTAAAGAGCATCTGATGTGACTGAATGCTTGGCTTTTGTCAGTCTTCAAGTGCCCCCATGAATGTTCATTGGGTTTTTTTTTCCCCACTGCTCAATGTTTTTCCTCTCCAAAACTTGAAGAAGGCCTATTCACAATCTGTCTTGCTCACGGTTCATAGATCTAATAGTCATGCAACTTGACTTGACTTGGTTGTTTCATTTATGTTTTTGTTTTGTTGCCTTTGTTGCATGCGAAATTTGATGTTCCTTTAGGAGACATATTTCTAGCTTTCCAGCAGGCTGTGATAAATGTAAAACGCTAGCTAAAAGAAAATGCTATCTGAATGAAGAATGGTGATGCATTTTAAGTGTGTACCTTTCTCAGAAAAGATTTATCCATAGAGAAGTATGTTTATTATCTCCAGTTCCTGTCTACAGTGTTGTAGCTCCACATCCTAACTGTAATAAACACAATTAAAAAATGGAGAGAATAAATGAAGACAGTTTGAAAAGGTGTGTTTTTAGTCTGCGTCGAAATAGGGGGAGGGATTATGCTATCCTGACAAGGTAGGCAAGTCATTCCACCACTGAGGAACCAGATAATTTTCACTTAGTCTTTTTTATGCTTATTCATGACTTTTGTTTTTGGTGAAATATGGTACAATCATTATCCATAGAATGTTGTGGTTTGTAAACATGTCTTTTTCAATTTCTTAACAAATAGTCAACAAACCACGGAGGTGCAATTGAAGCATACATGTTCTCTTCATGGCACTTCAGGGCATGTCAATGCTTATTCCCTTACTGTCTGTGACTTTAATATCATCAACACTTTTTCATCTGTGATTCCCTGTTGAGTTTTTCCAACAAGTTTATACAGAGAATGTGGCAGCTCAGCAAAGAGTTCCATTTAATAACTTTGATGTTATTTATGATCCCAGTATGTTCGAAATTGAGCCTTCAAACCTGAAAAAAAAAAATGTTATTTAATTTTGTCAGTGTGTGGCACGATATATATTTAAGCTGCTGACATAACATACAGCAAAAAATGTACTGCAGTATGGTTGTTCTATACTGCAGATGTATTATGTGTGTTATCTTTAAGAACAGCCAGGTCTGTGACACCTTTGGCTTTTGAGGGCATGTCAGATATATTGTACTTGATATTATCTTGGACTTCTGAGCGATACAGCGCTGCCTCTTGCTTATGGAAGTCCTGATTTATTGTGAGCTTCTTTGAAAATCAACATTACAAAGTATGTCCTGCAGTACAGTACACAACATTATGCCTTTAAGTCAAATTACGTAATGTCATAATGGATTATTCATACTCTACCGCTTCAGCCACCATTTTTCTTTATCGTTAATTTTCACATTCAAGTACATTTTTTAAATTTTCAATGAAAATACATGTTTGTAAAATAATGTCAACACTGATTGGGGCAAGCATGTGTAACCCTTTTTTACCAGTGTTCTAATTATCATACACTGGGGGCACACTAATAACAAACAGGATCCTGGGTTTCCAGCTGGTGATGGTGAATTTACTGGACTTCCTGTTTATCATTCAAGTTGAGAACTGCAAAGATTTTTGTTTAGAGATAGTAAGGTATGTGAATTATAACCAACTAATATGTAGTAAATAACTAGTAACTAACTACGCGCAGTGCCTCCACTGTACCATTTTCCCTGGCATTAAACACAATTCCTCAGAAATTAAGTGAAATGAGAATAGTTATAAATCTTACACCTCTAATAAATACAATGCAACACATCAGCTGAAATGTAACAAATCGGTGACCTTTATTTTTAGGTAATGTGTGCATAAACAAAATAAATGTGTGTGTATCTATGTGTGTGAATAAATGCTATAGAATGGGAAATTAAATTCAAATAAACAACTCTGTCACTTTGACTCAGTTTTAGGAGGAAACTGGATTAGTCCAATATGAATAACAAAAAAACAAAGGTATTGTAAGTAAATAAAAAATATTCAGATGGCGCTATTTCTACCCGTAGCTCATAGGGAATCAACAAATTATAGCCTACCCCTCCACAGGTTGATTTGGTTGCAGTGAATACCCTTTCAAACAAACATGTAAAAAAAAAAAAAAAAAAACAGTCCCAGAAAAAGGTTCAGTTCAAGAAAACAATAGCAAGCTTGCAAATAAATAAAAAAACGGTGGCGCCTGTTACGTTGGTGCACATGAAAAATCACATCCGACTGAAAAAAAAATGTACCGTTCACTCACGCGGCTACCATCCCCAGTGGATGACGATGCAGCAGGGGAAAAGGACAGGCTGTTGAGGCAGCAGGAGAGTCACGCAGGCATCTCACGACCGGTGATGCAGGGTGGACGAGGCGACGACGAGCAAGCGGTTCTTCCAGACGTGGCTGTGCTAGCTTTGTCAGAGTTCGTGTTCACTCAGTTTGATATGTTATTGCAATCAAGAAAATTGACACCTTTCTGCAGTTATAGCATGTTACAGTAGGCTACCTTAAGCGGATTATACCGGGAGGGAAACCGCGAAAAGTAAGCTAGCACTTAACTTGCTAGCACACTTTTAAACATCAAACAAAAATAAACACTCTCTGGAACCTATAACGTTACCTGCATTAGTAACATCCGGGCCAGCAGCTTAAATTAGCTGCATTAAGTCTCCGATATGTACCCAACTCGTAAAATGAACTTGTTTGCCTCAGCTCACTTTTCTGTGTCCTTTCACTTCGTAGCCCCAAAAACGTATTAACTCCTCTCCCCCTTCACACCATGTACCCTCTGATTCTAGATTCCAGCATTATAAATTCTAATTGGCCAGGAACTTGTTGGTAGGTAGGATTGGTTAAAACAAAAAAAATGCTTTCACACATTTCAGTGGTAAGGAAAGAAAAATACCTCATGTCCAAATAAAGAAACCAATACATTATGGTGATTGCAGTCAATTTGGATAAACAAAACAGAATAAATTAATTCAAACTGTATATTATTATTAAAAGGGTTACTAAAAGGCCTTATTTAAATCATTGCTATTTAGAGGGCCTTACACATGTTTGTACTTATAATAGAAAATAATAATAGAAAAATAGGAATTGTTGAGAAATATAAACTAAGAAATAGAAGTTATTTAGAAAGAAGGAAATTCTGTTTTAAAAAATTGTACATTGTAATTTGTAATAATATATTACATATCTGGTATTGGTCTTCCATTGGAATTGCCAAATTTTTGTCAGAAATGCAGAACAAACCCAGTAGCAAGACCAAGGAGTAGCGTTCAGAGTCTTAATTGTAATTTGGCAGCAGAGTACACAGATGAGGGTCAATAACCAGCAATCAGCAGGGAATAGGCAGTTCATTAATGAGTGTCCAGACAGAGGTTTGGTATTCCAGAAAACAGATAAAACAGAGATAATCCAAAACAAAGTCAAAGTCACAAGCAAAGGGTCAGTAACTAAAACAGAATCCAGGTCGGTAAGCTACAGATCAAAACAAGACAGACGGGAAAAGCAAGAGGCGGAGGCCGAAGACATAACGGGTCGAAACAGAAATCAGTCAGTAAATAAGAGAGTATGGTCGGGACACTTAACAATCTGGCGAAAAGTTAAGGAAATAACAAGAGGGAAATAACAATCAGGTGTGGAGAAACAATCTGGAATGAAACACAGGTGAAATGAATGAATGAAGTGACTGAACTGACAGACAGACTACTGTGTGAACAGAGGGTAACAATACATGGAAACACGAAGCACTTAGACAAACAGAAAACGAAAAACACAATTTTGGAATTATGGAATGACACTTCTTATTGTACTGTCCTAAGTCAGTAGGAAATTGTGGTAATTTGGTCATAATGGATAAAAGGCTCCTTTTCCATCAAATTAATTTTCATTGCATTTTATTTTAATCATAGGGAAGTTTATAGGTTCATATTACAAATAAATATAATAATAATGGGCTATATACAGTGGGCTCCAGAATTATTTGCACCCCTGATAAATCTTAAAAAATAGTTTCTAGCAAGATTTCCTGGTACTTTGTTGAATTCATTGTGCCATTGATCTTAAATAGTGCCCGTGGACCACTGGCAGCAAAACATCTCCAAAACATAAATGACCCACTGCCATATTTGACAGTAGTTATGAACTTCTCCTTGTATGCATTCAATTTTGTCACCAAACATATCGATGGTAAGTATGGCCAAAAAATCTAATTTTGGTCTCATCTCACCATAGAACTCCAATGACATAATTCCAACGAGGCTTGCTAAATGCCTTGTAATGTAATGTCATGTAATGTAATGCTTGGCAATTGCTTTTGTTTATTGTGTTCAGTAAGGTGCCACCCTTCCAAAGAGTTTGCTGGTATGGAGGTGCAATTGTATGTGGCAAGTTAGCAACCATTCCACTGGTTTTCCGCCTTTTTATTATGACGTGTTGGTATGTTTAACCATTTACATATGTTTTTGTACCCATTACCAGACTTGTGATAGTCAATCACCAACTGTTTCTTCTGACAGTTCTTTGGCTTTTCCCATGCTGAAGGAGGAAAAAGAGATTTTGCATATTTATTACCTCATTTTCATACTCTAGTGAAACAGGAACTTATTGGTCTTCTGATGCTGTAGCCTATCCACTTAAGAGGTTTGACGCATTGTGTATTCAGGGACTCTGTTCTGCATACCACTGCGTAATGTGTGATTATTAGTGTTACAGTCACCTTCCTGTCAGCTTTGACCAGTCTGGTCCTTCTCCACTGACCTCTCTCATTAACAAGGTGTTTTTGCCTGTGGAACTGCTGCTCACTTGATATTTTTTGTTCACCACTCTCTGCAAACTCTAGAGACTGTTGTGCATGAAAATCAAGATCAGCAGTTTCTGAGATATTCAAACCACCCTGTCTGTCTATCAACAATTATTCCGTGGTCAAAGTCACTTAGATCACATTTCTTCCACATTTTTCAGATTCACATAGTAAGAAAGGCTTTTTAAAAACAAAAAAAGTAAGATTAAAAAGTAATAATTTATTTCACAAACCCACAAGTGAACATAGTGGCTAGCCTTTTCCATCTCCTTTTCAAAACTGATAGACACTTAAATGGCTGAGCCAAATAGTTGTGTTCCATTTTAACCACCACAACTGGCTTTCAAGTATATCAATCAACCAATTAAATTCTATTAATTGACCAACTCTGGTGGCTGGTGAAGGCCACTCCTTCACACACATCCTGACATTTGGTCTGAAAAACAACTGAAACTCTTGACCATGTCTGCATGTTTGTATGCATTTAGTTGCTGATTGGCTGATTAAATATTAAATTGCATTAACAAGCTGGTATACAGGTCTACCTAATAAAGTGCTTAGTGAGTGTATGAGTGTGTGTGCATGCATGCATGGTAATGTACAATATTGCCTTCACACTAGCAATGGGATTTAAACGGTCTTTTTCTGTGGCCTAATTTTGCCTTCTTTGCAGAAAGTCATATGTTGCATTTTACACAAGATAGGCAGTGACATATTGTTTTCCTCATTACCACACCTTCCCAGACTGCAATGCCTGGTTTCTGAATGGGTGTATATGTTTTATTATGTTTAATTTCTCTAAAACATGACAGCAACAGCGATGTATGTGGTACATATCCCAAGGCCAAAATCAAAGTACAATACTTTTTAAGCCATTTATTAAAAATACATACCCAAGTGGCCATAAAGTAATTGCTAACTAGCCAATTCACATTTTATTGGCAAATTACCAAAAGCTCAAGCTTGATGTAAATTAAAATGAAGGGCCAATGTTAATCAGTTGGCTCAACAAGGCTTACTGGTGCATATTAAAATAACAGACTGGCAGCTACAGTGCAGTCTGTAAGTATTTGGACAATGCTACAATTTCTGTCCTTTTGGCTCAGTACTCCCACACATTGGATTGAACATAAAATTTAAAGTGCAGACACTCAACTTTATTTGAGGATATGTACGTCCATATCAGGTGATCTATGTAGGAATTACATCCCTTTTTATACATATTCGCCCCATTTTAGGGGGGTTGGGGGAGTTGGCTTCTCAGCTATTTCTGATTAACCAGGTGTATGCAGTCACTTTCTTGTGTAAGTGCATGGATAAGAAAGCTTTCAGTGTCTAGTTTTGATTCTAGGCTCATGAAAGTCAAGGAGGTCATTATGAGGCTGAAAAATATGAAAAAAGAAGTTTGAGACTTGGACCACAAAAAAAAAAAAACCTATAACAAGGGATGTAATTCCTACATGGATCATCCGCAATAGAAAATAAATAAGTTCAAATTAATGGCGACAGTTCAAATCCAATGTACTGCAGAACAGAGCCAAAAGAACAGATATTATACCCCTGTCCAAATACTTACGGACTGCACTGTATATCTGCCTGAAGGAAACATGTAATCAAAATAAATAAATAAATAAATAATAATACCGCTTTATGTTTGTACTTAAGTTTGCTTGATAAGAATATTTAATTACCTTAAATTAGCAATGTGCATGAAAATGATTTCTAATTAGCACTGTTCTTCATAGCAGCAAAACATACAAATTGATGACTTAAATCAAGAAGCCTCTTGAATAGATTGATCATGTAAATTAAATTGCAGAAATTAGAGCAGTGGGTGAATTCGATTTGAAGTGTTTCTCTTTCAAATAATAACTCTTTTTGATGGCAGATATGTACATCTTTATTCAAAGAAGAGCCTAATTTCATCTTTGCTGAAAGACAAGTGAAATATCAGATTGATCAGAGGAGCAAATTGAGTGGACCTGTAATATATGCTCTGTGACCACATAATTAGGTAGACCTGGACACCAACTTGTAAATGCAAATATTTAATCAGCCAATCAGTTAGCAGCAACTAAATGCTTACAATCTTACAGACATGGTCAAGAGGTTCAGCTGTTTTTATACCAAATTTCAGAATGGGGAAGAAATGTGATCTAAGTGACTTTTACCGTGGAATGATTGTTGGTGCCAGACGGGGTAGTTTGAGTATTTCAGAAACTGCTGATCTCCTGTGAATTTCACTCATAACAGTTGCAAGAGTTTGCAGAGAATGGTGCTAAAAACAAAAAACATCCAGTGAGCAGCTGTTCTGTGGGAAAAAAATGGCTTGTTAATGTGAGAGGTCAGAGGAGAAGGACCAGACTGGTCAAAGCTGACAGGAAGGTGACAGTAATGCAAATAACTACACATTACACCAGTGGTATGCAGAAGAGCATCTCTGAACACACAATGCGTGAATAGTCTACAGCAGCAGGAGACCAATAAGTCTAATAATAAGTCTATCAGCCTTTTCTGACACAGGATAACTTTTTGTAATGTCAATATGGTACTGAATGGGTACGTCATGATTGCATCAACCTAATTTAAATGATGGACACACTGAGAGGTGTTATTTTTGTTTTTGCTCCATACTGTATATTACTAGGAAAATACTCTGGGATTTCACATGAAAAAATGAAATTGAAATGAATAGTGAAGTGTCCAGATATCAGAAAGCATCCACAGTTCATAATTTAATTCATGTCAGAGGTACCTTTATTGGGTCATATCATGCTGCCCACTGTTCAGTCCTTCAGTAATGTGACATTAGTCAATCAATTCAGATTATGTATATCTTTTCCCTCTTGTATTTGCTTCTTGTCTGCTTCATCACAGAACCATGAAGTAAAGGATGGTGGTATTGTATACAAGCAGAAGAAGGACCCAAAAATAGACATTTATGTATGTGGTCCTGCAGATATATTAATCTAGGTTTTTCAGGAATTTGTGGAATTATTCCCCATTGGGCTGTTTGAGGCTTTGCAGATATACCAGTTTAAGTGTACATCTGTTATCCTTGTTACCACTGAATCCAAAGCCAAGCTTTTCAGTTGAGCCTTTATCAAGCCACCATTAGGTTGACTTAAACCACTGCCCATTAATCCCACTAGGCAATGTATTGTAGTGCAAATTTCCCTTTAAATGGTTCACAAAAATCCCTCCTAGCCGGTCTCCCAGCATGTGCCATCAAGCCCCTCCAGCTGGTCCACAATGCTGCAGCCCGCCTGATCACGCATCCGTTTCAAGGCCCTAGTGTTGGCATTTCAGGCTGCTAAGGGGACTGCCCCACCTTACATACAATCCCTGATCACTCCCTACTTCCCAGCTAGACCACTCCGGTCTGCCAGCTCTGGTCGCCTTACGGTTCCCTCTCTACGTACACCTGGCGGTCGAGCTGCACGTTCACGCCTGTTTTCCGTTCTGGTTCCTCAGTGGTGGAATGACTTTCCTACCACTGTCAGAACAGCAGAATCCCTCCCCCTATTTCGATGCAGACTCAAAACCCACCTTTTCAAACTCTACCTTAGTCCTCCCCCCTGATTTCCCCTGCCCCTCCTTTCTGATATCCCTATCCTTGTCTAACCCCCCCCCCCCCCCAAAAAAAAAAAAAACATGCATTTCTGATGACAACTATGTTTAGAACAGCATTTCCTGTGTATTTTGCTAGTTTCTGGATGTGATGCTCTGACTTATGGTAGAACCTATGCACTTGTAAATCGCTTTGGATTAAAAGCGTCTGCCAAATGACTAAAATGCAAATGTAAAAATGTAAAAAACTGACCATAGACAATATCTTACTCATGGCTTAGTGTTTCCATATTTATATTGTCTGTGTACAGTCTCCAACTGCAACAGGTTTTGCAGTTAATGGGCGCACACACAATATGAGAATCACATAAATGATTTGAAATGATGCATACAGCAGGGATCATGAAATCTGGCCCTCAAATCGGAATCAAGCCCTGGTTTTCTTTTCTCCCGGGTAATTAACTGAACAATTAGTGATAAGTGGTATTCACATCTGACTCCCAGGTAACAGGGGTTGGAAAACAAGCAAATCTTTCCCCTCAAGGACCATGGAATGATCCCTGACATGCAGGCACTGTGGTGGACTGTAGGTGTAATCTGCATATGGTATCAGTTTACAGTAGTTTCATGTTTCATATGCTGTTTGCCTCAGTGGCAAGAATGCTGCTGGGCGGGAAGAAATCCTTGCAAGGTTCTGACAGTAGAGCGCAGCCGTGTTGCATCTCGGGGTGACTCACCACATGCAGAGGCACACTTAGCTCTGGTTTGGAGATTTGTATTTGAGGAAAAATGTTCTGCTCTTTTTATTTTTTTTTCTCGGTGTCACACCACTTGAGGTATAATAATTGTTATCGCAATTTAAGTAGGGCCTTAAATGAAATTCCCAGTTTGTACTATGATTCCCCATAATCCTTAGGTTGTTTTTTGCACAACCACCACCACGTGGCAAATGTGAGCACTCTACTTTGTAGCCAGTTTCCGCTACAAAAATCAACACATAGTTGCCTATGAATGCAGTTTTTGCATTGATTGCAAAAATGAGATTAGCTACGGATTTCGGCATTTATTTATTTTTTTAATAGTGACCACATTATGACCTAGACGGTGGATAGTTTTTTTCAATGATATTCTAAATGTGTGGGTAAAAATGTTGTCCTATCAATTTCTTTTAAAATAGCCTATTAATTAAAAGGGGCACAATAGTACATGTTAGATAATGTCCAAACTTGCATTCAAAATCACCAGTCATTTCAACGTTCTGGCACCAATATACATGAGAAATATTTTGGTAAGGCAAACACGGTATTGAAATTAATCCTGAAAATGTAATAAAAATATGTTTTGTAGTTTTATTTAAAAGATGAGTGAAAATTGTAGCATTTGTGTAATACTTTTTTTGTGCACTTCTACAAACTTTTTATCACTTTTTATAGCGCTGTACAGTTTCTCAGTTCTACTTCTAAAAGGACTCCTGCCTTTTAAAACAAAGTGGGTTTTCATTTAAATGGTTGTAATTAAAATGTATATTTTCGGAAATTAGACACCATTGAAAATGAACAGTTAGCTCCTGTTAGCCAGTGACCCTATAATGCAGAGGTCACCAACCCTGGTCCTGCAGAGCTACTGGGTCTGCTGGCTTTTGTTTTCACCTTAAAATCAGCACCCTGTCGAGACCCAGGTAACCAGGTGAGGTGAGTTAGCTGTGTAATCAACTGCTCTGATTGATGAATTAAGTGCAGAGTAACAACGAAAACCAGCAGACCCTGTAGCTCTCCAGGACCAGGGTTGGAGACCACTGCTATAATGTAAGACAACTTGCAACGGCAAGCCACGGGACACAAGGAACATACAATTATAGATTGCCAGAGCCATATGGAGCCAAAATGGCAGAACTTAGTGTGACCACACAACATTTTAACCAAGGTATGAACATGTAAAGTCGACATTGGAATATAAAAATTATATACAATTGTTTTATTTATATGATTTATACGATGTGGTCGAGCTAGCTAATGTAATGGTCACATTAGCTGTCAGCATCCCCCTAACATTGTGGCTAATGTTCACTAGCAAGCTACATAGTTAACTTGGCACTAGCTAGCCAGCCAATATAGCAACCCAACAAAAAAATTGTATTACCAGAAAGAAAGTGTCCTCCGCAAACCCGGTCATGTGTTGTTGGTTGCTAGCCTGTCCCCACTTTAGTAGATTATAATTGTAGCTGCCATGCTTATTAACAGTCATGCTGGTTTTATGTACAAACAAATATATAAACCCACTTCCCTGTCTTAAATTGCAGAATTTGTTTGTCGGATATGAGCCACCTCCTGCCGTTACAGTATTGGCTAAACCGTAACTAGACGTCATGCTTGGGTAGATGTCGCTGAAGTGTCCTGTGGAATCATGGGAAGTGTAGTTATGTGGTCCTTACATCAATTACATGGATAGCTATCATAGCTACCAAGATAGGCAGTGCAAGCTAGTAACTGGCTCTGATCATGCTATAACTGGTCTGAACAATAAAGTTACCAAAACTTACCTCCTATGTTTGGTTGGTCACGTAGCTAGCTAGCAAAAATATACTTAACGCGTGGAGTCAACAGCGATTGAAATGAACAGTCTGCATCTTAACTTCATCGTCATTGTATCATTTCAAATTCTGGAGTATAGAGCCAAAACAAACATTTTACTGTCCAAATACTTTTGGGCCTACTTGTGTATCTGTATTTGGTTTACAACATATAAATCATGAATACATGTAACACACAATATTTAGTGGTTACATACATCTTTATATCAGTGGTCGCAGTAATGCAGAATTCTGCAAACTAGTTGGTTTAATACAAACTTTAAAAAATCGTCTTGCAATGGCACAAGCCAAACGGTAGCTGAAAGTTTAGCAAAATCATCCATTGCAATGCTTCCGGACAATTACTGTAACTTCAACTATTTCATTTTGTTCAACTATTTTGGTCCGGAAAAGGTGGAAAAGAATGTGCTTGAAGGGGTTCAAGGCTTGTTGGCTACTTCACTGAAGCTCTTGCTGCTGTGAAGTTTACGTGTAAAGGCCATTATGTATTTGATAGGTAACAGTCTTAAACTACTTACTTACTAAGTTATTATGGCAATATTAGTGGAGTTTATTCAGAACGCAAGTGGAATATTGGAGATTTTGAAGTGTTTACTTTATGATAACTCAATAAATCATTGGTCAGGGCAAGCACTGTTTATATAGATATGATTACATTACTTTCTGGTAAAGAAAGTCTGGGAATTCAACACAAAAACTATGTTTAAAGTGAGAGATAATGTCATAATGGTTGGCAAAAGCCAAAAAAGGCAGGAAATTCAACCCAAAAACTATGTTTTAAAGAAGAGATAATGATTGGCAAAAGCTGAAAGACAGGAAATTCACTGAAGCACCAGGAACATTATCGTGACCTATGGACTGACAAGGCTTCCAACACATAATGCATTAATACATGCTAGTGGTACTGTAACTATGGTGGTCTACTTCAAACAACATGTATCACTAGGCAGGCTGCTGAGGATTCAATCAAATATTCTCTTTGAATCAACAACTAAGTAGATTATTGATTAATTTCTAGAAATCAATAAGTATTTTGTTGCTATAAGTACTTCAAATATACTAATTATGTGTCTTGTTACTTTCTAGTAATTATTGAAAAATATATATTTCTGTCATAGAGGAATATCAACATCCATTTGTTTCAGTCAGTATATATCTCCATATCTTAATTTGAAATATACAGTTGTGTTCAAATAAATAGCAGTACGTAAAAAAAAAGAATTGCGACTATTTTTTAATAGCTTTTAGTTCCATATTTGAAATGTAGTGGAAACATTACACATTCAATTCAAAATCAAAGCATTAGCACATTTTATCAAGTCTGCGTTATTGTTTTCCAGGAAGCAAAGAAAAAAATATTAATCTGTAAAAAAAAAAAAATTGCAGTGTCGACATTTTTCTCTTCAAACTCAAACATTACTGTATAAACTGAATAAATATTTCAAGATTTAACTTCATTTTAAATTACTGAACTAATCTGTAGTTGCATAACCATTGTTTTTGATAACTGCCGCGCATTTGTGTTGCATCGAGTCAGCGAACCTCTGGCACCTAGAAACAGGTATTTCAGCCCAGGATGGACAAACTACATTCCACACTTCCTGTACATTTTTGGGTTTTGCTTTAGAAACTGCATTTTTAATGTCACCCCACAAGTTTTCAGTGGGGTTGAGGTCGGGGGATTGAGCTGGCCTCTCCATTACCCCAATCCTTTTTGTCTGGAACCAAGATGTTGCTCGCTTACTTGTGTGTTTGCAGTCATTGTCATGTTGAAACACCCATTTCAGGGGCATTTCCTCTTTGGTATACGGGGGTTGTCTGATGTACTGCCGATGACCACTAGAGCCGAAAAGAACAATTTTACTCTCATCAGTCCACAGAATGTTACGCTATTTTGATTGGGCCAATCGATGTGTTCCTTGGCAAATTTTAACCGATTCTGCACATGCCATTTTTCAACAATGGTGCTTTACGGGGGCTTCTTGCTGATAGCTTAGCTTCGATCAAACGTCTTCTGACTGTAACAGCACTTCCAGGTAATTGTAGATGATCTTTCATCCTTCTGGAACTGATAAATGGCTGAATCTTTGCCATTCTGACTATTCTTCGATCCATTTTAACAGTAGTTGCCCCTTTTCTTACGCTTGTTTTGGGTTTTTGTTGCCATTTTAAAGCATTTGAGATAATTTTAGTTGAGCATCCAATCATTTTCTGCACTTCATTTTAGGTTTTCCTCTCTCCAAACAAGTTTTTAATCAAATGATGTTGTTCCTCTGAACAATGTTTGGAACGGCCCATTTTACTAAGCAATTCAGAAGGAAATATATATGCTTCCCTTTTTTCTTAATAAAGGACAATTAATGACACCTGTTTTTTCACAGAATGAATGAATTCTGTAATTAAATTCCACACTGCTATTATTTTGAACACGCCCCCTTCAATGAACAAGTTAATTACTCAGAACAAGCAGCATGCATGTCATGACAGTTGGGTCTGTTGTTTTTCTATTACACTGCTACATCTACAAGTAAATTATTTGCCATGCAGAAATATCACTACTACTAATAACAGTGGTTCATCGGGTTACTGATGTTGTACTGCTATTTTTTATCTATACACATGTATTTCTAAATGTTAAACTGTTAAATCTAGTCTTGAATAAGACATATGTAGGCTTTATTGATAAACTGAAGTTGTTTCTCTATCATTAAATAGAGTAAATTCATATTTCACCCAAAAATTATAATGTCTTAGCTGTTCTCTTTCTTCCTTACGGCTAAATGAATCTATATAGTAAGAGGAAATATGAACCAGCTAATTTCAAACCCTTTCAAAAATTTCTTTACCATTCATTTGTGATTGAGCAAGGTAATGTATTCAACAAAAAAACCATGTTTAAAGTGAGAGATAATGTTATAATGATTGGCAAAAGCCAAAAAAGACAGGAAATTCACAGAAGCACCGATAACATTATCTTGATCTATGCACTGACAAGGCTTCCAACACACAATGCATTAATACCTGCTATGGCTACTGTAACTATGGTGGTCTACTTCAAACAACAGGCTGCTGAGGATTCAATCAAATATTCTATTTGAATCAACAACAAAATAGATTATTTCAGAGGACCAGGAGTTAATGCCCTGTAAAAGAAACCAAAAGAGGTAATCACTAACAAATTACATAAGTACATACGGTATATCTGAACAAATGGTGGCAACCATAAAAAAATGATTTTCAGACAACTGTACATTAAGAGAGAACATCACAATTTTTGTCATAATGATTTTACCAATCATTATGACATTATCTCTGACTTTAAACATTTTTTGGGTTGAATAATCCTTGTTTCAACATCTGTGCTACCTCTCAACTTGCAGTGCATAAAACTATGCATTTAGATTGTTATGTATGGCACTGAGGACCCAGACGCAGACCACGGGATAATCCAAAAATGTTGTATTTATTTCCAAGTTCAAAAGCCAATAGATCCATGACCAAGCCAAAAACAGAAAGCAAAAGAATAGTCGGGTAAACAAGGAAAAGGTAAAAAATCCAGGTAATCAAAGGGCAAAAGTACAAAAGGGCTAAGGCAAAGAATCAAAGTTACAAAACAAAGCAAATAATCAAAAAATAAGCAAAAACCAAGAAAGCAGACAAAACCGGAGGGCAAGGCAAACTAAAAAATCAAAATCAAAGGTGTGTCTTTCAGGAATCTCAAAAATAGGCATACAAAGAACTCGGCACAATAAATGATCACGTTCTGACAAGAGATGAAGCAGAGACTGAGATTTAAGTACATGATGGAAGATGACAATCTAGGCAGGGCTGGGGAGAAGGTGAGCTAAACAAATAGACAACAGATGGGGAAACATAATAGGGTAATAACACCATAACAGGGGGCAGACAAAAACGCGGATTGGATGCACATTAACAAACATGTAAAACATACAGCTCCGGATTAGGGAGTAGACATTTGCATAGATTGAAGACATAGTGATAGTCAGAGACAGGTGCGAACACTTTGCTGAAACTGGAAGGAATGTTGAAATCCCGGAAACTGCCGTAAACACCCGAATAGTGGAACATGCAGACAGGGGAGTGACTCGGGCTGGTAAACATTCAGACGCAGACATAACAGGGGATCACGAATGTGAAGTGAAGGTGTAATGGGAAACAATAACCAGGGATGCATGATAATATATAAATAACAAGAATAAACAATAATACAGACAGGACAGATACAGAAACATTACATAATAGAAACTCCGCTAAACACATACAACCTTTTTTATACATAAAGAAATTCAGGGCACCATAGTATTTTGGACAAATGGCTTCACAGAAACTAATTTGTCCCAATTAATGATGATTATGTGCAATTGCTGTCTGAGTGCAGGTATAAGAGAGTGTTCAGTTTCTTGTTTTGTTTATAGGCTTCTGATTGCATTTGGTGTCAGTTATGGGGATTTATTTACAAGATGATAAATCCCCATTGTTGTACAAGCCACAAAATACAACCAAGGTTTAAAAGAATGACATTATGTTTAGGAAATAAACAATGCTGTTTATTTTCTTTGTTCTTGGAGCTTTGCTTTGTTCAAGGGTAGGCACCACAGATGAAAAGGGCAATTTTGTCTTGACAGGTCAATTTTGAGATGTTATAATATTTAGCTTCCACAAATACTGTCATAAACTAAATGAAATCATGATCATAAATGACTTGAAGTAGTACATTTGGATAGAATTTTTTTATACCAGGCACCAAAAAATCTATAAGGGCTTAAATACGTATTTCCTTTCTTTTTTCCAAACTTAACTTGATAGATACAGCTACCGAACTTAACATGGCACTTCTTAACTGAAATAGCTATTTGCAGAAGCTTTTGTGATATATATTTTTTCATTTCTATTCTATGGAGCATTTTATGTGGAAAAATACCAAAAATCTGAATTTGTTAGCATATACGTAGGTTTAAAATATATATATATATACTGTATATATATATATATATATATTCAATAAACAAACCCCACCCCCTCTCCACACACACAAACAGAAAAATGAACTTAATCCACTAAGAAAATGGGTTTTAACTAATATGTTCATTTGTGTTTTTTAGTTGATTTATTCATGAATTTGCATGTTCTATAAACAAAAAAGTGTCATTCAAAATATAAAATGTTATTAATTTTAATTTCAAATCATATATTTTTTTTTCAACGAGATAATTCTACCAACATAAATAATTCTACCTAATAATTCGATATAAAACATTAAATACCAGTGATTAAAAACCCAGCCATCTGAGAATCGTAAAGTTAAACCATCTGGAGGTCCCTCGAGCATAAGGAAGTCTTTCAAAATGTCACATTTCATTAGAACTCAAAGTATTGAAATGAGAGATCAATAAATCAATGGACTATATCAGAAAGAAACTAACTGGCACCACATCAACATTCACATTCTGTTGTCCAGAAAATTTAACAGGAGAATTTTCAAAGAGAAATATGCTTGTTAGACTGCTAAAAAAAAAAAATCCAATGGGCAATATGATTATATATATCCATATCTAACTTAAGTACAGTATGACCAAATGAGGCAATTTCACAGTAAAATGACCAGGCAAACAAAGATGAAAACACTTGGGGGAACAAAACAGATTTAAGGTCGTTAACATACATTTACTACGGAATGACAAAATAACCTTTTGATTATGGGATTGGGGTGGTTGATTGTCTTTCTTTAATGTGTCTTTTTTTAGAAATTGAGAACATTCAGAAAGATGAAGACAAAGAAGATGAGAAGTTCATTGACGTTGTCATCAACAAGAACATGAAACTGGGGCAGAAAATATTAATACCAGTCAAACAATTTCCTAAAGTAAGTACTGCAGAAGGGCATTATTGGAACTAGGGTTACTGTATGTTTTAAAAACATCTACCCAAGCCACTGGGATAGCACAGTTAAATCTGAAGGGAAGGCATTTTCTCAATGCTAATGTCAGCTTTTAATAATGGGGCTGTTACTCCTACACAAGTTGTAGTTAATTGCATGGAATCCCACCCCAATGTTTGATTAATGTCCCCTCCCACACACATTTGTAGGTTACAATGACCTTGTCAGAAGACACAGCTATTGTGAATGTCGCATGAGCATTCAAGTGTGTCATCTCTGTACATTTGCGGGCCATTATGGAGGCCAGTAAAGATGCCAGCTTTGATGAAAACGATGTTTATTGAACACTGTGGCCCTTTTTTCCCCCCTCTATTTGACATTGCTTGTATTATTGTCATAATGATTTCATGGTACATGGAAAATTTTAATTGCCTTAAAAGGAAACAATGATTTTAAATGGGAGTTCTGTCTTGAAAACAAACACACCTTGAATAGAAGTATTTACAATTATGTTAAGAGTGCTGAATTGGTTCCCAGTCTGTATAGGCAGACTGTAGCCAGCGTTTGATAACACCACTATTTTTCTGCAGATAGGAAAAACTTGTTAAAAATGTTAAATGTTAAAAAAACATTAAAAACAGCTAGGCTTGGGGCTGCCATGATTTGAGAAGGACATGTGACATAAAGGTTTGCGACAGCCCCATTTCAGCCCCAATCTCCAGGCACTAACAGTTAGCAGTCTTTGAACGTGGTTAAAGGAGCAAACACAAAACGGAGCTGTTCAACAGATGACATCACGCTCTTTTCACCCAACAATTTGAAAAGGCTTTCAAGTCCGTGGTAAAATGGATGGATGCAACACTTTACTGTTGATGTTTTACAAAGGCAATTCTACAGAAAGCTCTACATACAAATTTGAATTTATGGCTGCCTACTTAGTGGACAGATAGTTGTTGTGGACCTGCTTCTCTGTGTGTGCTTTATGTTTTTTTTTGTGTTTGTTTCTTTATTTTGAAACAAACAATCAAAGGCTACTCAGTCAGCCACTGGAGGACACCATGCTTTCATTGTAATTGTGAACTCTAGATGCATCATAGGTGGTATTATGATATCATCAGAAATTTCTATAAATACATCATCATTATGATGAATTATTATTGTATTACTATATTCTTTAAGCAATAGTACATTTTTATATTAAAAACATTTGACAGTACTGCTCCATGGAAGTATTAGTAGCAAAGAATTTTGCCGCATACTGCATTTAGTGTTTGTCTAATGTCCTTGTTAGTCGCCTAAAGTAGTTTTGCTTTATAAGTCGGTCATCCTTGGCAACATACAACTCCCAGCCTCAGCCCAGAATCAAAAACTTAATATATTATAAAAGGTATTATAATTGTCATGGTAATTAAACCACACTAGTGATGATAACAATAACCTGGGAATTTAATTTGAGTTAAGATACACATTAACTGTATTCAAACTGTAGCTATTGGAGTAATTGCTGACAAGATTGCTTAGCATCTAACTTGCTAACTAGTCGTTTTGCACAAGATCCATATGGAAATATTTAATGGGCTGCTCCCTGTACAAATGGCACATATTACTGGAGATTCACATATAAAAAATGCTCATTTAACCCCTTTCTATTCTAATGTATTTTCAGATATAATGTGAAATTATCTTTGGAAGGATGCAATACATCTGTTGAAGTCTGCTAGCATTTAGTATAAAAACGCAGTTCTGAATTCAAACTTCTGCATATGCGCTCAATATGGTATGTAATGAATTGTGAATACAGTTTTACCTCATACCTAGTTCATTCATTTCTATAACTCCCGCACCCCTATGACTTTCTCATTTTACAGGGATTTTTCCACCTGTTGTTCTACCGTTATTAATATTATGTCCTTAGCTGGACCACGACCTGCATCACTACCTCCCTTATAAAGTTTTTTTTACTGTGCCTAACATCTTGCTATCTTTTCTTTACTTCCATAGCCTACTATTCATTGTATTATAGGCATACCTATAAGAATGAATTTTGCTTGCAATGTCACTCAAAAAATTACCCGTTGCTGTTCAATTCTTATATGCTGTAACATAGCATGAGCAGCTACACCTCATTGACTAGCTATATTTCCTGATCAGTAAATTTTTATTTTTCTTGTGGTAGCTTCATACCCATTTCTCAGTGCCTTATAATCTGGACATGTAAGCATACCATGGTTTTAACGTTTTATTATCACCTTGCTTTCAATGAATCCCACCTTCTTTATTTTAACACCACTGTTATTATAGTTATTATATTTTATGTGTCTTATTTATTATACAATTATATATTTCTTATAATATATATATTTTATATTTTATGATTATTTTATCTTTTAAATGTTTTTATTAATATTATTTTCTTATTTGTACCCGATTTTGTTTCATTGGGTTTTTTTTTTCTCTTATGCTTTTTGCTGTTTGTGTGTTGTCTTTTTAATGCCTGTATTATTTAAATGTGTTTTTTTAATGTGTCATTTTATGATATGATAATTATTATTATTATTATTATTATTATTATTATTATTATTATTATTTTCATTATGGGCGTTTACAACTGCATATTTGTGAAAAAGGGTGTTTCATTTATTAGATTACGGAATTAGTAATCGTCTTAGTAAATCGGCCATTAATATATCGGTATGTATGACCGCAAAGCAATCGCCAAAGAGCAAATGTTTTTGCATTGTGACTGTTTCCTTCGTAAATCTGGCACTAAATGTGCAAATGATAGCTTGAGTGGATCCTCCTGCAGAGGAAGCTTATAACCAGCATTGTGATACTAGTTATCCATGAATGTAGGATTTGTTTACCCAGCTTAGATTTTGCTTGACTTAGTAGAAATACTTTCGTATAGAGGCCCCTGTGCTTATTTGATAACACAAGTTTAAACATCACACTGATGTCACTGAGAAGAAGTTTTAGAATGAAAGGTGAAAATGAAAGCTTCAAAAGCTTGTTTGTCATACTCATTGTTTAATTTCAAATCCAATGTGCTGGAGTACAGAGCCAAATGAATAGAAATTGTACTGTCCAAATACTTTGGACTGCACTGCATATCTGACGTGAAGCAAGTGGTGTTTCCATTTAAACATACTCCTACTGTATGTCAGTTGAAACCTTTTTTATTTCTGTGACCAATATTGGCAAAACCTATTATTGCATGTTTTAAGAAGGGTTTTCTTTAGAGATATTTAAATATTTAAATATAGATATGTTTATTTAAAATGACTCATTAAAAGTGACCCTTGTTATGTTCCACCAGAAATCCTATATCCTCTACTACTTCAAGCAAGTATGTGCTTACTCTGTTCTGCAGAACTTCTCCAGTAATTGTAATTATTAGCATTTAAATGTTTAAACATTGCATGCTTTTGCTGACAAATTGGACATAACCAAAGAGTATATTCAAGAGAATGGATGGAATATGCTAACCTCAGCAGTTTTTCAAATCCACGTTTTCTTACTGAATCAAGTGCAGTAATTTTGCACATTTGCTGATGTTGTAATTTTGTTCAAAAATATGTGCAAGCTATAGCTTCTGCTGAAAATGTAATAGCATTTTATTGGAACTAAAAAGGGGTAAAATAAAAGAAGGATATCATAAGACAGCAGACTGTAGACTTAACAACATTCCACTTCGGGCCCCAATTTGGCTAGGGCCCCCTGCTGGATACAAGTATACAACACATCCCCCACCTGTCCTGACTGTAAAAATAAGCATTTGAATTTATAAGCATACCAAATAATAGTACAATATTTAGAAGATCACTGCTATAAAATGGGGTCATGTCGATGAAAATTCTTTCTATTGTGGAGCCAAAGGTGTTTTCATTGTCTTCCTCAGGTGTATTCACTTGAGAATATTCAAGGGGCTAGAGATGAGAGATTCCTTGGAAATCCCCAGGAAGTCATCTATTTAGATGTAGGCATCACACATTTGTTGTAAAAACTCAAGAACAGTCTCATCAGCATGCTGCGGTTTACTTACACAGGCAAAAAAATGGCATGCCGTTTTATGAAAACTATACACCGTTAGAAATGTAATGTCATTCTTCTCAAATGTTACTTCAATACCATACCAGTCGCTGGTTCTAGGCTCATCTGAAGTTAGACTGTACGTTTTTCTCAATGATGGGGATCACGTCTTTACTCTGCAAATGGATGACCGATGCTGGTCAGATAAGATTGCACGTGGGCTATGGATTTCCAAAATGCAGAGAAGGCAGGTCCATCACGCTTGTTTTGCCACCCACATGTTATAAAGTAAGGAACTGTTGTCGCTAAAGAAATGGCATCTTAAAATATGCCATAATTGTACTATTTGCGAGAAAAAAAAAAGCCATAATGACTATGGATGTATGGATGGTACCAAACAGCAAATATATTTTTGCAGTAAAGATGAGATTGTGCTGAATTGTCAGAAAGAGTGCACACAATGCTTTCAATAACATATTGCTATATTTTATCAAGTATTTGTTCATAACTTTACTAGTGCCATATTAGTGTTTATGAGTGCAATTCAGGAATCTGTTAATATACCTTTCCATGACATTACAGCCATTAGCAGTGGAAGTACTCGGTTGCCCTTAAAGTATCAGATGTTTTTGGTGAATGGCCTATTTAAGATTCCTGCTTGAATAGGGAGAATGCTATACATTGTCTGATGCTTGTTGGCAGCTTTGGGTAATACAAAAGCCAACAAATGGACAAAACACTTGTCATTGACACTGTCAATCAGGAAGCTATTTAGTAATAGTGAATTCATAATCTCCTTGTTTGTCATGCTATTGATATTCTTCAAGGTCATGATGCGCTCATGAATGTGAAAACAACAATACTATGTTCAGTGTATTTATGTGCCCCAGTGCATATTGGGTGATCCTTCGTCAATCATCAGTTTTTGGTTCCTTTCGAAATAGGGAATGGTGCATTCAGATGAATCTGTCTGTTATTGAACAAGTTGGTGTTTTTATGCCAACTATATGTTGGTGCTCCATCATTAGAGATTTTAGAAGGCCAAAGAAAAGTTGTCGAGACTGTGATGCTAGAACCTGAGGGAAGCATATATGTTATTGGTTAATGATGTGTGTTAAGACCCACAGTAGGGTTTAATCTCTGACTGCTCCACCACAGAGCAGCCACAAATAACTATCCACTGTGTCTAAATGTAACACATACTCGTTATCAAGAATTTCTGTATCTGTAGAAGGATCTGTAATTTGA